>NC_138775.1:205118816-205666316 GCF_965119305.1 Pelophylax lessonae | reverse complement strand
ATCTCAGCAAGTAATTTCCAATTTTGCAGTTGAGCTTGGGTATTTTCTGCTTGTATTAGCCATCTCACCATCTCATTGTACCCCACACCACCCAAAATGGAAAAATTTGGGCCCTTAAAATATTTTTTTTTTTTTTTACAAAAAAGGTATATAGAAGGAAGGATCTAGCCAGAAGTAGTAATGACCATATTCTTGAAATTCCCTTCAGCCTAATACTTCACATGTCTAGTACAATTAAATGGTAACTCCACTTTCATGGGGAAAAAATAGCAAATGAAGAAAAAATAATATAGCGTATACAATTGCGACGCAAGTCATATTGTAATTTTTTTGGATGCAATGCAATATGGCTATCTGGAGTTGTTCTGTACAAAGAATATGTACTGAACACACCCGAGAAACATAATTTCTGCTTGTGTGATAGGCAGACTTCTGGGAAAATCAGTGAGCCTAAGAAGTTAGATTTCGGGTATCCCCTGGAACAAAAATGTAATTTTTGGTTAGATACTCCCAATAGGAACACGTTTAAAGGGATACAAGCCCAGCAAATTTACTCATCACTGCTCTGCAGGTGCACAGCTGATTGATAATTTTGAAACCACTCCCATTAGACCCATTCAGCACAGAGGCACAGAGGAACAAAGGATTTCTTCAGAATAACAAAAGGTAGGAATCTGCAACAAAGTTTGTTAAAATACTTGAAATGTACATAGATCACCCAGAGGGGAATGTTTTTTTTTCTCAACAAAAGTAGAGTTATGCTTTAAAGAAAAAAATAATAATAAAAATCGAGAGGCACAGTTTACTGTACACCTGAAACAATAGCTAGTTGGTAGTGCCCTGTTGTCAAACGTGACCTTTATATCTACGATATTGAACATGGGACCACTTGCATAAAGGCTTATAAATATTCACCACAATTTTTTTTTACCAAAAAAAAAACAAAAACACACAACCCTACTCAAAATGAATGGGAAAAAAAGACCTTTTTTTTTTATTTAAATTTTTATTAAATTTTCCATCAAAAAAACCTTTACAAAACATTTAAAAAAGGAAGAAATTCCTTGATAATTAAAGAAAACCATGATTACAATACAAAACATTTTTCTCCCTATTTCCCTTCACCCCCTCCCCCTCTTCCCCCCATCCCTCCCTACCTATCTTCTTCCAATATTATTATCCTTGACTTACTCTACTGCCTTTCCTTCTCTGTTTATTTATAATTTAACAAAGAGTGAAAATTTATAAAAAATGTATGGCCCACTCTCTCGCTATTTCTCCTCCTATTAAGTGTTTTACGCCCCTCTCTTTTATTGATCCTTTGTTCCTTTTCTTCAATGGTATTTAAATATTAATTTCTGCGTACTTACTTGATTTTTTTAAAGTCAACCCATTTTTTTCCTCATATACACTGGGTTTTCTTCCTGACTACTACCAATATATTCCATATTAAAAAGATGGTTAATTCTACTACACCATTCTTTTAGATTTGGACCTTCTGCTTCATACCACTTCCTCGGAATTGTTCCCTTTGCTGCATTTAGCAAGGTTGGGACCAGAGTTGTTTTGTATTGTTTTAATGGTATTGTCATTTTGTGAAATAAACAGACCCATGGATCATTTGGAATCGTTGTTTCGGTAATATCTCCAGTGATTTGCCGCACCTTTACACAGAATTCTCTAATTTTGGGACAGTCCCACCAGATATGGTACATCGACCCAATACCTCCACATTCCCCCCAACATTTATCCATTTTATCTGATTGATATTTATGCGCTAATACAGGTGTGATGTACCATCTTAACAAACATTTGTAATTTAGTTCTAGGGTGCCCACGTCTATGGCCCCGCAACCTGCCGCCCTTAATACAACATCTGATTCTTGTTTTGACAGTTGTGTCCCAATTTCTTTTTCCCATTTTGCCATGAATGGAGGCCTCTCCAGACAGTGCCACTCCGTTAACATCATATATATTTGAAATGTTCCGTGTTTTAATTTAATTGTTATATTACATCATTTTTCAATAGTATTTAATGTTTTCTCTGACCTTATCGGTTGTGGTAGAGATTTCACGAAATGGCTCAACTGGAGAAACCTACAATCATCCATTCAACAATACTACTCAAAATTAATGGGGAAAAAAAAGACCTAAACACAAATAAAGTAAAATAAATAGGTATGCACCTGCTGTTTACCCATACCTCGAAAACTATTTTAAATGACCTAACCATATACAGTATGAGATTTAGGGGTTGATTTGTGCCAGTGAATGCAATGAAGTTTACCCAATCATGTGAAAGAAAAAAATAAAGGATTTTTGCTTGCCCATGATTAGATGATGGAAGTCAGCACAGCTTCAACTCATTGGTTAAGATCTGGGGCAAATTCCCTTGCAAAGTGAACAGTCTATTTGCCTTTAGTAAATCAACTTTTAAAAGACCGTTACTTTTAAAGTAGATCTATAGACAAACAACTTGTTTGTTTTTTTTAAAGGGAGGGTTATAATACCTGTTAGATTTTTTTTTCTCCATCTGTGTCCCATTTCTGAGATTTCTCTTCACTTCCTGTTCCACAGCCAAACAGGAAGTTAGAGGAAATTCCTGCAAAATTAGGGAATGTCTTGGGGACCCCCGGTCACCAGAATTAGTGTCCCCATTGGAAGAGTTCACTTCTATTACTTTTCTGGGGACAACCCAAAATTTGAGGATTTTCTTTACTTTCATTTTCAATGACAACGGTAAACAGAACAATTAGAGAGAGTGAATCTCTTTAACGTGTGTGTGTGTGGGGGGGGGGGGGGGTATTTACAGAGAGCAATAAAAACTGACAGTGGTTCTAATCTCTCTCTCCACTCTATCTGAAACTAAAACAAAATATTTTGCCTTTTGTTAAGGAAATGGATTATATTAACCAGTATATAACCTACACTCAGCAATGGAGGTTATCCTACCAAAGGGAAAACAGGAAGCAATAAAAACAGATTTTATATTAGACTAAATGGGGTTTAGATCCTCTGTCAGCAATATTTCCTGAGGAATGGTTACATGTGTAGAGGGCTGGGTCTCTAGCAAAGATAAGGATAGGGTTTATCGTGTGCCCAGGTTTTCTTTCAGGTGGCTTTCTGGAGCTGAAGCTCGACTCTTTTCTGAGGAAAACTGGAGTGGAGAACAAGGGCCGAAGTTCAGAACTAAAATCACCCAGAATGGTGTGTTAAGTGGGGTACACACTAGTAGAAAATCTGCAGAAAATTCCCGTCCGAGGTAAAAATCGCACAATTTTCGCCTAGTGTGTACACAACTTTCACCAGCCGATGCCGACATTTTCAACGAAAAAAAACGGAGGGACAAACACCAAAATTTTTATTGTCTGTCCCCAGATGACCAATTTTCGTTTAATGTGTTTGCAGTACGTCCGTGAAAAATCTTATACGAAAGACCGCGCATGATCTGAAGTTGCTGACAACCCGGAAGTCTAGGAACAAATGTCCCAAAAAAAAAAAAATCGGACGAGAAATTTCGTGAACATTTATGCACTGTCAACTGAAAACGGTAATGAACGATGAGAAAGACAGAGAAAAATCGGAGGATATTTCGTCCGATTTCCGTCAAGTGTGTACGGGCCTTAACCTTGCTAGCGGTATTCCGGAGTGTGGCTCGGGGTTACATTTCAGTGTCAAAAGCGGTAACCCCGAGCCACACTCGGGGTACCGCCAGAAGCATCGCTGGATCCCGGTAGAAGGGTTACTTACCTTGTCACCGAGATCCAGCGATGTATCCCGGCGGTGGCGGATCTTCCTCCCGATGCTCTCTGTGCCCCGGCTTCCGTCTCCTGCGACGTGACGCTCGCAGGGGGGGTGGAACGGGTGGCAAATTCAAAAGTAAAACACACTGATACATTGCAAAATAAAATAAATTCACGTTAGATTGCCCCCCAGTGCCCTTTCCTGCAGTTTTACTGTACTTTTTATGTATATATACACATATGCATATATATATATATATATATATATATATATATATATATATATATATATATATATAAACATACTTTAACTTATTTATAGTAATTTATTATATTATAATTTATGATTTTGTGTTTCAAACTTTATCATACCCGAGATGTTATAAAGAAGAACGCACAGTAAAAAAAAAATCATATGTAAATAGTTGGTTTGGGCTGCTCATTCTTAAGAATTACATGGAAAATAATGGTAACGCTTTCAGCACCTAAAATCGGAAAGAATCATACCACCAGGGAGGTTAAGCTCCAGAATAGTTGTTTGTTTGCAGTCATATAAAACAAAAAAAATCTATATTTTTTCTTGGGGCTTCCTTCATCAATGAATGGTAAAATCTAAAGTGGTGTGTTCTAGACAGAATACTTCAAGAATACAAAAATTTCTGTTCACAACATGGCATGTTTTACTGCGCCCTGATAAATAGGGCCCCTTTATAACAGGAGTAGGACTCTGAAAGTATACATAATACTTGTGATTTGATTGTCGCAAAGAATCTAACAGACACGGGTCTTTCCTAAAGTATATCCAAAGCCAAAACATTTCCTTTTGTTTCACATATAGCCTGGAAGGGTTAGAACCTCTGTTAGAATTTCCATTGCTGTCTGGATGATTTACCTTCTCTGCTTGTCCGGACAACCATTATTACCAGAACAAAAAGTGAATAGAAACCAAACATTTTTAGTTGTCAATAGAAAAGGAAAATAGGCAAACTTTTCCAATGGGAACACTTGCCCTGATAACAATTGTCTAAGAGGAGATTTCCCCTATCTTCAGGGTGATTTTCTCTATTTTCTACAGTACAACAAGTGAATAGAAATCTCTCAAATGAGACACAGGCGAAAAGAAAAACTCCATGCTTGATTCAAAATGTTAAAAAAAAATTAGGTTTACTTAAATTTAGATATACTTTAACCACTTCGGGACTGGAAGGATTTGCCCTCTTAATGACCAGGCTATTTTTTGTGATTTGGTATTGCGTGACTTTAATCGAAAATTGCGCAGTCATACGACGCTGTACCAAAATAAAATTGATGCCCTTTTTTACCACAAATAGAGCTTTCTTTTGGTGGTGTTTGATCACCTGTGCGATTTATTTGGGGGCATCCTCAAACGAAAGGGGAAGGAGTGCAAGGTCTCTAACATCCACCAGCTCTGTGATGTCATCATGGAGGAGTGGAAGAGGACTCCAGTGGCAACCTGTGAAGCTCTGGTGAACTCAATACCCAATAGGGTTAAGGCAGTGCTGGAAAATAATGGTGGCCACCAAAATATTGACAGTTTGGGCCCAATTTGGACATTTTGACTTAGGGGTGTACTCACGTTTGTTGCCAGCAGTTTAGACATTAATGGCTGTGTTGAGTTATTTTGAGGGGACAGAAAATTTACACTGTTATACAAGCTGTACATTCACTACTTTACATTGTAGCAAAGTGTAATTTCTTCTATGTTGTCACATGAAAAGATATAATAAAATATTTACAAAATGTGAGGGGTGTACTCACTTTTGTGAGATACTATTAATATAATACACTGATATACTGTAAATTAATCGGCACCTGGCTTAAGTGGCTTTAATCTGAATTTCACATTTTTGATGACTGGTTTCCTCCTCACTAGAAAAGAAAGACGGATGGTTGCCAAAACTCCATAAAAGTCGCAACATAAACATGAATTGTTATTCAACAGATGGCACAAGCATTTCTCTTCCATCTCATGGAAAAACATTACATTAGTAGATACGATTTACTGAGTATGAATCGTTCTTCTCAAACAGTTTGCTATGCAATATATGATATTCTTGCCTCAACATTATACTTTCAATATATTCTTAGGTAAGGAGGTGTGATTTTATGTTGGACATTTTTTATTTGCAGCATCTAGATGTTAAAGTAGTATTAAATCATCAGCATTTTTTTTAGTTTAACACATTAAGCACAATAAAATAAGCCCACTCCGGTAAACTCAATGAATAAGCCCACTAGGGGGTGAAACACTTCTGAGGGACTTCTTCTGCAGGTGAAGAGCACAGCTGAAGCCATCTTACATTACCTGTTTTAGTTTTGGTTAGAGTGAGTGGGTGTCCAGTGTATGATCGGGTTGCCAACTAATTTAAAGTCTCACCCCAGCCCTTGCAGTTTACAGCTTTAAATGCTGCTGGCACCTCCTCTCCCAGTGCTGCTTCCCAGTTTTCACAGGAAAGAGCCAACAGTGGGCAGTGCAGTCCCCAGTCACTTTGTTAGCTTGGAGAAGAAAAGGGGAAGAGGAAGGAGAGGCTGACGAGTATTACCTTGCCATCCTGGGCTATGGGCCTGTTTCTATTGATGTGCACAGTCTCTAGGGAGACACAACTCTGGTCCTTGCATGCAGTGGTGGCTCCATAGGATACTGCAAAAGAAAGGAGCCCACATGAAACAGTAAACCTGGGGCAGTGGTCATGGCACCAGCCTAAACTGGAACATTTTAGGCAAAGATTAAAAGATAAAAAAGCTGCATATACTTGGTAGGTGATTAAAAAAGTTGTCTAACGTGTTGAAAAAAAAATTGAGTTTAAATATCACTTTAATGATATTGTAAAACATAACAAACACATGTATTGAAATGATAAATTATGTCCATTCAACTATTTTCCCGAGAGCTGGCCTTTATCAATTACCCTATTGATAATTGTACACTCACCAAACATTTTCTTAGGAACATTATACTAACATTGGGTAGTTCCCTTTTCACTCAAAACAGTCTCTGTTCCTCATAGCTTGGATTCCACAAACCTTCCTTTAAGATTCTGGTCCATGTTGATATGACTGTATCATGAAATTGTATGCAAATATGTAAGCTGCTCATGCATGCAGTAAATCTCTCGTTCTATCACATTCCAAAATAGTTTTATTGAAATCAGATCCAGTGACTGGCCTACCATCTGTATGCCTCAGATTAAATCAAGATTTATCAGACCAGGCTACATTTTTCCAGGTTTTACCTATCCAGTTTTGCTGAGCCTGTGCCCACTGCAGCCTTAGTTTTTTGTATTTGGCTGACAGCAGTGGAACCCGATGTGATCGTCTCAGGGCTTTTTTTCTCAGAGAGTAGGTGCAGGAACTCCTCCCTTCTGAGTCACCCCTTGACTCCATCCCCTACCCACCTCCGAACACCATTCCTTGGTTTCACCTCTTACCCACCTCCCAGTACCACCCCTTTTAGAGAATTAACAATAACAAGAAAGGCAATATAATAAATCTAGAAACAATGGACACCCCAGTGACAATAGATCCACCCCTGCAACAATGGACTTCCAACAGCCAGCATCAATAGACCCTCCAGCAGCCAGCAACATGAGGCCCCTCCCTCAACAGTAGATCCCTCCCAGCAATGATTGATGCCCTGCAACATAAGACCCACCCCAGCAACAATAGATAGCCCACCAACAACAGACTTCCACAGCAACAATAGATCCTCTGCGCAAATAGATCTCCTCCAGCAATACTATATTACCCAGTAACCAGCATCAATAGACCCTCCAGCAGCAAGTGGCAAAGACCTCTCCCTCAACAATAAATCCCTCCCAGCAACAACTGACCCACCAGCAACATAAGACCCACCCCAGTAACAATACATCCCCCATGAGCAACAAAAGACCTCCCCAGCAACTATAGACCTTTATCCTCCGCAAAAATTGATCCCCTCCAGCAACAATAGATTGCCTATTAGCCAGCATCAACAGACCGTCCAGCACACCCCAGCATCCCTTGCCATTACATACATTCAATTCTGGAGGTGCCGGAACTGCGTTCCCCCGCGTTCCCGCTGAAAAAAAGCCCTGGATCTTCTGCTGTTGTAGGCAATTCACCCAAGCTGATCATACATAGATCGAAATTTGGCCAATTCAGTGGGGACCAGCCAAGAATTAATCCACGTATATGTAGGCTAATTGTATCCAAGTGGATACAACCAGCCGGTTGTGTATTTTACATTTGATTATTGCCGGCAGTTATAGCCACTAGCAATAATAATTTTGTTCTATTTAACCCCACCCCCCACCCTCTTGCTGGCAGAACACAATAGAGTTGGGGGAGGCTTTTCTCCATCAACACTAATTGCGTTGATGGGGGAATCGAGATAAAAATCGAGTCATCTATGGGCTGCTTTAGGTTCACTGTAATACATTTTCTGAGATTCATTTCTGCTCACCACAAGATTAGTTATCTGAGTTACCATAGCCTTTCTCTCAGCTTAAGCCCTTCTACCTATTCTCCTCTACCCTCTCTCATCAACAAGGCATTTGTATCTGCAGAACTGCCACTCACTGGATTTTTTTGTTTTTGCAACATTCTGAGTATAATCTAGAGACTGCACTAACCAATACCTGAATTATTAATGACCCAGATCAACATAAAATATAAATATTCCAACACCACTGACAATGTGCACCAAAGATATAAAAATATAAAATATAATATTGGTATGAAAAATAAAAAATAAAGTGTCCATTGATTCATGCCGTGCCAATAATAGTGATATCTTGTATATAGTGATATACCCAACTTTATCGTGCCTATATCCACCACCTTCCAAAATTCACCCTCACCAAACAGTAGTGCAGTATGGGCCTGATTAATATAAACGTTTCCCAGGTATACGCAATGGCATTCCATTGACACGGTTCCAGGAATATGAAACAGTCCCAAGTCTATGCAATGGCATTCCACTGACTCCTTGTTCGCTCCAACATCGTTGCGCAATATCCCATTCAGTTTTATTCAAAACCTTTAAAGATTTTACGCTTACATGTAAAAGTGCTCTTAGACCGGCACTAAGCCTATCTAGCAATCCACTCAGCCTGTGCGGCCGCCGCTCTGTCCAATGGAGCCGGCGCGTGTTCCAAGCCTTGGTTTTGATGCGGGTAACTACCTTTGTAGCACAAAACTACCTTTGGAATGCCGTTGCATATACCTGGGAAATGTTTATATTGATCAGGCCCATACTGCATTACCCTTTGGTGAGGGTGAATTTTGGAAGGAGGTGGATATAGGCACGATAAAGTTGGGTGTATCACCATATGAGCAACTAAAAACAAGATATCACTATTATTGGCACGGCATGAATTAATGGACACATTTTTTTTTTTTTTTTCATACCAATATTATATTTTTATATCTTTGGTGCATATTGTCAGTGGTGTATATTTATATTTTATGTTGATCTGGGTCATTAAAAAAATCACGTATTGGTTAGCGCAGCTACTTACCCTTGTAAAGAGATACTCTAGCTGCAGCAAACCATATATTGGTTAAGATTTTATTGTTTGTGGTTTGCGTCGATGACATATACACAAAATATTCTAGAGACTTGAGTCCATTCCAGGAGATCATCAGTTTCAGAAATACTCAATCCAGCTCCTCTGGCATCAACAATAAGGCTACGGTCAAAATTCCTGAAATCACATTTTTTATTCACTATGCTGTGCAATGTAAACATTAAAGGCTAAATGTGTTTTTTTTTTTTTTCAATCAGCACAAGGGACATTGCTTACTATCAAGCCAATGTATCCCTTGTACTGCTGGCTCCCTATCGCCACCTAAATAATACTGTGGTTGGGATTAACAGAGCAACTGACCTGTAACAGGCACTCCCGCCCGCCTCAAAAACAATCTATGATCTTGCAGTCATCTGACCATCCTTCATTCTTAGATTGTTTTTCATTCATAGAAACTTCTGTGAATGGAAGAGGTAAGAGGTAAGTGGAAAGTTCAGGCATAGTCGGCAGTCTTGATTAGTGCTGATCACAGATCCCTTTGTTCTATTACCCACACCAGAAGATTATCGCAGCGGGGGTTGGGGGATAGGAACAGGAAGATTTCAAAGTAATGCAGGAGCTAGCAGCAACAGGAACACATCGCATTAGTGGTAGGTATTGTCCCGTGTGCTAATTTTAATTTTTCTTATTTTGACTAAACCTAAGCTGGACATACATTATACAATTTTCTTATTCAAATTCCCTTAGATTTACTTTCAACTATGAAGTGCAAGGGCTTGACTGATTGCATACAAATTGAAAGGGATTAGGTTTGACCTCATATTATATGGTTTTTGGTAAATCTAAAGGAAAATTGTACAAAACAATTGTATATTGTATGACCAGCCTAAGACTTTTACTGAGCTACTGATCTGTATCTGCATGATTTTATGCACTTTTCTGTTGACCCATGATTTACTAATTCAGTGTTTCTCAACTCCGGTCCTCAGGGCACACTAACAGGCCAGATTTAAAAGTATTACCTTGGGGGGGCGTGGCGACCGGCGGCGAACATAGCCGCATAGTTGCAGAGCTCCGCTCCGCTCAGGGACACATCGGCTCACATCAGACCTCCTGCTCTCGCTAGCAAGTCTGCGCTAGCCGCATCAGCTCCGCCACTCTCTCCGCCACCCCTGGAGATGCGCCGGCGCCGAGCAGATCCCCCTCCGGTGAAGAAACTCTCTGCCTTCTTCCCCCCTATGCAGCGTGGAAGAATCCAAGATGGCGCCGCCGCGGGGCTCCGGCCTCCGGCTCAGCATCCCGAGCCATCCACTGAGGGATCTCTCCCGGACCAGAGGCTTCTACAGGACCAGGCAAGTCCTCAATCTCCCTCTTCCTCCCCTCACTCTGTGCCCTCCTCACCTACATCCAGAAGTCCGGCCAAATCTAGGCCGCGGTTTGAGGCCCTCCACTATGAGGCATACTCCACTGACATGGACACTCTGGTGGCCCCCTCCCCAGACCCCTTCCAGGACTTTCCCATATCTGACTAGCCTCTGTCAGTGGCCTTATTGGGGGATATGCTGCGAACCCTGAGAACTTCCCTTCATGCAGACACCCAGTCCTGTCTCAGAGAATGCAGAGCAGGCATCGCGCATTTAGGAGAAAGGGTTAATCAAGTCGAAGTACACATGAGTGAGGTTACATCCTCATTCAACTCTCTTGTGGACTCTCACTCCTCTCATCATGAGGTTATTTCATCTATGCAAGCCAAAATAGCAGATTTGGAGGACAGGTCCCGCAGGAATAACCTGAAGATCCGTGGAATTCCAGAGGAAGTTCAGCCTCAACAACTTCCCCATTTTGCCAAAGATCTTTTCCTGGCTGTTCTTCCCTCCCTCTCAAATGCTGATTTAACTATTGATAGGATTCATCGGGTACCTAAACCCTCTTTCCTACCTAAAGAAACCCCCCGTGATGTATTGCTCCGCATTCACTTTTATAAAGTTAAGAAAGACCTCCTCTCTGCTTTTCGTAAGAGGAAAGACCTTCCACCCCAGGCTGCCAACCTGCAAGTCCTGCCTGACCTTTCCCAATACACCCTCCAGAGATGTCGTAATCTCTCCTCCATCACAAAGGCCTTACGCAACCACAAGTTAATTTACTGTTGGAAATATCCGGCCAGGTTGGAAATCTCCAAAGACGGCTCCAAGCACTTGATTAATACCTTAGAAGAGGGTCTGCATCTCCTAAGAGCCTGGAACATCTTGCCTGAGGGCCATGACTGGCGGAACCCGGCTGCCCCACCGGCCCCTACCCACCTGCGCCAGGAGTGGCACACAGTCTCCTACCAGCGGTCCTCCAGGAAAAATCAGGGGGCCAAGGAGGCCCTTTTCATCGCATCACCTCCTTTTGTTCCCTGAGTGTATAGTGGGTACTCCCTGATGTACCCGTTCTCCCCCTCACCATGCAGTGCCAACTGCTCTGACCCTCCCAGGGTCACTTTTTTACCTTTGGCTTTTTTCTTTTTTTTTTGTATTTTTGTTTTTTTTGGACCTGGGCTTTTTTCCAGGATCCCAACTGTTCTCATGGTCAAGCGCTCTTTTGAATTTCTGCTTATCCTCATTGTGCTCCCCTATTCACTTGTGGATTATAATCTTCCAACCATCCCCACATACTGGTTACCGCTTTCTACAAGTATACTCTCCTTCCTACCTCAGTTCCTGATGTCCATTACACCGATGATGAACAACCTATTCCTCCTCATAGGATCACCTCCTCCTCATCTCCCTCACTCTTCATTCCAGCGAAGGAACTCTAATCCTCCTCCTGTCCATCTGCAATGGGTGTAAAGTTTGTCTCCATTAATGCCCGTGGTCTCAACCACCCTGCCAAGAGAAGATCTTTATGGCAAGAGGCTTTACACCTGAAAGTGGATGTTCTAGCAGCCCAGGAGACCCACTTTGACATTTCTCCTTCTCCAAAATGCTCGCACCCGGCCTTCCCTCATGTCTTTCAGGCCTCGGCCAGAGAAAAGAAAAAGGGCGTGTTGATCGCTATACGGGATACGGTAACATTCTCTCTGACGGACTCCATCATAGATCCAGATGGTCGCTACATTATATTGAAATGTATTATTAATAATCTACCGCTTACTCTAGTGTCCGCGTATGCACCTAACTCCAGACAGGTCAAATTTCTCCGCAAGCTTATAAAAAATCTGATCTGAATGCACCAGTCAGTCTGAGTCTCAATACCTCCTCCCCGCGTGGCAGGGGTGCCCCTTCCTTGGCGGCTCTGCTGGGTTCGGAGGACCTATACGACGCTTGGCGCTGTCTGCATTCCACCTAAAGATCCTATACATACTACTCCCCCTGTCACAACTCCTATTCTCGCCTATATTTCTTTTTAGTAGACAAAACTCTCCTGCAGAGAGTCACTGAAGCCTCTATACATGATATTGTGTGGTCTGACCACGCTCCAATATCCATCCTTCTGGAAGAAGGGAATTCCTTTGCCAAGGCGAGAATATGGAGGTGTAACACGTCCCTCTTTCAGGACCCTAATACCCGACAACTTATATCTCAGGAGCTCCAACAGTATTTCTCATTGAACTCTCCCTCTGATACCACTGTGTTTAACCATTGGTGTGCCCACAAAGCCTTCATCAGGGGTATCCTCCTTAAACTTAATGCCCAACTTCGTAAGTCCTTCTGCCTCAAATTAGATAAAACCCTGGCTGATCTCCGTACCCTAGATGCCCAGAACATGACTTCCCCCTCCCAAGCCCTAGCAGACAAGATAGCTGTCCTCCGCCACTCCCTTAGAGAACTCCTGTCCTCCCAACACGATAACTATATGCGCAAATTGAAACTTGATTATTATGCCAACAACAACAAGGCTGGCAAACTCCTTGCCAACCGCCTCATGGCACGTAGGTCCAAAGCGAAGATCTCCTCCCTGGTCCACCCCCACACCCATGCCACCCTGACTAACCCCCAAGCGATTGCCGACGCATTCTCGGACTATTATGGATCCCTATACAACCTGTCCACCTGTACTTCCACACCTCAACCCACTGAAGCCAGCATTACTGATTTCCTCTCCAAACTTCGCCTCCCCTCCCTTTCTACATCCCAACTCGAATCTCTTAATCTCCCCTTCACTGACGAGGAGATCTCCAAAGTAGTTAGTTCCTTGCCCAATGGCAAATCCCCGGGCCCCGATGGTTTGTCCTCAGAATATTTCAAAACATACCTTCCCGTTTTATCCCCTCATCTCCTTGCAGTTTTCCAATCGGCGGCCTCTAACGGCTCCTTCCCCAAAGAAATTCTCCTGGCCCATGTTGTCACCATCCCTAAACCTGGAAAGCCCCCGGATACCCCGTCAAATTTCCGCCCCATATCACTTCTGAACGTGAACGTTAAAATTTACGCCAAATTGTTAGCTAACAGACTTCACCTGGTGCTCCCTTCCCTCATAGGTCTGGACCAGTCCGGCTTTATGCTCGGTCGCCAACCCTCGGACGCCACTCGTCGCATGATCAACCTTATACACCATGCCAAATCTAGTCGAACGCCCTCTCTGCTTCTCTCCATAGATGCAGAGAAGGTGTTTGACCGAGTCCATTGGGGGTACCTTACGGTGACGCTGCGAAAATTCGGCTTCCAGGGCCAGATTCTGTCCTCCATTCTAGCACTATACTCTTGTGCCTCTGCCAAAGTCCTGACCAACGGTATGCTCTCGAAGATGTTTGACATAACGAACGGTACCCGTCAAGGTTGTCCCCTCTCACCGTCCATCTTCAATCTTGCCATAGAACCCTTGGCCGATGCTGTCAGATCACATCCACACATCACGGGCTTTAAACTAAACCACCAATCCCACACCATCAATCTCTTCGCAGACGATATCATCCTCTCCCTAGCGAATCCCATAGTTTCCCTCCCCTTTGCCCACAAGATCCTACAAGACTTTAGTGCAGTCTCCTTCTATAAGGTGAACTTCTCTAAATCAGTCATCCTTGACCTAGGAGTGAACGCTCCCGCGAAACTACATCTCTCTTCCTCCCTCCCCTACCCCTGGATCGATCGATCCATAACTTACTTAGGTATCTCCCTCGCTCGCACTATTTCTAAAATGTCCTCCCTCAACCTTGACCGTCTTCTCCTCCAACTCACTAAGGACCTGACGGCCCTGGCGAAACATGAGCTCTCGTGGGTAGGTAGGGTTGCTACGTTCAAAATGCTTCTCCTTCCTAAGATCTTATATCTTTTTAGAACTCTCCCTATACCACTATCCTCCCTCCAACTCAACAAACTGTCGGTCCACATGAAACGCTTTGTGTGGCAGGGTAAAAAGGCCCGATGTGCCCTCAAGCACCTTACACTCCATAGGAGAGTGGGGGGCTTGGGTCTTCCCGACATTGGAGACTACTACTTAGCCTCTTTGTTGGCTCAACTCCCCTGCTGGTTCGATAACCGCAGGGCCTCTTGCTGGGTAACCCTGGAAGCCGCCTGCTCCCACACATCGGATCTCTCCCTTCTGCTCTTAGCAGACTCTTGGAAACCGCTCTCCCTTACCGACCTATCCCCCCCTACCCGGGCCTCCATTCTGGCAATAACACTAAAATTAGACTTCCCCTCAAAATATTAGAGTAAATAAAGAGTCTCTGATCCCCCATCTCTCCCTGACTCTGTTTCAATCGGCCAACATTCTATGGATAGACCAGCTCTATTCAGGTACAGCCCTCCTGCCCTTTGAAACCTTGTCCTCGAAGCACGGCATTCCCAAAAAGGCCCTTTACTCCTACACCCGCATTTCATCCTTTCTCCTCAAATACCCCCCCCCCCCCCCATCCCTTAACTTAGACTTTCAGGCCTGGCACCACCTTTCGAACCCTAAAAATCATACCAAAGGCATTACCCTATTCTATTCCCTGCTTAACTCAAATGTCCAAAACCACCCTGATGAAGGCTTGGGAGTCAGACCTTGGCAGAGAATTCTCTCTTCACCAATGGGCCTCGGCCCTAAAACGGGCATATTCCTCCTCTCATTGCATCAACCACTGGGATACGTTCCAAAAACTCTTGACCAGATGGTATCGGACCCCCGTGTTACTGTCACGCTTCTACCCCACGGTGTCTCCACTCTGCTGGCGAGACTGTGGGGCTATAGGCACCATCCTACACACGTTTTGGTCTTGTAAATCTCTCACAAGCTTCTGGAAGAAGATATTTTCCATCCTAGCTAGTATCACGAATGTCCTGCCAGATCCTGCCCTTGCCCTCTTACTCCTGGGGATTGATCTCTTTCCTTTGCCATACCGGACACTAGTATCCCACATTTTGCTTGCATCCTCACTAGCTATAGCCCGACACTGGCGCAACCCCTCACCTCCCAACCCCTCAGAGGTGGTTTCACAGGTCCATCTGAATTACCAATATGAACGTCTACTGGCGTTGCGTTCTTCCTCCTATGCCTCCTTTGCATCCAACCGGGACCCTTGGTGGCAGTGGCATGGGGGGGCCTCCCTCCTGCTGCTGCCAACACGGACCCCCCCCCCCCCTCAAGCTATAGCATCCCCCACGACCTCCTCTCCCCCGTAGACCGGGGCTTTGTTTCTCTCCCCTTAATATGCTGTTGATATAATCTGCCTTGCCGTAGCGGTGCCTTACAGGTCCATTCTCTGTTGATTGTTTAATTCACCTTGTTGCACATGATATGAGGATTTTACGCTTGACCACCTCTCTTGTTCTTGTACCATATTTGCGTTGTTGTAGCTACCCTGTTATGTATAACGAATCCTTTTATTCGCATTGCGGCTGCGACCGCGTCCTTGTTGTCTGTTTTTTGATGTGTTAAAACTTCAATAAAAACCATTTGAAATTAAAGTATTACCTTGGGGAGCTGCAGACTAGAATACTGCAATCACTGAGCAGCAAATTATATCACCTGTGATATATTTCTGTTTTCTTGCAAACCTGGCCTGTTAGTTTACCCTGAGGACCGGAGTTGAGAAACAATGAGCTAATTAGATGATTGCATAAATATGAAGGTTTACAAGTGTTTTTTTATAAATTGCTTGGTCAGTGTATATAACATAGTGCACACACAGTAAAAGACCACCTTAATCACTTGAGCAGCACCCTGTAATACCTCTTCATTACCAGGCCATTTTTTAGTTTTCAGTGCTGTGATAGTTAGCCTGACAATTACCTAGTCATGCAACACTGCACCCAAATGAATTTTATATAATGTTTTGAGACAGAAAGAACCTTATTTTGGTGGTTTTTAATACCCACTTTTTTTTATGTTTTTTTACAGTGGCAGGATGGAGATGAAGGGGTTAATGTTCAGATGTGCAGGATAAGGGAGTTGAAGGGTTACAGGTCACAAGAGACATCATAGGGATAATATGTGTGTAAAGGGAAATATCCCTTTATCAGTGAAAGTGTGTGTGTGTATATATATACCCCTATACAGAAGTTCAGATGTTATGCCTGCCTCCAAAGACGCCCAAAAAATGCCCAATAAACGCCTGCAACAAAAACGCCCAGGTGTCAAAGGAGCGGAACCCCATCCCTGCGCTACTAAAAATTCTAAGACAATGATCTTTTTTTCTGGTTCTGGACTCCAGAACCAGAAAAAAAAGATCATTTCACACCTGCAACAAAAACGGCCAGGTGTGAAAGGAGCGGAGCCCCATCCCTGCGCTACTGCAATTCTAAGACAAATTATCTTTTTTCTCTCGCGGTCAACCTGACATGGAAGAGTTTGGTCGCCCTGGCATAGCAGTCAGAGTCAGTTCACCCTAAACTACACTAGGGTCACCCTGACACTTAACACTTTCCCTACAGAAACTAGATTATTGAATCTAACTATAGTGGTATATAGTACCCTAACTACACTGCATATCCATTTCCTCACACTAATAATTGCTAAATGACACTGGAGCAACAGAACTGCTTCCACTCTCTTCCACAGCCTCTCTATTACAGTGCTAGAGATTTGGCGGGGCTATGTTATATACTGGGGGGCGTATTCACTACTGATTGGCCTCTGGACCCCCTAGTCACTCCAATCACATTCCTAGCAGACTCCTGCCCCCTCAATTGGCTTTTACTGATGTTTCTGGTCCAATCACGGGCTTTTAAAGCCCATTTCCTGTCCCATTGCATTTTGGGCGGTTCTGGTTGACGAATTCCGAACTTTTACCGCAAAAAGTTCGGAATTCGGCCGAATTTCGAACAGCCAATGTTCAGGTCGAACCAATGGTCAACCCGAACCGTTCGATCATTCCGAGTGATGACCAACCACAGCAATCACATGGCACCCCTCAGATTGGCTCTGTGCAGCGTCTCTGTGTACTAAGCACCAAGTACACAGCGATTACCACTGGGTGAATAACGGGCCAATAAAAGTCAAACCTGGCTAGAAAAGGGATTAAACTGTATTTACATTTTTTTTCTCTGTTGAAGGGAAGGGTTAAAACTTATTATTTTTTTTACCATCTGTGTCTCACTAGGGAAATGTCCGTCCCTTCATTTCATGTTCTGTTGACTCAACAAGTGGGAACAAGTGTCCCCACTTGAAGATTTCCCCCCTACTATTCCTGTTCCGGATTTCCCTACATTGTCATTCCTGGTGACAATGGTATATAATACAGTTAAGCCAGCCATACATAGATCAAAATTTGTCTGGTTCACCAGTAACCAGTTGAAATTCAATACATGTATGGGCACCCTAGTTATACAGAAGTCGATCTACTGATCAACTTCTGTACAACCAGCCTGTCAGATAAATGTTGAACGATCAGCGCTGCCGGCTATAGTTAACTATAGACAGCAGCACAGATCAGTGTATTCTGATGGTGGAAAAGTCTCAATAGCTCAGCGGGAGTGATTCCC
The DNA here is from genome assembly GCF_965119305.1 of Pelophylax lessonae. Lineage (NCBI taxonomy): Eukaryota > Metazoa > Chordata > Amphibia > Anura > Ranidae > Pelophylax > Pelophylax lessonae. Next base: position 205,648,157 of record NC_138775.1, on the reverse strand, counting down.
CCATCTACATTGAGTGTGTGGATGGGGGAATCGGGACAGTTTTTTCATCCAACCCGCTAGTTATTCTTTAAGATGGTCATATGACATATGATTTTGAAAAGTTACTTCAAAAAGAATTTCCAACTTAGGTAAAGGTAATTGGTGGATTAACCACGTATATTGTATTGTGTATATGTAAGCTACCAATGTGCACAACTGATTAAAGGCTGGTACACACTGAGCGAATATCAGCCGGTATTGGCCGATTCAACAAAAACAATGGCACGCAATGCCAAGCTGCAGCAAGCAAAGCTAGCAGAATATTGGCATGCATAGAAAAGGCAATTTACTCAAGAGATAACACGATAATCCTGCCACTTTATAAAACTCTGGTTTGGCCACATCTGGAGTATTCTGTCCAGTTCTGGTCACCAATCCTCAGGAGGGAAGTGTGGAACTGGAGAGAGTCCAGGGAAGGGCAACATAGTTAATAGCGGGACTGGAGGACCTTGGTTATGAGGAACGACTACAAACATTAAACTTAGTTTCTGGAGCAGAGACGCTTGAGTGGAGATATGATATCGATATACAAATACTTTAATGCCAATTCAGACAAAGGGAGTGTGTGAAGACACGGGCCGCTCAATGAAATTGAAGGAGAAGCAGTTTAACTTTAAACTGTGTAGGGGGCTTTTCACTGTCAGGGCAGTAAGAATGTGGAATTAACTTCCACAGTTGGTGGAGTCAGCAGGAAGTAATAATATAGGGTGACCAGACGTCCCCAATTTCTGGAGACAGTCCCCGGACTGAGGACACTGTCCCCGGATTTGTCCCCACTTTGCAGACCTGGGCGGGCACCTTTCTGATAGCCGGGGCCGCACTGGCTGTCAGTCTCACAGTGTGAAAGGAGTCTGCTCCAGCTCTGTGCACTGTGACTGTATGCAGTCTGTAGAATGTAGCGCCGTAGCTGTCACTTCTCTTCTGCATTTGTCAGCACAATCCCACCCTGTGACATGACTTCATCGTCTCAGCATCCCGCCCCTCTCCTCCTACTTCTGCTTTCTCATCCCATCTCTCTCCGTGCAGCAGCAATACATAGGTGAGAGAGCAGAGCACAATGTTCCTTCCTCCCCCTCCCTACTTGAGGATGTACGGCAAGCAATTCAAGGAATTATGGGCAATGTAGTCCAGAGGGGCCTTGAAAATGAATTGAGCTATAGACTGAGAGTGTAATGGCCACATGCCAGGAGGAGGTGAGTTTCTGTTTTAAAACTTTGCATAAAGCTTATTTTTCTCCTTTACTGATGGGCACTGATAGTGATAGGCTACACTGGTGGGCACTGATGAGGTGGCACTGATGGGCGCCGATAGGCTGCACTGATGGGCACTGAGGAGGTGGCACCGATGTGCAATGATGAGGTGGCACTGAAGGGCACCAATAGGCTGCACTGATGGGCACTGATGAGGTGGCACTGATGGGGCTGCACTGATGAGGTGGCACTAATAGGTTGCACTGATGAGGCTGCATGGATGAGGCTGCAAGGATGAGGTGGCACTGATGGGCACTGATAGGCTGCACTGATGGGCACTTATGAGGCAGCACTAATGGGCAATGATAGGCTGCACTAATGAGGTGGCACTGATGGGCACTGATGAGGCAGCACTGATAGGCACTGATAGGTTGTCTTGTTGAGCACTAATAGGCTGTACTGATGGGCATTGATAAGTTGGCATTGATGGGCACTAATGAGGTGGCACTGATGAGGCTGCACTGATGAGGTGGCACTGATGATGCAAGCACTGATGGGAACTGATGAGGTGGCACTGATGAGGTGGCACTGATGGGCATTGATAGGCTGCACTGATGGGCACTGATGAGGCAGTACTTATGGACACTGATGAGGCAGTATGGATGGGCACTGATAGGCTGCACTGATGGGCACTGATGAGGCAGCACTGATGGGCACTGATGAGACAGCACTGATAGGCGGCACTGATGAGGATGCACTGATGGGCAATGATGAGGTGGCACTGATGGGCACTTAAAGGCTGCACTGATGGGCACTGATGAGGCTGCACTGATGAGGCGGCACTGATGGACACCGGTGGACTGCACCGATGGACATTGATAGGCTGCAGTAATGGGCACTGATAGGTGGCACTAATGGGCACTTATAGGTGGCACTGATAAGGAGGCACTGATGGGTGGCACTTATGAGGAGGCATTAATGGGCAGCACTGATTGGCACTGATAGGCTGCACTAATGGGCACTGGTAGGCGGCACTGATGGGCAGCACTGATAGACAGCACTGATGAGCCTGCATTGATCACAGGCTGTGACAGCACATATGATTGGACATGTCTGACCACATGGTAAAGGGCCACTGTGATTGACATTTTACCATGATCTGTGGGCATAATGTTCATTGATCACACCAGGTATGCACTCAAGCGGGGGGGGGGGGGGGGGGGCACGGTTCCGGGGGGACGTCCATGGATGCTCTCCTGAAACAACAAAGCTTCGCTGTAGCCATATTTTGGCTATAGCATGGTTATAAAGTGGTTAAAGGAGCACGTAATCCTGTCATGTCATAATCACGTGTGTGTGTTTGAGCTTTGCCCGCATGCGGCCCGCAAAATCATTGCATTGCTGAGCCGTATGCCAGCAGAGCTGTCAGAATGGAGCCGATGTTTTATTTATAGTTCCGGCTCCATCCTGACAGTGTGAGTCATAGGCGGAGTGATATCGAATGCACTCTGTGAAGAGACAGACAGACAGGAAGACAGGAAGCATCGGCTTCATCCAGCGCGGCGCCGCTCTTCTCTGGTAAGCATTTCCCACCAGAAGCACACACAACAGTACCCAGAGCATTACCACCGAGAAGTACCAGCCTGAGCCAGCAGTAGCCAGAGCATTACCACATTACCACCCAGCAATACCAGCCTTAGCCAGCAGTACCCAGAGCATTACCACCCAGCAGTACCAGCCTGAGCCAGCAGTACCCAGAGCATTACCACCCAGCAGTACCCAGAGCATTACCAGCCAGCAGTACCATCCTGAGCCAGCAGTACCCAGAGCATTACCACCCAGCAGTAACAGCCTGAGCAAGCAGTACCCAGAGCATTACCACCCAGCAGTACCCAGAGCATTACCACCCAGCAGTACCATTCTGAGCCAGAAGTACCCAGAGCACTACCACCCAGCTGTTCCAGTCTGAGCCAGCAGTACCCAGAGCATTACCACCCAGTAGTACCCAGAGCATTACCACCCAGCAGTACCATCCTGAGCCAGCAGTATCCAGAGCATTACCACCCAGCAGTACCATCCTCAGCCAGCAGTACCCAGAGCATTACCACCCAGCAGTACCAGCCTTAGCCAGCAGTACCCGGAGCATTACCACCCAGCAGTACCCAGAGCATTACCACCCAGCAGTACCATCCTGAGCCAGCAGTACCCAGAGCATTACCACCCAGCAGTAACAGCCTGAGCCAGCAGTACCCAGAGCATTACCACCCAGCAATACCATCCTGAGCCAGCAGTACCCACAGCATTACCACCTAGCAGTACCAGCCTGAGCCAGCAGTTTCCATAGCAGTACCCACAGCAGCGCCATCCAGCAGTACCAGCCTGAGCCAGCAGTACCCAGAGCATTACCCCCCAGCAGTACCAGCCTGAGCCAGCAGTACCCAGAGCAAGAGCATTACCACCCAGCAGTACCATCCTGAGCCAGCAGTACCCAGAGCATTACCACCCAGCAGTAAAAGCCTGAGCCAGCAGTACCCAGAGCATTACCACCCAGCCGTACCAGTCTGAGCCAGCAGTACCCAGAGCATTACCACCCAGCAGTACCATCCTGAGCCAGCAGTATCCAGAGCATTACCTCCCAGCAGTACCAGCCTTAGCCAGCAGTACCTAGAGCATTACCACCCAGCAGTACGATCCTGAGCCAGCAGTACCCTGAGCATTACCACCCAGCACTACCAGCCTTAGCCAGCAGTACCCCGAGCATTACCACCCAGCAGTACCCAAAGCATTACCATCCAGCAGTACCATCCTGAGTCAGCAGTACCCAGAGCATTACCACCCAGCAGTACCAGCCTGAGCCAGCAGTACCCAGAGCATTACCACCCAGCAGTACCCAGAGCATTACCACCCAGCAATACCATCCTGAGCCAGCAGTATCCAGAGCATTACCACCCAGCAGTACCCAGAGCATTACCATCCAGCAGTACCATCCTGAGTCAGCAGTACCCAGAGCATTACCACCCAGCAGTACCAGCCTGAGCCAGCAGTACCCAGAGCATTACCACCCAGCAGTACCCAGAGCATTACCACCCAGCAATACCATCCTGAGCCAGCAGTACCCACAGCATTACCACCTAGCAGTACCAGCCTGAGCCAGCAGTTCCTATAGCATTACCACCTAGCAGTACCAGCCTGAGCCAGCAGTACCTACAGCAGTGCCATCCAGCAGTACCAGCCTGAGCCAGCAGTACCCACAGAGGTACCCACAGCAGTACCAGCCTGAGCCAGCAGTACCCACAGAGGTACCCACAGCAGTACCAGCCTGAGCCAGCAGTACCCATAGCAGTACCACCTAGCAGTACCAGCCTAAGCCAGCAGTACCCACAGCAGTACCACCCAGCAGTACCAGCCTGAGCCAACAGTACCCACAGCAGTACCAGCCTGAGCCAGCAGTACCCACAGCAGTACCATCCAGCAGTACCAGCCTAAGCCAGCAGTACCCACAACAGTACCACCCAGCAGTACCAGCCTGCAGTACCCACAGCACAGTACCAGCCTGGTCCACCAGTATCCACAGCAGTACCAGCCAGCAGTACCAGCCTTAGCCAGCAGTACCCACAACAGAACCAGTCAGCAGTACCCACAGCATAGTACCAGCCAGCAGTACCAGTCTTAGCAAGAAGTACCAGCCTGAGCAAGCGATACCAGCCAGCAGTACCCACAGCAGTACCAGCCAGCAGTACCCACAGTACAGCACAGTACCAGCCTTAGCCAGCAGAACCCACAGCAGTACCAGCCAGCAGTACCCACAGCAGTGCCAGCCAACATTTCCCACCAGCAGTACCAGCCAGCAGTACCCACCAGCAGTACCCACCAGCTGTACCCACCAGCAGTACCAGCCAGCTGTACCCACCAGCAGTACCCACCAGCAGTACCCACCAGCTGTACCCACCAGCAGTACCACCCAGCTGTACCCACCAGCAGTACCCACCAGCAGTTCTTATCAAAACTTACCACTGCAAAGAGTCGACTGTGCTCCAGACTGACCGACGCAAACCTGGAAAACCAGTTGCAACATCGCAACATCATCAATACCAGCTAACATCACACACCTCACCAAAGAGATGCAGTTCCAGCCATCACATTAGGGGCGAGTTAATTAAATGTTTGACCAAATATAACAGGCTAATCTTAGGTTGATAATTTTGTACGGCCCCCAGATGATGTTATAAATGTCCAAATGTCCCTTGGCAGAAAAAAAGGTTCCCCACCCCTGGTTTAAAGTGAGAAACTGGCAACTTAATGTTGCAATAACCACAGCATCTCCTGAGTTAAAAGGAAGCTATGGTCATTGGTCTAGCTGAAACTTCTGGGTTATTTGTTCCCAGGCCTAAGGGAAAGGATCCAGAGACCTCCAGGACAAGGATGCTTTTTGGTAAAGCAGGAAGACTGGAAGGCATCTGTGGTGATGGGGCTGACACGTTTCAAGGGAGAACCCTCTTCCCCACAGCCATGATCACGAATGACTTGTTAGGCATATATATAGCCCAGCAGAGTAGACAGAACCTCCCACATAGGTCGGCCCTGCCCCTCCAACATCATTAACATACAAATGGTAGCTTATGGTACATTATAATTGCATAAAATGCATTATAAATTAAAATTAAGATTAAAATCTTATCAGTGACCCATAACAACAAAGAATCACAACTGAGGCTACATACATATACTGATTAGTAATACCACACATATAAAATGTATAAAAATATTGGTTAATTATAATAACAGATGTAAAAGTATATATATGTATATATGTTCACTAACTAGGTCCCTGACCAGCAGGGATCACCAGGAGGATTCCTCAGTGGACTCTATGGTAAATTGCATCTTGCATCCAAGTTGGGTATACACCTACCCGTTGCATTATAGAACAGGGATCACCAGGGGGACTTCTCTGTGGGCCTACAGTAGGATCCCATATTAGACTTGGGGACCTTGGCAGACAACCCCATCTTTGGGGGGCGGCAGAGACTCAAGCAGCTCCCCCAGGCTGCGCCAAGGCCTCCTTGGAATAAATGCTCACATCGAAAACCAGGAAGTCCAGATGCGCATGCATTCCACCAATAGCCGTGTCATTTCTGGTCTCGACTGATGTCACACCTGACTCGGTCGGTAACCCGGAAACTACAGACCCAAGCGGCCGAAAGAGGAGCCGAACTACATTATTTGTCTTTAAAGCCTAAGAAACCACCTGACTGCTATAAAGGATACTGCTGCTAAGCTCCCAAGGCAAAGGGAAGTACTCACCACTGTTGTTTTCCCCTTTACCACAGCCACAGGGCTTGCTTTTCTATCCTCAAGGACACAGACATGAGGAGGATAGTGACCAAACTCACCCCCTCCCGAGTTGCTGTCCCAACTGGGGTGCTGCAAAGTTAGGCTGTGTGCTTCACACTGCAGCAGCATACACACACGCCTTCTGGTATCCCACCGTTTTTGAAAGGGGATTGGGAGAGGGGGAGCTAGCAGACAGACTTTCTCTACTTCTGCTGTCCCTCTAAGCCAGGCATTCTGCCATTTTTTTAACTCACCTCAGAAAAGGCTCTTATTTTCCCCTGATTTGCTGTTGCCTGCAGCCAACTGCACCATCTTTTCATACTCCTTCTCCATGAGGTGGGTCCAGATGGAGTGCTCGGCCTCTTCCCTGTTCAGACAGGATGTTACAGTTTCAGAACGCAGTTGGCTGCAGGCAACAGCAAATCAGGGGAAAATAAGAGCCTTTTCTGAGGTGAGTTAAAAAAATGGCAGAATGCCTGGCTTAGAGGGACAGCAGAAGTAGAGAAAGTCTGTCTGCTAGCTCCCCCTCTCCCAATCCCCTTTCAAAAACGGTGGGATACCAGAAGGCGTGTGTGTATGCTGCTGCAGTGTGAAGCACACAGCCTAACTTTGCAGCACCCCAGTTGGGACAGCAACTCGGGAGGGGGTGAGTTTGGTCACTATCCTCCTCATGTCTGTGTCCTTGAGGATAGAAAAGCAAGCCCTGTGGCTGTGGTAAAGGGGAAAACAACAGTGGTGAGTACTTCCCTTTGCCTTGGGAGCTTAGCAGCAGTATCCTTTATAGCAGTCAGGTGGTTTCTTAGGCTTTAAAGACAAATAATGTAGTTCGGCTCCTCTTTCGGCCGCTTGGGTCTGTAGTTTCCGGTGTACCGACCGAGTCAGGTGTGACATCAGTCGAGACCAGAAATGACGCGGCTATTGGTGGAATGCATGCGCATCTGGACTTCCTGGTTTTCGATGTGAGCATTTATTCCAAGGAGGCCTTGGCGCAGCCTGGGGGAGCTGCTTGAGTCTCTGCCGCCCCCCAAAGATGGGGTTGTCTGCCAAGGTCCCCAAGTCTAATATGGGATCCTACTGTAGGCCCACAGAGAAGTCCCCCTGGTGATCCCTGTTCTATAATGCAACGGGTAGGTGTATACCCAACTTGGATGCAAGATGCAATTTACCATAGAGTCCACTGAGGAATCCTCCTGGTGATCCCTGCTGGTCAGGGACCTAGTTAGTGAACATATATACATATATATACTTTTACATCTGTTATTATAATTAACCAATATTTTTATACATTTTATATGTGTGGTATTACTAATCAGTATATGTATGTAGCCTCAGTTGTGATTCTTTGTTGTTATGGGTCACTGATAAGATTTTAATCTTAATTTTAATTTATAATGCATTTTATGCAATTATAATGTACCATAAGCTACCATTTGTATGTTAATGATGTTGGAGGGGCAGGGCCGACCTATGTGGGAGGTTCTGTCTACTCTGCTGGGCTATATATATGCCTAACAAGTCATTCGTGATCATGGCTGTGGGGAAGAGGGTTCTCCCTTGAAACGTGTCAGCCCCATCACCACAGATGCCTTCCAGTCTTCCTGCTTTACCAAAAAGCATCCTTGTCCTGGAGGTCTCTGGATCCTTTCCCTTAGGCCTGGGAACAAATAACCCAGAAGTTTCAGCTAGACCAATGACCATAGCTTCCTTTTAACTCAGGAGATGCTGTGGTTATTGCAACATTAAGTTGCCAGTTTCTCACTTTAAACCAGGGGTGGGGAACCTTTTTTTCTGCCAAGGGACATTTGGACATTTATAACATCATCTGGGGGCCGTACAAAATTATCAACCTAAGATTAGCCTGTTATATTTGGTCAAACATTTAATTAACTCGCCCCTAATGTGATGGCTGGAACTGCATCTCTTTGGTGAGGTGTGTGATGTTAGCTGGTATTGATGATGTTGCGATGTTGCAACTGGTTTTCCAGGTTTGCGTCGGTCAGTCTGGAGCACAGTCGACTCTTTGCAGTGGTAAGTTTTGATAAGAACTGCTGGTGGGTACTGCTGGTGGGTACAGCTGGGTGGTACTGCTGGTGGGTACAGCTGGTGGGTACTGCTGGTGGGTACTGCTGGTGGGTACAGCTGGCTGGTACTGCTGGTGGGTACAGCTGGTGGGTACTGCTGGTGGGTACTGCTGGCTGGTACTGCTGGTGGGAAATGTTGGCTGGCACTGCTGTGGGTACTGCTGGCTGGTACTGCTGTGGGTTCTGCTGGCTAAGGCTGGTACTGTGCTGTACTGTGGGTACTGCTGGCTGGTACTGCTGTGGGTACTGCTGGCTGGTATCGCTTGCTCAGGCTGGTACTTCTTGCTAAGACTGGTACTGCTGGCTGGTACTATGCTGTGGGTACTGCTGACTGGTTCTGTTGTGGGTACTGCTGGCTAAGGCTGGTACTGCTGGCTGGTACTGCTGTGGATACTGGTGGACCAGGCTGGTACTGTGCTGTGGGTACTGCAGGCTGGTACTGCTGGGTGGTACTGTTGTGGGTACTGCTGGCTTAGGCTGGTACTGCTGGATGGTACTGCTGTGGGTACTGCTGGCTCAGGCTGGTACTGCTGTGGGTACTGTTGGCTCAGGCTGGTACTGCTGGGTGGTACTGCTGTGGGTACTGCTGGCTTAGGCTGGTACTGCTAGGTGGTACTGCTATGGGTACTGCTGGCTCAGGCTGGTACTGCTGTGGGTACCTCTGTGGGTACTGCTGGCTCAGGCTGGTACTGCTGTGGGTACCTCTGTGGGTACTGCTGGCTCAGGCTGGTACTGCTGGATGGCACTGCTGTAGGTACTGCTGGCTCAGGCTGGTACTGCTAGGTGGTAATGCTATAGGAACTGCTGGCTCAGGCTGGTACTGCTAGGTGGTAATGCTGTGGGTACTGCTGGGTGGTAATGCTCTGGGTACTGCTGGCTCAGGCTGGTACTGCTGGGTGGTAATGCTCTGGGTACTGCTGACTCAGGATGGTACTGCTGGATGGTAATGCTCTGGGTACTGCTGGGTGGTAATGCTCTGGATACTGCTGGCTCAGGATGGTATTGCTGGGTGGTAATGCTCTGGGTACTGCTGGGTGGTAATGCTCTGGGTACTGCTGGCTCAGGCTGGTACTGCTGGGTGGTAATGCTCTGGGTACTGCTGACTCAGGATGGTACTGCTGGATGGTAATGCTTTGGGTACTGCTGGGTGGTAATGCTCGGGGTACTGCTGGCTAAGGCTGGTAGTGCTGGGTGGTAATGCTCAGGGTACTGCTGGCTCAGGATCGTACTGCTGGGTGGTAATGCTCTAGGTACTGCTGGCTAAGGCTGGTACTGCTGGGAGGTAATGCTCTGGATACTGCTGGCTCAGGATGGTACTGCTGGGTGGTAATGCTCTGGGTACTGCTGGCTCAGACTGGTACGGCTGGGTGGTAATGCTCTGGGTACTGCTGGCTCAGGCTTTTACTGCTGGGTGGTAATGCTCTGGGTACTGCTGGCTCAGGATGGTACTGCTGGGTGGTAATGCTCTTGCTCTGGGTACTGCTGGCTCAGGCTGGTACTGCTGGGGGGTAATGCTCTGGGTACTGCTGGCTCAGGCTGGTACTGCTGGATGGCGCTGCTGTGGGTACTGCTATGGAAACTGCTGGCTCAGGCTGGTACTGCTAGGTGGTAATGCTGTGGGTACTGCTGGCTCAGGATGGTATTGCTGGGTGGTAATGCTCTGGGTACTGCTGGCTCAGGCTGTTACTGCTGGGTGGTAATGCTCTGGGTACTGCTGGCTCAGGATGGTACTGCTGGGTGGTAATGCTCTGGGTACTGCTGGGTGGTAATGCTCCGGGTACTGCTGGCTAAGGCTGGTACTGCTGGGTGGTAATGCTCTGGGTACTGCTGGCTGAGGATGGTACTGCTGGGTGGTAATGCTCTGGATACTGCTGGCTCAGGATGGTACTGCTGGGTGGTAATGCTCTTGGTACTACTGGGTGGTAATGCTCTGGGTACTGCTGGCTCAGACTGGAACAGCTGGGTGGTAATGCTCTGGGTACTTCTGGCTCAGAATGGTACTGCTGGGTGGTAATGCTCTGGGTACTGCTGGGTGGTAATGCTCTGGGTACTGCTTGCTCAGGCTGTTACTGCTGGGTGGTAATGCTCTGGGTACTGCTGGCTCAGGATGGTACTGCTGGCTGGTAATGCTCTGGGTACTGCTGGGTGGTAATGCTCTGGGTACTGCTGGCTCAGGCTGGTACTGCTGGGTGGTAATGCTCTGGGTACTGCTGGCTAAGGCTGGTATTGCTGGGTGGTAATGTGGTAATGCTCTGGCTACTGCTGGCTCAGGCTGGTACTTCTCGGTGGTAATGCTCTGGGTACTGTTGTGTGTGCTTCTGGTGGGAAATGCTTACCAGAGAAGAGCGGCGCCGCGCTGGATGAAGCCGATGCTTCCTGTCTTCCTGTCTGTCTGTCTCTTCACAGAGTGCATTCGATATCACTCCGCCTATGACTCACACTGTCAGGATGGAGCCGGAACTATAAATAAAACATCGGCTCCATTCTGACAGCTCTGCTGGCATACGGCTCAGCAATGCAATGATTTTGCGGGCCGCATGCGGGCAAAGCTCAAACACACACACGTGATTATGACATGACAGGATTACGTGCTCCTTTAACCACTTTATAACCATGCTATAGCCAAAATATGGCTACAGCGAAGCTCTGTTGTTTCAGGAGAGCATCCATGGACGTCCCCCCGGAACCGTGCCCCCCCCCCCCCCATGAGGTGGGTCCAGATGGAGTGCTCGGCCTCTTCCCTGTTCAGACAGGATGTTACAGTTTCAGAACGCGGTTTGGAGCACACTGAGTCCTCCCCTTATCGCTGCTAAAGTTATGCAGCCGGCCCTTCACAGCATGGCGCCCACTGTTTGCAGGGGAGGACAGGAGGAGACCCGAGCTGCTGAGTGGGGCAAAAAGCGGAGGGACCACCACGCTGTGTCCGACTTGCCTGTTGTACAAGAGGCGACCTGTGAGAAGCCCAAAAGGCGTGCAGGTAGAATTTGGCCCCCACCGGTGTTCCTGAACCTGCCTCACAGGAGTACCATCCGACTTTCTGGTCAGAGAAAAAAAAACAAATGTTTCGCTGAAGGAAAAATACTGAGGGACAAGGGGAAGGGTGGGGCCAACAGATGTGAACTGATTGTGTTTCCTGTAGGGTGGAGCCTCTAATCTCTCATGTGTTGCCATCCTGGAAGGTGAGAGGAGAAATAATTATTATTTATTATTATTATATAGATTTATACAGTTTATGCAGCCCTTTACAACTTGGGGGTAGACAGTACAAAAACAATACACTTTAATACAATAGTCAATTAGAGGGCCCTGCTTGCTAGGGCTTACAATCTAGGAGGGAGGGTCAAGAGATCCAAGAGGTAATAACTGTGGGGGATTGGCTGATGGAGAAAATAAAAGTACAGTTGTTAGGTGGTTACCAGATAGGTTTCTCTGAAGAGATGTGTTTTCAGGGATCGTCTGAAAGTGGACAAAGTAGGAGATAGTCGGACAGATTGGGGTAGAAGATTCCAGGGGATGGGAGAGGCACCGGAGAAGTCCTGGAGGTGAGCATAGGAAGAGGTTACAAGGGAGCTAGAGAGTAGGAAGTCCTAGGAGGAACGAAGAGAAAGAGTTGGTTGGTATTTTGAGACCAGGTTAGTGATTTGGCTGGGTGCCAAGTTATGGATAGCTTTATAAGTTATGCTTAGTAACTTGAATTTTATTTGTAGGTTGAGTGGCAGCCAATGGAGGGATTGGCAAAGAGGGGTAGCAGACACAGAGCGGTTTGCAGGGTGGATGGGCTTGGCAGCAGTGTTCATGATGGACTGAAGGGGGGGGGGGATAGCCTTTTTAAAGGTAAGCCAATGAGAAGGGAGTTGCAGTAAACAAGATGAGAGATGACCAGGGAGTGGATTAGAAGCTTTATGGTGTCGTTGGTTAAGAAGGGGCGTATCTTGGAGATGTTGCGGAGGTTGAGGCGGCAAGCTTAGAACAGTGACTGGATGTGTTGCTGAAAGGATAGTTCAAGGAGAGTCCAGGATTACAACTAGAACCTTGGCATGGGGGATGGGTTGATAATTGAGCCGCTGATTTTGACAGAGAAATCAGGGGAAGAGGAACATGGAGGAAATATTATGAGCTCGATTTTGGATAGGTTGAGTTTGAGGAAGTGATGTGACATCCAGGCTGATATGTCTGTTAGTAAGTTGGTGATGCGTGAGGAGACTGATAGAGTGAGCTGAGGGGTGGAGAGATAGATTTGAGTGTCATCAGCATAGAGATGATATTGAAAGCCATGGGAGGCAATCAGCTGACCAGGTAGGAGGAGGTGCAGATTGAGGAAAGGAGCGGTCCAAGAACAGAACCTTGGGGGACCCCAGCAGAGAAAGGAAGAGGAGAGGCAGTAGTAGAGTTGTAAGTAACATTGAAGGTGTGTTGGGATAGGTAGGATGAGAACCAGTGAAGAGTACAGTTACAGAGACCAAGGGAGTGGAGGTTTTTTAGGACTAGGGGGTGGTTCACTGTGTCAAAGGCAGCAGAGAGGTCCAGGAGGAGTAGTACGTGTCCATTGGTGTTTGCTGTTAGTAGGTCGTTTGTGTTTAAGGAGAGCAGTTTCAGTGGAATGTTGAGGGCAAAATCTGGAATGAAGGGGATCAAGAAATTTATTCTTAGTCAGATGGTCACTCAGTTGATAGTATGATTAATCGTTCAAGGAGTTTGGAGGAGAAGGGGTGGATGGAGATGGGGCGTAGATTATGAACACAAATACCCACACAGGTTGACCTGGAGGGACTAGTGTCTTTATTCAATCTTACAATATATGCAACTAAGACATTTGGACAGTGTGTACAGCAGCCTGTCCAACAGAAGCCAGTCCAACATCTGGCTTTTATCGAGGCATGTTGGAAAACCAGCAGCTGATTGGCAACTGATCAGCACTGGCAGGAAATGGCTATGAGCGCTGACTGGTGTGTTCTTATGGGGGGTGGGGGCAATCCCCCTGTCAGTACACAATAGCTCAGCGGGGAGATAGCTGTACTAACATCACATAGTTAGTACTGTGAGCTCCCCAGCTTTTTTTTATTTGTTCAGCCCGAAGGGTTGAACGAAAAAAAAAAAACTGCCTAAAAAAACTGCCTGTGTGTACCAGGCATAAGAATCATTTTAACCTGTTAACAGTCAACATGTCAGCATAACCTTAATCAGTTAACTAGTTAGGGATACCCTTAATCAGTAAACAGTTAACTGGTTACAATTATCCTGTGTCTTGATTGTTTTTATTGACTCCAACTTCATGTTAATGAAATTGAATGTGAAATTCTTCAGAATTGAATAAAATACTATAATTGTTACAGCCTGTGAAGTAATCACTTTTGTGAATCAGCCAATTAATATAAAATAACACACAAGAAAGCACAGAACACATGCGGCAAAGTTTCAGTAAATTGATCCCAGTGATAGGATTAAGTGGATCACTTGCACTTTTAATTTATCTTAAAAAACGTTAAAAAGACTATAGTTTCTATTTAAAAATAACCTCAGTTTGACTCTTCTCTAACTCTGTTTTATTAAAGTAATGTACCTTATCCAGTACAAAAATGGATTATTATATAGGCTTTATAATGCCACCAAATTACATTGCTGTTTTTTTTTTTCATGTTTTTGGACTTTCCATTATTAGTACAGATGCACAGATACAGAGATGTACTTGTAGCAGCCAAACAAAAGTTGTACTCTTGTTTTGCCTAACTATTAAATTTCCTCCCACAGAGTCACATAACAGCTCTCATTGAGTCAGCTTTTCTGAGTAATACTTTCACAATCTAGATTTTAGAATGAGCCTAAGGCCTCATGCACACTGAACATTTTTTCAACCACTGCTTTTGGCTTCAGGTTTTTTTTTTTTTTCTGCAGCCAGTGAACTCCACAGCATGTTATCTTATGTGCAGATGCAGACATAGGCTTTTATCAGAGTTTTTTGGCAGGGGTGTTTTCTGGCTGGAAAAGAGCCCCAGAACTAGTGGGTTTGAAGAGGAATTTTCAGCTGTAAAAATACTCTAACTCTGCTTAGTTTTTTAAGTGGCAGCTACGAAGCAAAGCTGTCAGTCGGCGGGAGCCAGCAGATCTCTTTCTTTGTCTTTTAGGACAAAGCTTTACCTCAGCCTCCAGCTTGTTCCATATAAACATTCATGACTTCCTGATATGTAGATTTAGGGCAAGAAAACTGTTAACATACAGGAAGTAATTCGCCAGCTGACCTCATTAGCACACTACCTCCACCTGCTCCCCCCCTCCAGGAGATTGCTCTCACCCATCTCTGTTCTGACATGCAGGCAGTAGTATTGAAAACAGAAACTATGTAGAGCATTGACCTGCTTGATTGGATACAAAGTGATTAGATAGATAGGTGTGCCTAAATCTAACGGAGATTGTATAGCTGAATTCCAGGTGTGGATATTTTTGCTTAGACACCAGGGCCGCCATGAGAGGGGTACAGGTGATACACATGTACAGAGCCCCGAGCATCCCAAAGGGCCCGGACCCCGGCAACCAGGAAGTGTGCAAGAGAGAGGAGCCAGAGGCTTCTGGTCCTGTCTGTTAATCCAGCCCTCCTGACCGCATAGGATACATAGCATAGTAAACTAGCTGGCAGGGCTGAGACTCTGGAGATGTTATGGGGGAGGGACTTTGCACAATTTAAGCTACCTATTGGCTGAGGAGGCAGCAGGAGGCATGCTGCTCCTCCTCCTGCTGCCTCCTTAGCCAATGGGTACACAAGGTGCACTGTCTATCACAACACAGCCACTTCCTGTGTTGATGGGATGGAATTCCTCTGCAAACAAGCTGCTGCAGAGATCGAGGTAAGAGAGGGGAAAAAAAAGTGTGTTTCCCTGAAGCTGCTAGATTGTACAGTGCATAGCGTGTGCCTTCTGCCCCCTGGTAATACCAGTCACTGTATTGCCAACCTTATTGCTGTCCTTTTAGTGGGGTGAAAGTAACTTTATGCATGTGCAGCATAGGTGTCAGCTTACAGTATGTTACCATGTTAATACTGCAGTAATATGGGTAGTATTACAGTGACTGTTATTAATTATTTAATAATAACTAATTTAATCAATATTATTATTAGCCCAGGTTCACTAAATTAGTCAATGCTCTGAAAAGCAATCCATGCGGATTGCTTTTCAGGTCTCTTTCACATGAGCAATCCGATCGGGTCCACCTGCCTGTTTTTCAGGCAGACCTGATTGGACCCTCCATTGTCCTCTATGGAGTGGCAGATGTAAATAGAATTGTGTCCGTTTACACCCGCCTACTTCCAATCTGATCCTATATGGGAATAAATAAATAAAATGGGCATCCATTCCCCCTCATCTGGCCAGAGAAGAGATAAGTCGGGGGTAAACAGACAGCATGAGTGGACACGGACCTGTCAGCCGCCCGCTCCGCTCAGCTCAGCACAGGATCCTCGGACATATCTCTTGCTGAGAAAAACTGGATTGGGCTCATGTGTGAAGACTGAAACTAGAGTGCCCAGATAAGGCCAGCCATAGACAGTTTGAATCTTTAGTCTTGGCTTTATGTAACTTTGGTACAACCATCCTCTCAGATTTTACATAGGATTAATATAGCCGCTAGCAATAATCGCTGTGTTCTCCTGGAGGGGGTGGCTTCCCCCTCCCCTAAATCGGGAGAACACAATGACTCTGCTCAATGAATTAAGCACATTTTTTTCCTGCAGTCCATGGGACACAGATGTGGGGAAAAAATGAATGGGATTTACCAAAAGGAAAAAAGAAATGGGGTTGTCACCAGAAGGGGGAGATGTTTCTAACCCTTTACTACTCCATCCAAAACTAAGATAAAATGTGGATTTAGTTTCACTTTAAAATTATGTTTCTGAACATCTATAGTGTGATCCTGGGATATAACACTGTGTTCATACACTGCTGATTGTGTCTGTTTATTGTGTCTGTGCTGAATTATCCTCCTGGAGTAGGAGAACATAGGATGGAGGAAATGGATTAGAGGAGGAGGACATGGGATGGAAGAAATGGGACTTGAGGAAGAGAACATGGGATGGAGCAGATGTGACTGGAGGAGGAGGACTTGGGATTAAGGAGGAAGAGAACAGGGGATGAATGAGGAAGAGGACATGGGATGAAGGAGAAAGAGAACATGGGATGAAGAAAGTAGAGGACATGGGATGGAGAAAGAGGACATGGGATGGAGAAAAAGAAACTGCAGGAGGAGTTTTTTTTTTTTGTATTTTATTGGTTGAGCCAGATGTGTCTTTTTTCAACCTGACTAACTATGTAACTATGAGGGAGGAAGAGGACACAGGATGGAGGAGTTGGGACTGGAGGAAGTGGAGATGGGATGAAGGAGGAAGAGGAGATGGGATGAAGGAGGAAGAGGAGATGGGATGAAGGAGGAAGAGGAGATGGAATGGAGGAGGAAGAGGAGATGGGATGAAGGAGGAAGAGGAGATGGGATGAAGGAGGAAGAGGAGATGGAATGGAGGAGGAAGAGGAGATGGGATGAAGGAGGAAGAGGAGATGGGATGGAGGAGGAAGAGGAGATGGGATGAAGGAGGAAGAGGAGATGGGATGAAGGAGGAAGAGGAGATGGAATGGAGGAGGAAGAGGAGATGGGATGAAGGAGGAAGAGGAGATGGGATGAAGGAGGAAGAGGAGATGGAATGGAGGAGGAAGAGGAGATGGGATGAAGGAGGAAGAGGAGATGGGATGGAGGAGGAAGAGGAGATGGGATGGAGGAGGAAGAGGAGATGGGATGAAGGAGGAAGAGGAGATGGGATGAAGGAGGAAGAGGAGATGGAATGGAGGAGGAAGAGGACATGGGATGGAGGAGGAAGAGGACATGGGATGGAGGAGGAAGAGGACATGGAATGGAGGAGATGAGACTGTAGGAGGAGGAGATGGTATGGAGGAGGAGAGGACATGGGATGGAGGAGATGGGACTGCAGGAGGAGGAATAGGATGGAGGATGAGAAGGAGGGGGAGGACATGGGATGGAGAAGGAGGACATGGGATGGGGGAGATGGGACTGGAATAGAAAGACGATGGGACTTGGTGGGTGGACAGTGATTGTCAGGTCTTGGGGGGGGGGCAGGTTTAAAGCTGTGTAAGGGGCCCCAAAATTTCTGATGGCTGCTCTGATAGACACAGTATATTGGTAAAGCTTAGAAAAATGTAAATATGCATATTACATATGTGGCCAGCCCCTGTAGAAGTAGAGAATCACTGTAGTGGCCACCCCACAATGACTACATTGGTCCTTCGCTGTTTTCTGGATCTGGTGCCAATGGGCTGTCTGTCTTCATTATAACTACAGGGTGCAGATGCCATTTAGAGGATGCCTTGTATTTTTTTTTTTTCAATAAATGCAAGCATTCACTGATGAGGTGGAGATTGTGACATCACTACCCCACCTCTCCGGCTTGTCCAATTAGAGACTGACTTTGATTAAGTGAGAAGAATGCAGGGCATTTTCTGAACGGCACCCACGCATATGGGTACTATGTAGCAGAGCAGTCGACCAGCACAGGACCCAGAAAATAGTGAGGACAATGATAGTAGCAGTGGCTACTGCAGTGATTCTCTGCTTCCACAGGGATCGGCCAGGTAGAGAATATGCATACTTAGATTGGTCCATGCTGAACCTATGTAACTATGCGAAAATATCTATACCTGGAATTCAGCTTTATAAAGATTTGGTTCAGTTTTAAAAAACAAAAACAAAAAAAAAGGACATGCTTAAAATGTTACTAAACCCAGGACCCTGCATTCACTCTATCTGGTCTCCCACAGCACACAGAACATGTGTAAATATTTTAGTAAATATGAACTTCTAAATAAATACCTTTTCTCATCAGCAGTATATATCAGTCTTGTTGACTTCTATGAGTGATTGGTTAAAGCTTGTAGGAGGAGTTTTCATTCTACTCTGGCTGTTCTATGAGGCTGCAGGACCCCTGACCCCCTGTCTGGACAGTGCTGATTGGCCCTGTGATGATCACATGCACCCTGCCAAGAAAAAAAAAAAAAAAACTCTAGCAATACTTACCAAACTGAGCATGTCCCGAGTGTCCCCAAAGGCTCTGTTCTATCAGAAGATGAATTGGGGACAGTAAAAGAAGGGGAGCATCAGAGAAGACAGGATCAAACATCCTTTATACACAATGTGGAGGATTAAACCCTTAGGATACACAGTGAGCATAACAAACATGCTTTACTGCATATATTGTACAGACTGACTTTACTGTTGTGGGTTTAGTAATACTTTAAAGATACAGTAAATTAACTTCTAAACCCCGGTCTGTACCGCCCATTGGAGGTGATGTCCCCCTCCTCCTCCCTTCTTCGTTGTTCCCTGCCAGCACTTCCCCTCCCGAAGCCATATCACTGATCACTGCCCCCAACAGCCCCCCCCCTCCCCCCTGCCGCCCTCTGGGCCACCCGACAGCCATCTGTCACTGATGCGAAAAAAAAAACTGCATGAGGAACACAGAGGAGAGCCAGCCGGATTACACAGAGCAAGGGTCTCCTGCTGTAACACATTTTGGAGGTGAAATGGCAGTCGCTGTCAAACAAATCACACCCCCTGGACCGCCATTGGATCAATGTGCTGTCTATTATAGGTGCAGGTCCAGGAGGAGTGACTAGCAGCAGTGACAGATGGCTGTCGGGACTTTGTTTGACAGAGGCCGGCGTTTCACCTCTAAGATGTGTTACAGCGGGCGATCCCCTCTCACTGGCATTCTTCACGATTCCTCCCTGTGATCCCTCCTGCATTTAAGGGCACTGATGAGGCTGCACTTATGAGCACTGATGAGGCTGCACTTATGGGCACTGATGAGCTGCAGTGATGGGCACTAATAAGGCTGCACTGATGGGCACTGATAAGGCTGCACTGAAGGGCACTGATGAGGCTGTACTGATAGGCACTGATGAAGCTGCATTGATAAGGCTGCACTGATGGGTACTGATAGGCACTGATGAGACTGCAATGATGTAGCTGCACTGATGTGCACTAAAGAGGCTGCACTGATGAACACTGATGAGGCTGCATTAACGGGCACTGATAAGATGCTCTGATAGGCACTGATAAAGCTGCACTGATGGGAACTGATAGGCTGCACTGATAGGATGGCACTGATGAGGCTGTACTGATGGGCACAGATAAGCTGCACTGATGAGGCTGCACTAATAAGGCAGCACTGATATGCTGCACTGATTGGCACTGATAAAGTTGCACTGATGGGCACTGATATGATGCACCGATAAGGCTACACTTATGGACCATGTTGAGGCTGCACTGATGGGCACCAATAAGCTGCACTGATGGGGCACTGATAAGCTGCACTGATGAAGCAGCACTGATATCCTGCACTGAGGGGCACTGATGAGGCAGCACTGATGGGCATTGATATGCTTCACTGATGGGCACTGATGTGGTTACACTGATCGACACTGATAGGCTGCACTAATGGGCACTGATTAGGCTGCGCTTATATGCTTCACTGATGGGCACTGATATGCTGCACTGATGGGTACGGATGAAGCTGCAATGAAGGGTACTGATTAAGCTGCATTTATGGGCACTGATTAACTACACTGTTTGGCACTGATGAGGTGGAACTGATAGGCACTGATGTAGCTGTACTGATGGGCACTGATTAGGCTGCATTTATGGGCACTGATAAACTGCTCCATTGGGCACTGATAGGCACTAATGAGGTTGCACTGATGGGCACTGATAAGCTGCACTGATGGGCACTGATAAGGCAGCACTGATATGCTGCATTGATGTGCACTGATATGCTGCACTGATGGGTACTGATGAAGCTGCATTGATGGGCACTGATATGCTGCACTAATGAGCACTGATGGGGCACTGATATGCTGCCCCAATGGGGCTGCACTGACACTGATGGGCACTCATAGGCTACACTGATGGGCACTGATGAGGCTGCACTGATTGGCATTGATGAGGCTGTACTGATGGGACACTGATGAGGCTGCACCAATGGGCACTGATATGTCGCACTGATGGGCCTACACTGATGGGCACTGATACGCTGCACTGATGGGCACTGATGAGACTGCACTGTAGGGCACTGATGAGGCTGCACTGTTGAGCAGTGGACACCATCCACTGCCCCACTGACACCGTCCACTGCCACAAATCTAAAGGAGGGGCTTCCACCATCCCTGAAAAGTTTTATTTTTTTATGTCTAATTTACAGTTTGATGTGTATTACATGTGACATTACATATCGCAGAGACCGATATTGTGGTAATATTGAAGTGTATTGAAATTTCCATACATTAGAGGGTTCCATCATTTTTGTGTTATTGATTATGAAGTTAGCAATGCGCTATTTTCTTTTTATCACGTCGCCTTCTTGTGCCACATGCTGATGCAAAACAGCATATCCTGGCTCTTTCTTTCTATGTTGCGACTAGTGATGTGCTCATATACACCATACAAGCACTGATTGCTGTTAGAAAGATCTCAAAGCAGGTAAAGTATATAATTATGGGCATGTATCTAAAGTTTGGTAAGGATTACATAAAGCAAGTAAGGGCAATAGGTTTATCTCCTGTTGTGGCTGGAGGGGGAGAGATCACATGTGAAGATAGCAGCACAAACAGTAACAGAAAACCTAGAGGTAGAATAGATTAGAGGATAGAATGAAATAAACATTTTGAAAATGCATGCTTTGCATTTATAAGGCAGTAGCCTAACTATCCTTCTGTGTGTTGCTGAGAAATGTGGCTGCAGAATAAGGTTGTGTGATTTATGTTGAAGTGGGCTTATTCACATTTAACATGTACAGGCCTAGTGTACTCTCCCACATTCAGTGCAATTTACAAAGCATGATGGGAAGTATAGTTTCATTATAGTATAGAGTCCAGTGATGGTGTTCCGTGAGAAAAACCTACCCCGTGAGAATTGCCTACCCTCGTCACTTCCTGTCAGGAACAGCTGAGCAGCGTAGCAGTGCGCATGCTCACAGCCCCGGTGACGTAATTGAACAGCTGAGGAGCTGACAAGTGCGCATGCTCTGAGGGTATGACATTTTGACGGTAGTGTGTGTAACGTTAGACGGCATGAGCTGTTGCGCCGGTTACATTAAAACAGCTCGGCCGTAACATGAGTCATCTCCGCTCCTACCACTGTCACTTCCCTGATCTCGCCTAGTAAATGTAAAAGCGGCGGCGGGTGTATGTAATGTAAATCACAGCGATCTCGGCTCCGTGATCCGCTTTTACATTTAGTAGCCGACATCAGGGAAGTGACAGGGGTAGGAGCGGAGATGACTCATATTGCAGCGGAGATGTTTTAATGTAACCGCCTCAACAGCTGAGGCGGTGTAACGTTACACACACTGCCGTGAAAGATCCATACCCTCCGAGCATCCGCACTTGTCAGCTCCTCAGCTGTTCAATGACGTAGTAGTGACGTAGGTGCACCGGAAGTGACGAGGGTATGCATTTCTCACGGGTAGGTTTTTTTCACGGAACAATAGCAAACCTTGGCACCCTAGATGTTTTGGAACTATATTTCCCATGATGCTCATGCACTCTGCAATGTAGTTGAGCATCAATGGGAAATGTAGTTCCAAAACATCTGGGGTGCCAAGGTTCACCATCACTGGTATAGACTATAGAGAAAGAGGAGAGGATATGATGTAATCCCTGCTGTAACACCTCCTCCGTGGCAGAACAGATGCTGTTATTTTTTTTAATTAACCACTTAGGGACCAGGCCTATTTCTGACACTTGTTGTTTACAAGTTAAAATCAGTATTTTTTGCTAGAAAATTACTTAGAACCCCCAAACATTATATATATATATATATATATATATATACATATACATATATATATATATATATTTATTTATTTATTTATTTTTTTTAATCAGCGACCCTAGAGAATAAAATGGGGATCATTACAATACTTTATGTCACACCGTATTTGCGCAGCGGTCTTACAAGCGCATTTGTTTTGGAAAAAAATATACTCTTTTGAATTTACAAAAAAGGAAACCGTAAAGTTAGCCCAATTTTTTTCCATGGTATGAAAGATAAATGTTACCCTGAGTAAATAGATACCCAATATGTCATGCTTTAAAATTGGGCACACTCGTGGAATGGCAACAAACTTTGGTACTTAAAATCTCCATAAGCAACGTTTTAAAATTTTGTACAGGTTATCAGTTTAGTGTTACAGAGGAGGTCTAGGGCTATAATTATTACTCTAACTCTAACAATCACGGCGATACCTCACATGTGTGGTTTGAAGACCGTTTACATATGTAGGCGCGACTTGCGTATGCGTTCGCTTCTGCGCACGGGCTCGGAGGGACGGGGGACTTTAATTTTTTTTTTCTTATTTATTTTACCTTTTCATTTTTATTTTTACACTGTCCCTTTAAAAAAAAAAAAAAAATTTTTGATCACTTTTATTCCTATTACAAGGAATGTAAACATCCCTTGTAATAGAAATAAGCAGGACAGTTCCTCTTTAATGTGAGATCTGGGGTCAAAAAGACCTCAGATCTCAAATTTACACTAAAAACCCCAAAAAAAGAAAAAAAAAGTCTTTTTTATCACCATGAAAAAAATGGGTCTTTTAAGGCCATTGGGAGGAAGTCACTCCAGTCCTCTAAGGCCATAGAGTCGAGTGGGGGCCAGCTTGCCCTCACTCCACTTCCTATCTAGAAGGGGAAAGGACCGGATCGTTTTCCCCGCTTCCGATGGCTCTGGCAAGGGGGCAAAAAAACCTGGAAGCGGTGGGAGGGGGGGGGGGGCACCTCTCCAGCCACCCATTAAAGTGATCCCACGGCGAATCCACCACTGAAGCCACTTTTATGTGAAAGAGGATCGCCCGCCGTGTAAGAATAGCTGCCATAACCCCGGTATTTAATGCCAAAGTAGAAACATAAAGCTGCGATAGATTAATGGGGGATTTTTTTTGCTGATCCCGGAATTCTGCTTTTAAGCTCTTAAAAGCATAAAACAAGGTTTATTTTAAATCACCTACACACATTGTACCTAACCATGTTTCTGCCCTAAATAGACATCACCAGCATTAAACAGCAGTATTAATGTGGGTCTGATACATTTTTACCTCTGCTATGCACTAAGAATGTTTGCTACCATACCATTCACATAGTGATGTTTCAGTGCCAAAAATGAATTTATTAAAAAAAGGTAGCAGGACATTGTCCCAGAAGAAAGCAAAATGTTTTGATGGGAAACACACAAGTCAATTTTATTTTATTTTATACATTTTGAAAACAAATGTTTTATATATGATTTGGTTGTTTAATTACAATCTTCATTTTACAAATAAACATTTAATACATGGCTCATCCATGAGACCACATTTACAAAGCGCTTTGGGTATTTTAAAGGACATCAAAGAAGAAGCTGTTTGCCTTTACAGTAAGGAGTAATGTGATGAGAGCAGAGTTACATACACACCACACTTATTGCTAAGAGACATACCCAACAGTCAACATAGAATGATGAATAGACATGCCAAAATCTAAATCAGTGTATTGAAATGCAATCATAAAAGAAGGATAAAATGCTAAGCAGGGACCAGCTGAGTTTCGATTCACATGTGGCCGTCCCCTCTGGACAGAAGTTTATAAACTTCTGTCAAACAGGCTTGTTGGACATTTTTCCTCAATCAGATGAAAGCAGCCAATGGGCTGCAGCCACTGATCAGTGCATTCTGACAGCAGAGAGTCCTTGCTTTTGGAATACAATGTCTCAGGGGGGGAGGATCCCCCAATTCACCCTAATTGTGTTGCTGGAGGAATCTTGCTGGCCTAAAGGAGAAGTAAACTCCCATACATGAATTTTACCTATAGGTAAGTATCTAATAAGGCTTACCTATAGGTACTGTAAATATCTCCTAAATGGGCACCGTTTAGGAGATATTTACTGTACATGCAGCAGGTGAAAATCACCGGCGCATGCTTTCCGAAGGAACGACCACCCGAGCCGTTCCTTCAGAGTCCTGTGCTGTAAACAGCCGCTCCTGCGCACATGTGTGGGAGTGATATCTCCGGCCAATCAAACAGCCTGAGTCCACAAACCCGGAAGGAAGACAGGTGAAGATGGAAGCCCTGACAGCTCATCTCTATAAGGGCTTCATTCTACAGTAAGTTTCACATAATGTGCTTGTATGTGATGCATACTAGCACATTATAACTTTGCCTTGCAGTTTGAAAAAAAAAATAAAAATCGCCGGCAATTTACTACCGCTTTAACAAAAAAAAGATCCATCTATGGCCAGCCTTGCAAAAGATCAACTATAGAGTGATTATAGATTAGATTGTAAGCTCTCAGGAGCAGGACTCTCCTAACCCTCTTGTATTGAATTATATTGTTACTATACTGTAATAATAATCCCATAATATTGTAAAGTGATGCGCAAACTGTTGGCACTATATAAATCCTGTATAATAATAATACAGTGTATATAGAGTTAGACTAGACTTAAGAAACATGTTCTTTTAAAACGAAACCCTTAAAAAAAAATAAAAAAACTGTATACAAAAAATCTGTTATCAATAGTTGTAATTCTTGGAAGTTATAATGGCATATTTCCTGTCATGCCAAATTTTATGTAAGATTGTGCAACGCTGACGTTACAGGGGTTTTTTTGTTTTGTGTATTGTTTGCTGTGTCTCTTGAGATTTTCTACGACCAAAAACAGGAAGTGTTGGAAATGTGCAGGCATATAAAGACGTTTTATGTGTTTCCCAAAGTGAATGTGCTTTTATGGTAGGATGTCATTTTCAATGTACTCACCATCTGTGACATCCATACTGTATATGGATACTGTATAATAGGGCTGTTGGATTATATGAAATAATTGCCAAAATATTGTCCTGTCTCCAACATTTACATACATATTAATATCCATACAGTATATATAAAAGACTTATGCAAACAAAGAACAACGATCAGTAAACCTATAATTTTAAACAAAGTCAGAAAGGATTACAAAGTCATTTGTCTTGGTTTGTATTTTCCATGAGCAGCCAGTTTTCATTAAAATGTTAAGGCAAAATAAAAAAAGGGTTCTCTGGAGGAAATACCAGAAATATATATACGCTTTTATTGCTAACCACTTCCTGAAAAATGAAGCCACTTCTCTAACTGATTTATATACTGCGTATGACTAAAAGTTTGTAGACATCTGACCATTGCCCCTACATTATGGCCAAATGTGTGTAGACACTGCTCCATTTTATTGAGTTCAGGGGATTCCAGTGAATGGGATTGTTACCGCTTCAATACAGGGTACTTTTACTCCCTGATAGGCTGCACTGATGAGGCGGCACTGATGGGCACAGATGAGACAGCACTGAAGGGCACTGACGAGGTGGCACTGATGAAGAGGCAGCAATATGCAGCACTGATGAGCAATTATAGGTGGCACAGATAGGCAGCACTGATGAGCAGGCACTAATTGGCACTGAAAGGCAGCACTGACTGGCGTTCCCGATGGACACAGATTGACATCACTGATGGGCACCGATTGGCATCCCCGATAGGCACTGCCTGGCATCACTTCTGGGCACTGTTGGGGCTGCATTGATATTCAGGGCACTGTAAGGAGATGCCACTGATCGGCTCTCCCCTCCTCACACTGTCAGAGTGAGGTGAGGAGAGCCAATAAACGGTATTTCTGTGTTTACATGTGATCAGCTGTGATTGGACACAGCTGATCACATGCGTAAAGAGTCGCGTCATTTACCAAGATCGTGGTTGCGACATGTCCAAGGAAGACGGCACGTGAGACTGGGAAGATGTTATATGACATCTCTATAGAGCAACAGAGATGCAAAAAAGGTTATTAGCTCCCCCTGAGAAAATAGAAACATAGCCCACTTACCTCTATAGCTTGGGCCTATACATGCACTATTTGAGCTCTGCTGTACAGGAACTGCAAGAGGCAGATATTAGGACGAATTTGTGATTGTATGAAAAAGAAAAGATACATTTAACAGTGTATTCATGAATAGAGAGCTGTATTGATTTGTATATTTTATATTTCCCAGGGCTGCCCCCTTAAAGTGTTACTAAACCCAGGACCCTGCATTCACTCTATCTGGTCTCCACAGTATACAGAACATGGAAATGCAATTATTTCAGTAAATATAAATGGATAAATACCTTTTCTCATCAGCAGTAAATAGCAGCCTTGTGACTTTTATCAGTTCCTAGTAAAACTTGCTGGAGGATTTTTCATTCTCCCCTGTTCCTCTGTATAGACATGTCTGGGCAGTGCTGATTGGCCCTGTGCTGATCACATGCACTCTCCCAAGAAAAAAAAAAAACCCTAGCAATACACACCAAAATGATCATGTGCAGCCCGTCCCCTGGCTCTGTAAATATCAGTTTACTTTTTGGAGACAGTGAAAGAAGAGGAAGATCATAGAAGACAGGATCAAACAGCCTTTATACACAATGCAAAGGATTAACCCCTTAGATTCCACCGTAAGTATAACAAGCATGCTTGACTGCATATACAGACTGATTTTTCTGTTGAGGCTTTAGTAACACTTTAATTCAAAGGTCAACAACACAGTTGTTAAAGTCAGTTATGAAGACATTTCTCAACATCCTACATCCAAGGATGTACATCCATTATTTCAGGAAGTTCATATTACCTAATATGCCTGTTTGTACACGATCTATTACATAAACATGTCAGAAGTTCACTAACTCTGTCAGAAGTTCAACAATAACTATTTCAATGTTAAAAAAAAAAAAATTGTTAGGATGAGAGTTCGTGAGAGTTTGTGCATTCAAAAGTCAACTATCAAGATAAAGTAATAGGTTCTATTAAGTCTGGACTAATGTATGGGCTTGTTAAGTAGTTCAAAAGGTTCAACACACAGAGCAGCATTAAAATCTTTGGGATTTGTATGTTTTTTTCTACCACATGTAGCACCCTACAGGTAGGTGCTAGGTAAATGTATAGTGGGCCTTGTCTGCCTAACAGCAGGGCCATGATTTCTTTTGGTTAGGGTGTCAGTGCTTCCAGATGTGCCTGCTGAAAGGGGGAGTCTCCCCACTGTCTCCTGTGAGACGCTTCTCATAGGGTAGTGGAGGAAGCCCAATCAGGGGACACATTCAAGCTTGGAATTACCCCAGAAGGCAGATTATGCTGCAAAGGATTCTGGGAGTGGGTATAAGTTTGGGGGAAGCGCGTGACCCGGCAACTTTGGGGGGAGCAGAGTCCCAGGAGGGAGAGAAAAGGCTGTCTCTCCTCCTGTCTGAGGAAGCGGATGTCTCGGGGTGCCGCCCGAGAATCCATAGAGTGCTGAGTTGAGCTGAGGGGATCCGGTGTGCCGAGAATCAGGGGAGAGCGAGAGGGGTCAAGTCTCAGGAAAGCCTACACAGGACGCGAGTACTGAGTATTGCCCCTGGGGGTCTGCCTGAAGAGTTAGAGGAGACCACTCCGGAGGAGGTTCTGGGATCCAGTGTCAGCTAGCTGTAAAGGGGGTACCTAGGTTGAGAACCCTGAAGTAACAGAGGGGGTACATAGTCAGTGGAACCTGAAGAGCTAAAAGTGTAAAGGGGGCACCTGCGGTTTGGGCCCTGAATTGTACAGAGTACCAGTTGAGAGTTGCAGCTATACAGTAATTCACAGTAAGCTACCTCAAGCCAGTGCCAGGCTGGAGAGAGTGGTCATTGACTTTGCAGTGCAGCAGTGTCAGTAGTTCTATGCTCCACAGTCCTGAGTCTTCTGGACCTAGAGTTGAGGATTCAGCACTTATGTCAGTGTGTTCTAAGCGTCAGTGAGCATTGGCTAGCATTGGCTGGCGTCAAGGCAGCGTTAACAGACATTTTCTAGATAAAGTCCCAAATTGTATCTAGTTAAGCCTAAAGGAGTATTCCCTTCTCCCATTCCCTTTATCTACAATAAAACCACAAAACCAAGATGCCGGAGTTGTCAATGTCTCAGTTCTCACACCCAGGGTCGCAGCTCACATGGGCTGGAGAGGTAACCGGTAACAATGGCAGACCCACATCAGGCCCAATGCATGGAAAACCTGCAACACACATCAGGGCAGGTCTTTTCCCAAGAACCCTTGCCTTGTAGGCATTTGGATCACTAGATGTAAATGTTGTCACCATCTCTCCAGCGCTTTAGTTGCAATGCATACACCTGAAAGGCTATCTCTTTTGCTGCAAAGAAAATCATCACTGAACCTTCATGTGCTTGACAATCTCTGCATAGCATAATGATCACTTCCAGCACTTTTAATGGAAATTTAAGGTTTAAGGCAGGGTACAAACCGGTCGAATATCGTCCTGTATTGGTTGGTTCAACAGAAATCAGCTGACATTCGGTCAGCTCTAGGTCATAACTCTGGGCTAAGCAAAGGCGTGCGCAGGAGGTGTGCCAGCTGTGCCTGGGCACACCCTAATCACTACGTGCGGTGCTGATTCCCCTACTGCCCGGGCTTCCCCCGTGTTGCCCCCGCCCCGCAGTGCTGCTGGCTTCCCTCCTCTCCCCCTGGGTGCTGCAGGGGATATTTCAGAATGGAGAGCAGAGGAAGGGGCTAGTAAATATGTCATTTACCAACCCCTTACTTTTCTAAATGAACACAGTGAACACAGTTACTCACTGTATTCATTCATAACGGAAGCATAGTAAACTGTGTTTATGCTTCAGTTTATGAATGAATAGGAAGCCACTCAGTACAGAGCACTTCCTACTCATTCACTGCCCTGTGCAGCTGAGGCTGCAGAGAAAGGCATGTGTGTTTGAGCTTTGGGGTGTACACCCTAATGCAATAGGCTGCACACACCAATGGGGCTAAACAAATATTGTCTAAATACAAGAGACATATTTGTTCTTAATTAAATATTAGTAATCTTTGTGTTTTTCTTCTAGATCTGCGTAGTAAACAGGCATGAAACATTTAAACTTAAGCTCTGTGCAGGAGTTGCCTATAATAAAGCCCAGTCACTGCTGTCCCCTCTCTTATGCTGGTTGGCTGGTCTTGTATCGACTCCCTCCTGTAGTTTTGTGCAGGTCTGGGTCTGTCCAAGGATTTCGCTCTCTGCACCTACTATTTGTAATACAGTGATGATGTCACTGCTACAAGGCAATATCTAGGTTTGCTAGGATATTTAGTGCACACAACGTGGTTTTATATCATTTGTGGTTAAAAAATGCGAAGAATCCGCGCTAATGGAGAAAATTATTGTAATTTTCGCCCCTGAAAGGGGCGGTATACCAATTGTAAAGTGGGAAAGGGAGGGAAGGTACTGGGCGCTGCCAAATTGATAGGGTGTAAATAAATATAGATATTAGTAAAAGGTGTAGATGTCTCTCAAAAGAGTAGTGTAAGTGATAAAGTGCTGATTGCAATATGATACAATAAACTGAAAAATTGGTAAAATATCCTAAAAATCAATGCACAATAAACAAATAAATAATTAGTAATAAACAATGTCCCCAAATTGATCGATAAAGTGCAATAGTGATGGGTGCAATAGTATAAAGTGACTAAGTGCTAAAAAATATAACAGGTGGGGTAAATTGACTAGTGCTAAAAAAAATATATTTATAGCAGATGCAAAAATGCACTTTATCGATCAATTTGGGGACATTGTTTATTACTAATTATTTATTTGTTTATTGTGCATTGATTTTTAGGATATTTTACCAATTTTTCCGTTTATTGTATCATATTGCAATCAGCACTTTATCACTTACACTACTCTTTTGAGAGACATCTACACCTTTTACTAATTCCCTATATTTATTTACGCCCTATCAATTTGGCAGCGCCCAGTACCTTCCCTCCCTTTTCCACTTTATATCATTTGTGTCTATTGAGTTATATATTTAACCACTTGCCCTCCGGAAGGTTTACCCCCCTTCATGACCAGGCCATTTTTTTCGATACAGCCCTGGGTTACTTTAACTGACAATTGCGCGGTCGTGCAACGCTGTACCCAAATTGATGTCCTTTTTTTCCCACAAATAGAGCTTTCTTTTGGTGGTATTTGATCACCTGTGCAGTTTTTATTTTTTGCGCTATAAACAAAGAAAGACAGACAATTTCTAAAAAAAGAAAAAAACAATATTTCTTACTTTACAATATGTATTCTGCTACATGTTTTTGGCAAAATCCCAATAAGCCTATATTCATTGGTTTGCACAAACGTTATCGCATCTACAAACTGTGGGATAGATTTGTGGAATTTTTATTTTTTTTTTATACTAGTAATGGCAGTGATCAGCGACTTATAGCCGGACTGCGACATTGCGGCGGACAAATCGGACACTAAGTGACCATGTATGAGGACCAGTGACATTATTACAGTGATCAGTGCTGAAAATATGCACTGTTTCTGTACTAAAGACACTAGCAGGGAAGAATTATTATCAGGCACGATTAAAGTGTTAAATGTGTGGGGGTTGCTTGTATTGTGGGAAGGCAGAGATCTGTGTTCTTGCTTTGCAGAAACACAGGATCACAGCCTTCCCTTGTCACAGAATGGCGATCTGCCTTTTTTTCATTCTGCCTGTCTCCCAAATGATCGTTGGGTCCCGGCGGACATCGATTCTGCTGGACCCGCTGATTGGCTCATGCTGTGTCCAACCACAGCGGGAGCAGGTCGCCGGCAGCGCGTGTACGCACCCCAGACCTGCAAGTGCAGCATCACATACTGATACTTGATTCTACACAGGGCAGCTGCTTTGCCGCTGTAAATGTACAGTAGACGGTCGGCAAACGGTTAAGTAGACATTTTTCAGCCAGTAGTTTAGTTTTAACTTACATATTCTATAGAATTCTATAGTATTTTCCTTCACTTCCCTTCCAGTATCTACATCAAAGATAATGTAGGAAGGTGAAGGGAGGCATGGAGTAGCTGGCCCAGCAAGGAAAGTAATTAGACACTCCGAGAAGAGGAGAGGGCAATGGAAGGAGGGAGGGGGCTGTGCTAGGGGACCAACTTTCATGGAGTAGTCACATTTTCTAGCAAATGTAAAGGCACATTGCAAGTGGAAAAAAAAAAAAATATACATTTATAGAAAAGAAAAACTCTGGAAGTAAGCATTAAAAATATTTGACATGTTCTGGCTATTACCTGCAATTAAGCTGGTGTGAGGGTTCAAGATATGTGTCAGGCAAAATATGCAAATAAGTATAATCAGTTTTATTAAATAAATGAAGCAGAATAAATAGTAATAAAGAGAAATATATTTTTGGCTTCTGGGTCCACCAAAACTTTTGAGGCTTGTTTACACACGTGGTGTCCTCTGAAGAGGATCACTCTTCAGGAGGTGTTTGACTGGCGTAGAGAAGACATTATGTTGCCTCCTGGCTGACTATTTTAACCACTAAAAACCTACATGATGAATTGCATTGCTTGTGGTCGCAGTTCAGCCCTGAGGTTTTTACTATGCAGAAGGCCAGCCTCTTGGCGCAGAACCCAGAAAACTGCTGGTATGGGTGTAGTAGAGGCAGCTACTACAGTGATTTGCAGCTTACATTGGGATCAGTCAGGTATAAGATATGCCTACTGTGATTGGTTGAGGCTGGATCAATGTAACTGTACAATAAAAAATCATACCTAAACTTCAGCTTTAAAGTGGACCTAAAGCCTTAAGATTTTGCACCCTAAAGTGTTACTAAATTCACAACAGTACAATCAGTCTTTATATGCAGTAAAGCATCCTTGTCATGCTCACTGTGGAACCTAAAGGCTGTTTGATCCTGCCTTCTCTGATCCTCCCCTTTTTCCACTGTCCCCAATCCATCTCCTGCTAGTACAGAGCCTTTGGGGACACTCTGCATATGCTCAGTTTGGTGTGTATTGCTGGAGAGTTTTTTTTTTGGGAGGGTGCATGTGATTAGCACAGGGTCAATCAGTACTGTCCAGACAGAGGGTCAGGGGTTCTGCAGCCTCATAGGACAATCAGGGGAGAATTAAAACTCCTCCTACAAGCTTTAACCAGTGCTTGGCTGGACACTGATAGAAGTCACAGGACTGCTTTATCCTGCTAATGAGAAAAGCTATTTAACAGTTTAAATCTACTAAAATTATTGCATTTCGATGCAGGGCCGGGACAAGGGCAGGGGGGCAGTGAGGACACGTGCCCTGGGCACAGCCTCAAGCACCAACCAAAGCGGTCGGCTTCTGTCCCCACCTGTCAGCTTGCTCACCACTTGTAACGCTTCAGTGTGCTTTTCATTGATCTCCTCGGTCTAGCCCTGCATCTTCTGAAGGCTTCTGTCCCCACCCCAGTTTTCATTGGTCACCCTGGATCTACTAGTCCCTCATCTGCCAACTGCTTCTGTCCCCGCCCACCACCTCTAGCACTTCCCAAGACTTTGTCCTACAGGTCTAAGAGGTGGTGGGCGGGGACAGAAGCCATCAGAAGATGCGGGACTACTAGATCCAGGGCTATCAAAGAAAAGCACACTGAAGCACTACTGGCGGACGGGGGCAGACAACTCATAGAAGATGATCACTGTGGGTTTAATTGCTCTCCTGTACTCAGTAGACTTAATTCTTAAAGTGACTTTAGCATTATCAGATTTATTATAATTATATGTAGCAATGTTTCCAGGCATCGGGCCTGAGGTGGGTCTGCCATTGTTACCGGTGACACTCCCAACACATTTAAGTTGTGAACCCAGGTATGAGAACTGAGACAATGACCATTCTGGCATCTTTGTTTTGTTTTGTTTATTGTATAATGGGGATGGGAGAAGGGAATGAGTGGGATACTCCTTTGGCTCAACTAGGTTTATTTGGGACACTGTACAGAAAAATGCCCGTTGGCGCTGTCCTGAGGCGAGCTGAATGCAGGCCAACGCTTATGGCGCTTGAAGATACTGTTATGCTGAACTTGTGCTAGAACTTCGACTTTAACAGACTTGTTAACTCAGAAAATCCAGGACGGTAGTACATTTGACTCCTGACACTTTGTTTAGCTCAAAAGTCCTGTGAACAGCCCCCCTTCCAGCCCTTCACTGACTGAGGTAGCTCCTTGTAACTGCTTGTGCTGCTGTAACTCTTAACACTGTACACTTTACATTGTACAATTTAACTCTTCAGGGCCCAACTGCTGGCGCCCCCTTTATACTTCAGGATCCTCTGACTAGGCACCCCCTCTACTGCTAGCTGACTCCTGGATCCCTGGAACCGTCTCTGGAGTGGTCCCCTCTACACTAGGCAGACCCCCAGGGGCAGTTCACAGTACTCACGACCTTGGAAGGCTTTCCTGGAACTGGACCCCTCTCTCTCTGCTGGTTCTCGGCACACCGGATCCCCTCTGCAGAGTTCACTCTGCAACTCTCAGGCAGCCACCCGAGACTCCCGATCCTTCTGACAGGAGGAGAGACAGCCGTACTCTCCCTTCCGGGACTCTGCTTCCCACCAAAGACGCTGCGTGATGCGTTCCCTCCAAACTTATACCCACTCCCAGAATCCTCTGCGGCAGAATCTGCCTTCTGGGGTAGATACAGGCCTGGATGTGTTTCTGATTGGGTTTCCTTCACTGCCCAATGAGAATCCTCTCATGGAGCCAGTGGGGAGACTCCCCTCTCAGCAGACACACCTGGGAGACATGACAGCCCAGCTGAAATCATGGCCCTGCTGTTAGGCAGCCACGGCCCACTATACTTTAACCTAGCACCTACCTGGTAGGGTGCTATATGCAATATTATATTTGAGGCACTGTGCTTTATGCATTTTACTTATAGCTCTTAGGGCTAATTTACCCTTGCAATTGGGGGGGATGGTAACTTTTACTGCTCCCCCTTAGACCACTATTATGTGATCTGGTCCATCAGTTTTTCAGACCCTCCATTCTCCTCTATGGAGTGGTGGATATAAATCCCATAAAGACATATGGAAGGGAATCCATTCCCCTCCATCTAGGCAGATCAGATCAGAGAGCAGTTGGGTGAAAATGGACAGGGCGGTCCAACTGCCCGTGCCCACAGAGCAGAGCAGGCTGTGTCTGCGTCCACTTAGCATAAGAGAAGTGGACATGGACCTGTCATCTGCCCACTCTGCTCTGCTCAGCAGCTGGGGGTGTGCCCATGCCACAGCTGTGAAGCAAAGCATTTCACCGCTGACATCCGCCACTCCATAGGGGTGCATGGAAGGTCCGATCAAGACTGCCTGAAAAACTGACAGGTGGACCTGATTGGACAGCCTGTGTGAAAGGGGCCTAAATGTACCTAGTGCACCATTCCCAAGCGCCATGTTTTATCCCCTCAATACTAGTACATTTCCTAATTTGCAAAATATTATGGAAAAAATTAGATCACTTCAGGGTGTCTGCTTTACAAAAAGGGCCCTTTTGCTGTCCTGGCATTTTTTTTCTTAATAGAAAGCACTGAAAATGAAACAGTTTTTTTCAAAGTCTTTGCTCTTTTTTTCCTTTTTATAGTAAAAAACCCAATAGTTAATAAGGAAAAATTCTCATTCCCTACTTTCTGTGGGGAGGTACGTTTGTCGAGCTTCAAAAGCAGTTTGGAGATCGATGCTACTCTTTTTTGAGGAGTGACTTTTCCTCCTCTTGCTCTTAGCACTTTATTGTTTGTTTTTTTTCTCTTTTATATATATATATATATATATATATATATATATATAGTCATCCCCTTGTCCTTCTCTGTGCTCGGGGGACTATTGACTGATAACTGAAGCAGGCTCGGCTTCGGCCCTTCATTGCTCCTGCCCCTTGTGGGCTCCTGATTTGGATCTGGCTCTTTCCCTTCTTGGGGGTCCTTGAGGGGAGATCTGCAGAATATGCCACATGTGCAGACCTTCTAAGTGCAATTACCAATACTAAATATATATGTTCTGAGGAACTTTGGACCACCTTTCCCCCTGAGGAAGACGACTTAGTCGAAACTCGTAGGGGTCTTTGGGTCTAAGTTTCAGTTCCCCAGCACATGTGCATGGCACAAATTGAAGTTTGATCTGCTCTTTTGTCTTTATCAGGCATTTGGAGAAATGTATATATGTCATATACAATTTTGTAAATTTTATATTTGATTTATATGTGTTAATAAAGGATATATCTTTTTAATCCATCTACATCTTCTGCTTTACTTTAACAATTGACTACATGTCTGTATTGTCTATATAAGAGCATCAGAAACATCCCATTCCCCCGCTCCTTCCGTGTAGGAGGCCCTTTTCTGGGTTTCATCCTACAGGATATTTTTTGTACCCAATAGTTAATAAATACCATTAAAAGAAAGCACTGTTTGTCTCAAAGAACTTATACAAAATTAATTTGAGTGTTGTATGAAGGAGTAATTGTCAGTCAAACTATCACAACACTGAAAACTGAAAAATGGCCTGGCATTAAAGAGGCATTGCAGGCTGCTAGGATCCTTCAGAACAGGAAAGGGAATATTTAGATACATATGCATGTACTGAATAGACCACATGTGTGGTACCCCCTGACTGGGCACATAACGCTAACTGCTTTCTCCCAGTTGAGCACTGTGTGGATTAAGTAATCCTTAAATCAAGGAATCTTGACTGAAGGAACCTCATGTTTAAATCTGTTGCTGCTTCGTGTCTATAGACAGGGAGCGTCACATAGGTGTGCGCAGCCAATTTCATTAGGGTGTGCACCCCAAAATTCAAACACACATGCCTTTCTCTGCAGCCTCAGCTGCACTGGACAATGAATTAATGGGAAGTGCTCTGTGCTGAGTGGCTTCCTGTTCATTCACAAACTAAAGCACAGTAAATATGGTTTACTATGCTTCAGGTATGAATGAACACAGTGTGTGAGTGTGTTCACTGTGTTTATTTAGAAAAGGAAGGTGGCAGTAAATGTCATATTTACTAGCCCCTTCCACCACTATCCATCATGAAACATCCTTCGCAGCAGCCAGGGGGAGAGGAGAGGAGGAATGCCAGAAGCACTGGGGGGGGCAAAGGAGAGGGAAAGCCGGGGCGCAGCAGGCACAGCTCCGGACACGGTGATTAGGGTGTGCCCAGGCATACCTGGCACCCCCCTGTGCACGCCTATTGAGCTGCAATTTAACTATCCATACACCAATTTGTTAGGCACAGACAACAACTCAGTAAGAGAATAAGCAGACAAGGCTTCAGATAGACTATAGTCTTTAACTAGCTACCTTATCTAGGTACCTCTTTACACATCATCTAGAGCTGTCTAGATGCTATACATACATATGAAGTGGCCCTCTCCAGGTGTTCCTCGGTTGACTGACACTGAGGCAAGACAGTTGGTACTTTTTATGTTTCTTACAATCAATCAAATGACAGAGTTTTGCCCATAAATAGTCTATATCTGAGGTTCCCCTATTTAGGCTTGTGAGAATCTGAGACTATTTACATTGTAACCTTATCACTATTCGCGTTGTAACCTTATCATCTTGGCACTGCTGGGGCCCTTCTGTTATCTTGTGATGATGATCATCATCGCTTAAAATAATCCATTCTATAGCAGCACAACAAAAAAAAAAAAAAAAAAGGGGGAGAATATGTTTTACTTTTCATGTCAACACTTGCCATTTAAAGTTCAGCTATACATCCTCATTTCTAGGAAGTGGTGTCTGTCAATGACTGATAACGCCCACTGCTAATCTGCAAACAAATATACTGTACATGCTTGCTAACTCAGCAGTTTAGGAAATGTAAGTCGCACAAAAAGAGAAGGGATATACCATCCTGCCATCCAGACACATCTCCCTCTTAGCCTCAGCTAGGAGGAAGTAGAAGCACCAGTGAAATCACAAACAACGGACCCAGGAAAGAGTGTCAGCATTCTGATGAAGTTTGTTGAGTCTATGCTCTACCACTCCTTTCTGGAGTGCAAGGAACTATCAGGTTATCCTGGCATTTGACCCCTTGTTCTGTCACAGCCACATTAGAGATAAGCATGGATTTCCCTCCTAAGAGGTGATACCAGTGCAATTTTGAGGCCCATTTGATGGCCAGACATTTCCATTCTACTGTAGTGTAGATTTTACCACAGCCACAGTTAAGTTTCAACTGAGAATGACCAGGTGCTCCTCTCCGTGTACCTTTTGGCATCTGCATTCCACTCAACCATGACTGACTTCTGACTCTTGGTCATGTCGGTCAATGGCACCGCCAGAGTGGCAAAGTTGGGCACAACCCATCTATAATATGTCATTATTCCCAGGAATAAAAACATCTTTTTGATGAGGAGGTCAGGACTGGATAGCCTCAATCTTGTTGACCTGGGGTTCGCTATCCCTCTTCCCACTATGTACTCAGTACACTTTGCTTCCTCCATACTTCCTCCAAGTACACTTTTCTGAAGCAGCCTGAAGGTGAAAAGGTTTTCTTTTTCTCTTTAGGGCGAAGAAAGCTGTTTTCTCCTGGGCAGCCAATATTCCTTTGTAAGGTCCACAATGGTGATGTTTCAGACCTGGCTTAGTCTTCCAATGAGCTCATTCACCTGGGGAATGGGATAGGCATCACATTTTGACACCTCATTGGGTTTCCGGAAATCACTGTAGGACCCCAGTGTACCGATCAGCTTGGGGACAAACACAATTTAGCTCAACCATTCACTCTGTGATTTCTTATTATTTCTTGCACCAAACTCCTTTTCACCTTATCTAAGACAGCCTTTCTCAGAGCCTCTGGGATGCGGTGAGGCCTAACATGAACCTTGATATCAAGTTCAGTAATAATGTCTCAATACAACAGTGAGTCATTGTTAATTGGAGAAACTCTCTTTGTTCCTATGAAAAAAACTATATATGCTTTCTGGGTTGGGCTTTTCAGAGTACTGGCTATCTGAACATAATCCACACCAACCTGAGGCTCAAGTCTTGCACTCACTAGGGTGGTTACTGGTTCCCTGTTTCTTAAGGGCTTCAAAAAATGTATGTGGTAGACTTGATAAGGCTTCCTCTTGCCTGGATGGTGAACCCTGTAATTCTATTTCCCCACTTTTGCCACAATCTCAAATGGGTATTACCATCTGTCCAGAAACGTGTTTTCCATGTATGGATCATTACTGCCACTTTATCTCCCACCTGGAAATACCTTAGTTTAGCCAGTCAGCAAATCGCTTATTGTTTTCTTCAGTTCTCAATTGTCCCCCCAAAACATCATTATGGGCTAGATCAAGGATCTTGCTGGGGTATTAACAGCTTCTCAACAATGTCTTCCTAAACCTTTGTAGCCCTAAAGAGAAGGTCAGCGTTGATAACAAAATTAGCTCATCCCCCATTTGCCCCTAGCTCTTGGGGAACCTCATTAACAATCAGTATCTGTTCTCTCGATCAAGCCAAAGAATGGTCTGTCATCTGAGCTGTGCCAACCCCCCCCACCCCCCACCCCCCGGGGGCACATACAGTTTGGTGGGGGGTCAGGAGTACAGGTCGTCTCCTAGTGTTCTCTCTTGCATGACCTGTAACAGAGAAACCCCTCCCCACTCAATAGGGCAGCTCAGAATCATTTTGGGCCAGGTAAGCAAACCCATCATCATAATCAACATTACACAGATCATCATCATTTGGCATATCTATAACAATATTCTCTGAGAACCAGCGGTCAGTTTTATTCATTTGGTTAGATCCCTTCTTCCCCAAAGTTTCCCAAAGTTCCCAAAATTTTAGAAAGTCACAATCTGCTACCACTGGGTGTCCCGGATTCTAGTCTGCAGATAAACTGAAGCGTCTTGGTACAATATATTATGCTGGTGTTGGGCTGCAATATGTCTGTAAACCTTAAGGTGGCACTGTGACGATTCTTCAAGCAGACAGGAGACCATTGAGAGCT
Organism: Pelophylax lessonae; assembly: GCF_965119305.1. Taxonomy (NCBI): domain Eukaryota; kingdom Metazoa; phylum Chordata; class Amphibia; order Anura; family Ranidae; genus Pelophylax; species Pelophylax lessonae. The sequence goes on along the minus strand of NC_138775.1, from coordinate 205,608,685 downwards.
AGTTTGTCCCCTGCTATAAGCCCCAGGCAACCATCCTGACGATCTATGGGCTTCAGGCAGCCATCTATGGGCTCCAGGCAGCCATCTTGGGAACAATGACATCTCTTATTGGATCCTGTGAGGCAGCCATATTGATATAGAAGTCCTTAAAGAGTAACCCCATGTTTCCTGAGTCTGTGTGCAGAATTCTGGGAAAATCAGTGAGCCAATCACACAAGCAGGAAATTACATTTCAGGGGGGGTTTCCGTACATCGACTGTGTACAGCAGGCCTCCAGGTTGCCACTGAATTTTACAGAAAATGACAGTACTGCAGATTGAATAGGAAATGTGATTTTGAATACCATTCAAGTTCAATATTGCTTGTGTAGCAATTGTATATGCTACATTATTTTTTTATTTGCTATTTTTTTTTTCTCCCACAAAAATGGAATTACTCTTTATAGTACATCCAATGTCATTTGGTGTGATAAGGACAGAACCACCACTACTTAGAGAGAAAGTATGAGCAGCATTGTGGTAAACTCCCTGTCGAGGAAGGAAAGAATAGGTTTTCCACTGACAGCTGGATATCTGCAGGGGATTGCAGTGTGACTTTGTAATACCATAACCCCTGCAAGTAAAGTGTTCCTTTGGCATTATGTGATCTGTAAATGTATTTCATAACAGTGCTGGAAACCTGCCTTACTGATAACATTACTTCCTATGGCCTGCAACATATGTAGTATCCTTGTTTTAACTGCCATGTTTGTGACATTCAATTTCTACAATATAAGCAACATTCATAAAACTTCATATGGTTATTCCTCCCAATCTTTGGGTATACTGGGTATACATAGCTCCCAAGCTGTCCCTAATTTCGAGGGACCGTCCCTGATTTGGAACAAAGTCCCTCTCTCCCTCTTCCCTCCTCAATTGTCCCTCATTTTGGTCTGATCTATATAGTTGTATATAAAATGCACTATTTATCTTTCAAAAAGTGTTTCTCAGTGCTAAACCTTTCATTCAGTTTCTAAATCGCTGAATTTGTAAATATCAAAACTAACTATTTAGGAATAATAATGGTTAAAAAAAATATGGAAAAAAAAAGCACTTGTGGGTTTAATACATTTTTTGTGTGTGGGAAATTCTCCTTTAAGGGGGCGCGGCAGTGGGTGTGTCCTATGCCTACATATGTTTGCTAATAGGTGTCCCTCATTCCCATCTCAAAAGAGGAGGTATGGGTATAAAGACCTAGCCTATATAAATGTATTTATGTTGTATATGAACAAAACGTGACAAAAGAAAAAAAAGAAACTAAAAAATAAAACAAACTGGGGAGGACTTGATGGACAACTTGGCCTTTTTTCCGCCATTACTCTTCTATGTTTCTAGATAAGGCAGATGCACAGGTCAGACAGTATAATCTTCGTCTGATTGCACCTACACAGCTATAAAGCATCAAAGAAGGCATAACCCTTTACAGAAGTCAGAGAGCAGTAACTGCAGTGGTGACTGGTGCTCGGTAATTCGGGGGGTGGGGCAGCAAACCAATTTGGGGTAATTCGGGGGGGTCCTCCCTGTATGGCCGGCCTGCCTCCTTACCTCCTCCTATCCGAGCTGGGGAGTGCTGGATGGCTGAGCCGCCTGCCGTGTGTCTCCTCCTAGTGGCCAGTAAGATCGCTTTTCCTTTTCACCAATCAGGAAAGGGGTCTCACAACCCTCTTCCTGATTGGCTGGGAGGAGAATCAGTGTGACAATAGCGAATATTTATTCGCTATTGTCATTGCTCTGCTCCCCGAGCCCACCCTTTTTTGAAGCCTATTAGAGCCTCTGGCTCTAATCAGGTGCTTAAAGCGGAGTTCCGGGCACAAAAACTATATTTTTTTTTGTGTCCCTCCGCTAGTTCGACATTACCTGAAAAGGAATTGGATAGTTATTTTTTTTTCGTTTACTCACCTTTTAATTGAAGATCGTAAATACTCACCTCTGTGTACTTCCTTCCTCGGCGCCGCGGCTCACCCCGTCACTTCCTGTCTCGCTATGATTCCTGGGAGCTGAACGTCATCGCTCCCAGGAATCAATGCGTCGGCACCAGCCCCGCTCGTCACTTCCGGCCAACGCCGCACCGGAAGTGATGAAAGGGGCCGGCGCAGGCGCATTCTGGGACAAGAAGACGTGGAAGAAGACACAGAAGAGGACCGCGCCGGCTTCAGCTGCCCACAAGAGAGATGGAAACGCTGTGGAAGAAATTTTATAAGTATTTCTTCTGAAAGGTAAGTGCGAACCGGGACAGATCAGAGGCTAGCCATTGTGGAATGTGCTAGCCCTGACTGTCCCGGGGGTATGTTTATTAAAAAATGACTTCTGTGCCCGGAACTCCGCTTTAAAAAAAAAAAAAAAAATCCCTTATTGGAATCCATGTGTCCGGCGCCCTGCATGTGGATTAGGGGACCGGACGCATGGATGGGGGGTGGCGCCCATGCGCCCCTAATGGATGGGCTGCCTCTGAGTACCTGGGCACCAGGAATACACAGGATGAGAAGTATACTATCTATTCTGTAATGCATGCCCTATGACGATGCCTCTTTCTAGATGCAAAGGTTGAAAAGTGTTTCTACGTAAATGTATCAACAATGGACAAGGGTCCTAAATTGTTAGAGATCAGAGAAGAGATGCCCTAGCAAAAAGCAATTGAGTACTGTCAGGGCCGGTTCACACTAGATGCAGTGCAAATTTGCTGCAATTCCGCACTGCATCAAAATCGCAACCTGCTCATGCGAACTGATTGCAAAGTGTATGTTAAATTAATGACACCCCGAAATCAGTTTGCAAAACACAGCACGATTTGCAGAATCGGATCACACAGGTTGGATTCCGGTGCGAAAATAAAAAAAAGGGTCCTGTACAAGTTTGGTCGGAATGCGATGCAAATTCAGCCATACAGTTTGCATGGCTGAATTCGCATCGCACAGACATCCCGTGTGATCTGCACTACAATGTGATTCGAATCACATGTGATTTTTGGCATTGAACTAGTGTATACTGGCCCTCAATGATATATTTTTTTTTATTTGCACTAAATCCAATCACCAGGACAAGCTTTCAGGGTGCACCGCCTTCATCTAACGTCCAAGTAGTACTAATACACATATAAGTTTTAGCAGAATTTTAAGTAAGTCTATCTCCGAGAAAGAAAACACACACACACACAAAAATACACAGCAATGGTATTTAGCCACTTCTGCCCCGGAAGGTTTTACCCCCTTAATAACCAGGCCATTTTTTGCGATACGGCACTTTAACTGACAATTGTGCAGTCGTGCGACGGTGTACTCCAAAAAAAATGTATGTTCTTTTTTTCCCCTCAAATAGAGCTTTCTTTTGGTGGTATTTGATCACCTCTTCGGGTTTTATTTTTTGTGCTATAAACAAAAAAAGAGCGGCAATTTTGAAAAACAATATGTTTTACTTTCTGCTATAAAACACAACAAAAAACAAATGTAAAAAATCTAATTTCTTCATTAATTTAGGCAAAAAATGTATTTTGCTACATAGTTTTGGTAAAAAATCCCAATAAATGTATAATGATTGGTTTGCGCAATAGTTATCGTTTCTACATACTATGGGGTATTTTTATGGCATTTTTATTTATTTATTTTTTACCAGTAACCAACACTTTTAACACTTTTTTGGGAACCAGTGACATTATTTCAGTGATCAGTGCTAAAAATATGCAATTTTACTGTACTAATGACACTAGCAGGGAAGGAGTTAATATCAGGGGCGATGAAAGGTTTTAACTGTGTGCCTAGCTGGTGATTGATAACTGTGTGGGAGGGTTGCTCTCACTGGGTGAAGACAGAGATCCGTGTTCCTGGCTAGCAGGAACACAATATCTCTATCTTCTCCCCTGTCAAAACGGCAGCCTTGTTTGTATAGGCAGATCTCTGTTCTGCCTCCCTGGGGAACAATCACAGGTGGCCGTCAGACATCGCTGGACCTGCTTATTGGCATCCCCATATTGGCATCCCCAGTGTCTAATGCACGAAATGACGTACAGGTACATTGTTTCGCGCAATAGAGCCAACCTGCCACAGTGCGGTAGGTGGTTGGCAAGTGCTTAAACTGAGATAGTTGGTGAGATAAGGAAATGAGTGGGAAGGGATGGGGGGGGGGGGTGGGAGAGGAAAGCCACCGTGGCAGGGGTCATAGAACCAACTATCCCGGTTTATTTAATATTGTTGTAAAGCCTAATGCTGGGTACACATGGGCTGAAAATTTGCCAAAAACGGTTGGTTCGGTAGAATTGGTATGTACAATTCTGTACAAATTGTAAGGTTTTTGTTTTTATTTAGGTTTTTTCTTTTGGTTTTTATCACCTATTTAGATTTATTGTGTTTATTTTTACACATGGAAGCTGTAGTACCAGCTTCTTCGAATGGAGGGGTTGGTCAGAAAGGTGAAGCTTAGTTGGGCATTCTTGATGAGGACAAATTACAGATACCACAGATCACAACTGCAGGGGTGAGAACAGGTTGAAAATGGAAACCAAGAGCTAGCAGCATAAGGGACACAACACATTAATAGTAAGTCATGTCCCTTGTGCTGATTTTGCACTTGTTTTATTTTGAATGCACTTAGACACTGGAGGAGCTCAGCTATGAGAAAAGATTAGAGGAACTGAATTTATTCTCTCTTGAGAAGAGGAGATTAGAGGGGGGTATGATCAACATGTATAAATACATAAGGGGTCCATATAGTGAACTTGGTGTTGAGTTATTCACAAGGTCAACACAGAGGACAAGGGGGCACTCTTTACATCTATCAGAAATCAGATTTTGTCTCCAAATACGGAAAGGTTTCTTCACCGTAATAGCTGTGAAAATGTAGAATAGACTCCCTCCAGAGGTGGTTCTGGCCAGCTCACTAGATTGCTTTAAAAATGATTTAAACCCAATATAAATGTAATGTTTTGCAACTTGCTGGTTCTTAAAGCGGTAGTATACTCAAAAAGGAAAAAAAAAAAACCCTGCAGGACAAAGGCATAATGAGCTAGTATTCAGCACATACTAGCTCATTATGAAACACTTACCTTAGAACGAAGCCCCGACACGGACCCCCGGACACCACTGTGGGTGCGGACATGATCCCTCGGCCTCTCTTCCGGGTTCGGCGGCTCCGGCGCTGTGATTGGCCGGAGCCGCGATGACGTCACTCCCGCACATGCGTGCGGGAGGGATTTTCCAGCAACTTCCCAGCAAGGAACTCTGAAGGTCCGCCGAACCTTCAGAGCGCATGCGCCGCTCGCGCAGTGGCTGCATGCAGTGCAAATATCTCCTAAACCGTGCAGGTTTAGGAGATATTAATTGTACCTACAGGTTAGCCTTATTATAGGCTTACCTGTAGTTAGAAATCACAAAAAGCGGTATACTACCGATTTAAGTGTTGTGGCTGCATTAGTTCACTTTCTCGTCACTTTTTTTTCCTTTATTTTTGCCCAATGATCCAGTGAGTAACACATTTTGTGTCCTAGGGTGACAACACTCACTTACTGTATTGTATCTATGTTTAATCACTGTACTGTGTCCATGAAAGAGCAGTGTTGTCGCACTTGGATAGAAAGCATTTGAGGATTACAGAACACCTCATTATCGCCATAGCATAGAGGGTAGGTGTTGTGGAGCCCTCATATACTTCTTACCAATATTGTTTGATATAAGACTGCATATTACATGAGAGAGCAATAGATTTGTAAAAAGGATCAATTGTTTTTTTTGTTTTTTTACCTACTAAACAGATATAACAATGCTCTTTCAATAGTATATTTAACTACCAAAATGAAGCGAGTGGGTTCATTGATATGATATGATTTATACTCACCAGTGCTGTATCTTGGCCTAGACCGACAAGGCCCAGGCCTAGGGCGGCACTTTGCAGGGGGGGGCAGCAAAAAAGCTCCTGGCTCCTGCATTAAAATTGTCCCCGCCAGCTTGCGCTACACTTTTAGTATAGTGCCAGCCTTATGAGGGTAATTAGGCCAGAGGGCAGGGTCCAGGAGGCAAATCAGTCTGGCACCCCCATAAAGTGGTCACACTGCTACCGGCCAGTATTATAATACCAGCAGGTGAGGACATTCGGACAGACCGCACGCCGCCGACCACACTTAATACAACTGGCTCGACAGCCCCCAATGCTAGTAAGGGTGGCACTGCAGTCTAATGCTCCACCTACCCTCCTCCACCCCTAGGTATGGCAGGCATCATGTCAATAATATAATTTCATTTCTTTAAACATTCTTGTCCTTGAGCGAGCATATCGAATCGCATCATATACAATTAAGACTTTTAATTGTATATGATGGCAATAATATTTTGGACCTGCTCACCTCATATGTGCTATCGCATTATGTCACTGGGTTAGTAAGATTACTCCTATCTTATAAGATATTTGGACTTGTGTTTGCTGCCACTGATTATTTCACTTATTTGTATAATGACTATGGACATCCTAGTCATTATAAAAATAAGTGAAATATTCCTATAATTACAATCAGTGGCAGTGAACACAAGTCCAAATATCTTAGGTTGCACTAATGAGCACTGATAGGCGGTACTGGTGGCCACTAATGGGGCTGTACTGATGGCCACTGATGAGGCTACACTGATATGCTGCACTGATGAGGCTGCACTGATGGGCAGTAGTGAGGCGGCACTGATAATGCTGCACTGATGCGCACTGATAAGGCTGCACTGATGGGCACTGATGAGGCTGAAGTTATGGGAACTAATGAGGCGTCGCGGATGGGCACTGATACGCTGTGGTTGTGGTCTGTGGTTTACGGATGACAGGGCGGGTCATAAACAGGAAGGGGTCTGGCCTTTACAGGAAGGGGTGAGTCATATTTGGATTTGGAACAAAGTCCCTCTGTCCCTCTTTTCTCATTTTAGTCTGATCTATAGAGTTGTATATAAAATGCACTTTTTATCTTTCAAAACATATTTCCCAGTGCTAAACCCTTCATCCAGTTTCTAAACTGACACCTTTGTAAATTTCAACAGCAAATATAAAGGAATAGTAGTTTAGAAAAAAAAAAAGCACCTGTGGCTTTTACTAATAATTTTATTTGCATAATTCTCCTTTAAGGGGGTGTGGCAGGGGTTGTGTCTAATGAATACATACTTTTGCTAATAGGTGTCCCTTATTCCCATCTCAAAAAATTGGGAGGTAGTCGATAATCAGTATATTTCACCTCCCATACTTTCGGTAGTAAGAGACTGAACCGGAATCCGGCCCGGGTTTTTCCAGCCTCTGTGACAGGCTGGGTTCTGGTCCGGAGATTGTGGGTCACCTGAGTCCATGCTCAGCTGGACTTTAAATGAACAGGAAGAGAGCACAGGAATGCTCTGGCCTGAGACTCAGAAGGGAATCTGAGAGAGGAGCTTTTTTGGGTTTGCTTTGCCATATGTTTTTTGGGTGATGGGGACCAGTCCCACACCGTATAGTGAGGGTAATTGCTGTATAGTTTAGCACCGGACAGCAAGGACTTATTTTATTGTTTTGTTTTTTCATATTTGCAAACCTCTGCTGACTAAAGCTGGCAACCACCAGACCTTTAAGAAATGACCTGCATGTTGGTCTTATTTTCCTGGAAAAGGTGTTCCCTGTGAGCTAATCTCCCACAATGGTTAATCAACAATCTCAAGAAGGGGTTTGGAAAGACCAGACCGTGCCAACTGAAATGTAATCTTTTGGAATGTGACCAAAACCGCCTGGATCAGGCACAGATCACATTTCTGTAAACATTGGATCCTTCAAAGGACAATTGTCCTCTGAAGTGGGGCATTTTTACAGCAGTCAATGACATCTGCATGCATGATTCTCCTAAATCCTTCCAAGGTGGAAGTATTCAAGAGGACTGGAACATTCCTGATCACTGACACCCTTTGAATAACAAAAGACCATGAGCTTCCTCTACAGCTTGAATTAAATTGGCAAGTGAAAAGTGAGAGGAAAATTACCATGTTGTAAATAGTGAGTATTGCGCTGTAATATTCTGCTTCTCATCTGACAAGATATGCCTGAAAACGATGACACATAAAATAGTTATATTCATAATAAATACATTACTTTAATTATATTCATATACAGTGAGAGAAAAAAAGTATTTGTTCCCCTGCTGATTTAGTACGTTTGCCCACTGACAAAGAAATAATCAGTCTATAATTGTAATGGTAGGTCTATTTTTACAGTAAGAGACAGAATATCAACAAAAAATTCAGAAAAATGCATTTCAAAAAAGTTACATTTTAATGAGTGAAATAAGTACTTGACCCCCTTCGCAAAACATGACTTACAGTAGTACTTGGTGGCAAAACCCTTGTTGGAAATCACAGAGGTCAGACATTTCTTGTAGTTGGCCACCAGGTTTGCACACATCCCAGGAGGGATTTTTTCCCACTGCTCTTTGAAGATCCTCTCCAAATTGTTGGTTTCGAGCCTGACGTTTGGTAACTTGAACATTCAGCTCTCTCCACATATTCTCTATGGGATTAAGGTCTGGAGACTGACTAGGCCACTCCAGGACCTTAATGTGCTTCTTCTTGAGCCACACCTTTGTTGCCTTGGCCGTGTGTTTTGGGTCATTGTCATGCTGGAATACCCATCTGTATCAGTTGTGGATATTTTTTAACTGATCCATGACAAATGTTCCCATACGTGTAATAATATCTCTCACCCACAGGTGGTTTAGTGAGCTTTGACGTCATTTATTTAAAGATGGCTGCCATATATTCAATTGACCATGTGGTAGTGGTGGGAAGTGCATATGTTGCTGACCTCACTCACAAAATGACCGGCGAGTGGTCAAGAGGAATGATTACATCCTGTGGGTGGTCTCTGGTATACAGGATTATAAAAAGAGTCCATAGCATGAGGAGTAGTCTGTTTTTTGGAGCTGTGGAAAGACCAAGCATGCAGCCAGGATTTCTTATTGTCCTGTTCCTCTAGCTATTCAGTGTAAGCTGTTGACATTCAACTACCAGAGCTAAGTATTATTTGATATTTTGGAATATTAGGAATAGGAGTGTATGTTTAAGTTGTGGAATTTTGTGTAATGTTTATGGAAAATTTTAGGTGTAAGAAGCTTTATGTATTTTGATGTCCAGTAAAGTTGTGTTATATGCTTTTTATCAAAACTGCTCTTGGTGTGTCTGTTCATTTTAAATATTCACTAGATATTTCAGTGGCTGTCCAGTATACCCTTATTATAAATCGTTTTGTTCCCACATTTGATACAACTGGTGTAGTTTGGCAGGATACTGCATTGTCACTAAATATAGAATATTTGGATGAAATATTGTGTTATAGAGGGTGTATGAGTATTATTCATTAAATTGCTGCTAGAGTCAGCAGTTTAGGAAATAACCCCTTGGCACAGCCACTTTGAGCCAGGACAATACATAAAGATTGCGATTGTTGTTTTTGGATTTGTGTTCCCCCTGAGAGTAGGGATGCATACTCTGTTAAAAAAAAGCAAAAGAGCGGGAGGGAAGGAATCAGCTTCTAAGTATGGGGCGATTCCAACATGGGTCTGTTCTGGGTACTGGAAACCCAGTGCAGAGGAATTGATTAAATATGCTGCTCCAATCTATCCAGACCTTGGTACTATACTTGGTACGCAGGTTTTGCATTTAGATTTGAGTGTATATTCTAAGAAGGAGTGGAAAGCTTCTGCCACTACTGGGTGGTTAGTCGTGCAGGCCCTTTGCCGCGAGGTGCAGAAGAATGAAGAGCTTGAGAAGAAGTTGCAGGAAGTGAAAGATATGTTGGTTATGACAAAAGAACGTATGTGAAGTAATGCATGTTGAGTAGCTGCCCTAGAGAAGAAGTGTAAAGTGTGAAAAGATGATTGCAGATCCCACATGGAATCCTGTGTTCAGATGATGAGTATGTGTGCTTTTCTGATGATACTGATGATCTGGATGAGTGTCAAACACGTCCAATATTCACACAACAGAGAAAAGGGAAAATAAATTGTGAATATGGTGGAGAGAATGGTTTGCGGGATACTGCTCGTGATGGGCTAAATTAAGTGGTAAAGGGGTATACCCAAACTGAGCTCAAGGAGTAGCTGTTACCGACCCGGCTTGTCTCACCTGTCTTGTCTCTCCTCCTGGCTCCGACCATCGGCTTGTTTACCTACTCTGCTACAGTCTGCTGTTCCCGTGTATGACCCCCGGCTTGCTCTTACGGACTCCTCTACTGCTTGATGAACTGTGTTTGACCCCTTGGCTTGATCTTGACCTCGCTCTTGTCGCACGCCTGGCTACCGCCTCCAGTCACCTTCAAGGCATCCTGCATCTCAGCACGCACTACATGTCTACAACAACAGCAGTCACCTCTTCACCGGAGCTTGCCGCAGCTGGCGACCCCTGTTCCTTTGGGCACAGCATTCCCTGTCTCCACCTCCAGGGGTGCCTTGCACTTAGCCACAAGGGAAGCCCTCTCAGCACCTCGGCCTATGATCAGGTACGTGATAGCAGGAGTGCGGTTTCTCTACCCCATCCTGGCACAGCATGCTCCCTTTACGGGGTGCCCGGCAGGGTATAGCAGCACTTCTGTCCTCCTCGCTCATTGAACACTGTTGATGTTCCTTGTTTCCGTTCTCATGCACCGCTTATTTTTCCTGTAACTTCACACTCTTCCCATGTTATTGTACTTACTACAAGTTGTATTTTACTGTTCATTATTCTTTGGATGTTTTTCTCCTTTGTATACCTTAATAAAATGTTTGAACAAGAAAAGAGTATTAATGAACTAGGCCCTGGATAAACAGCCAGGGCTCAGTTGAAATAACACTAAAGAACAGTGAATAACCAATTAGGTAAATACATCAAATATACACAGTATCTTGCAGTAAGTGAACAAATCTCTCAGAAAGCTATAAATTGCTATAAGAAACACTTTTACTAAAGGGGAACCCCAGGCCGGCCTATATTACCTGTATCCTAATGAGAGATGAGGTAATCTAGATACCAGTAACGTGTCCCCTTTAGGAGCAACGATATAGCAATGTTCAATTTGCAAGGCCTTGCTAAGATCTTCACCGGCAGTTGGAGTTTAAATAACAAATGATTCCTCAGCATAGCACAGTGTGAAATAGGCAATGCAGAATAGATGGTTCTGATTATCAATGATCAACTAACTGATCCAGGTTTAGAGTGTCTGTGTTCAGTGTCTAAGAGAAATTGTAACAACTGGTATGTCACGATCAGGGGTCAGGCTCGAAGCCCAGTAGCTATGGCAGTGGCAGCTCACACAGGAACCAGCAGGGTAGGAACACAGGCAGGTCACCCAGGCAGATGATGCAGGCTCACCTGAGGTAGAATCTAAGTACTAACCGGTCTTCACCAGCGCTCCTGATGGTGGAAATGGATTTTGCTGCGTGTTAGTACCAGGTCGCGGTCCTCAGGATCGCCCCACCAGGAGGTGAGCAAGCCAGGGTCCGGTAGCAGATATAGCAGGTAGGAATCAAGCAGAAGCATAGTCAAGGAGTAGCCAAAGGTTGGTAACGAGTAGTTGCAGGTTGGGATTAAGAAGAAGCGTAGTCGAGGAACAAGCCAAATGTCAAAAACGGATAATAGCAAAGATACGGACGGCAGCAGGAGAGACAAGCAAGATATTGGATGGTGAAGGTATTCTGGAAAACAGGAAGTGCAGAGACATGGCTTAAATCAGGAAGTTCATGAGAGGAGCAAAGGGTTCAAGGTTCAAGGTAATTAAGAGTCACAGCAGAATCATTCAAGTATTTGTCCACGGAGCTGTCTCTGAGCAGGTGCTCTCTCACCCATCCTGATGCAAGTAATATATATTTATTTCTTTAGTTGTATGCACATAGATTTCTATACACAGACCAGTCGCGCTGTATAGAATTGACTAATAGACATGTTCAGAAGTCTACACAAGGTCCAGTTTCAAAAGATGCTTATTTTAGTCGTTACACAGACATACAACAATATACATATACGCAGAGGATACCCTGACACTAAAACTTATCTTGCATAAATTAAAAAGGCCAACTTGTGTGACGAACGCGGGTATCAGATCCCTGTCCTTCTCACTAACTCATGGCAAAGGACCAGCAAACCTCACACCACGCTGTCACTTACGTAACAATGCCAATCTCAGCTGCACCCTGCACAAAGATTTTCCAGCTCGCGGGACCACAATCTAGGTGCCATTCGCCTAAGAGTAGTGATGAGCCAAACACTCCTATGTTCGGTTCGTACAGAACATCTTGAACGGGGGAAATGTTCTAGCAAACATGCAAACTCAATTAAAGTCTAGGGGACACGAACTTGAAAAATCAAAAGTCCTAATTTTAAAGGCTTAAATGCAAGTTATTGGCCCAAAAAAGTATGGGGACCTGGGTACTGCCCTGGGGGACATAAATCAGTGCAAAAACATTCCTGTAAAGTAGCGCATTTGTGCGATGTTTGTAGCCTGCTGCAGCAATACTGACATTTCTAAAGGAAAAAATGTAATTTAAACTTGCTCCCGGCTGTAATGTATTGTCCGCTCACGGCAATACAGGTAAAAAAATTAAAAAAACAGTGTGGGGTCAAAATTAAAATAAATTAACTGACATTAGTAATTTATTCATTGCACCTAAGCAGTGCATTGTGGGACAGCTTGTGACGTAAGGTCACTATAAAAGAGCTGTCACAATCAAAGCAGCTCAGAACATGGGAGGTGTCCGGAGAAGCAAGAGCTTTTTTTTTTCTATTTTTCAGGCGGACGGGTGACAGATCATTGGGGGACACTATTTTTTTATTTTTTAATAAAGGACTTTTCCAAAACTGTCTTTTGTCTTAATTTTTTTTAACACTTTTTTGGGGAATGGGTAGGGTACGATGTACCCGATATCCAATCACATGGGGGGCATAATCTGGGGGTCCTTTTGTTAAAAGGGGCTTTCAGATACTGATAAGCCTCCCCCCGCAGACCCCCACAACCATGGCCCACGTTTGTAGGAAAGAGACCCCTGCCGCCATGCCCCAAAGCACCAACCCCTCATGTTGAGGGCAAGTGGCCTGGTATGGTTCAGGGGGGGGGGGGGCGCTCACTCGCCCGCACCCCCATCCTGGCCAGCCGAGCTGTGTGCTCGGATAAGGGTCTGGTATGGATTTTAGGGGGATCCCCACGCCTTTTTTTAAAAAAGAATTTGGTGAGTGGTTCCCCTTAAAATCCATACCAGACCCGAGGGGCCTGGTATGGACTGGAAGGGGGACACTACGCTGTTCTTTTCAGCAATACTGACATAAACTGATATAAACTGAAGTGCCATATATATATATATATATATATATATATAAAACTGTGTGGTATACACTGCACTATCTGATCAAGCTGTAAAAAGCAAAAATCTCTCTCCCTGCCAGGAATGTATTTATTAACTATAGAATTCCACCTAAAAAATCACTCACTGACCAAGGGATTCAAACCCACAACCCTGCAATTAGTAAGGCTGGTGTTCTACCAGCTACACCACCATCAAGCACATTTAGGTTGAACACACTTTCCCTGCCTAACTAACTAACTCCTATCTCACACTAGCTTAAGCAGGCTTAATGGTGGCGTAGATGGTAGAATACCAGGCTTGCAATGACATGACTGTGGGGTTAAAATCCCTTGGCCAGCAGGTGATCTATTGAGGTCAGAGTCCATGATGAAAATGCAGGAACTTGAAGTTCCCACAAAGAAGCCCATTTATGCGATGAACGAGGGAACAACCAATGTTTGAATCTTACATTCGATTCAAACTCAAAGCTCATCCCTACCAGAGAGCAACTGTCACTGGGCTAATTAAGCAATTAACCCTTTAAATGCCACCATCCCCATTTGGTCAGAGAAGGAGGAAGCTCATAATTCTACCAATACCAATTATGATTTTAGAATAATCCTCTGTAACACACACTGTCACCACAGACAGGTATGTTCATAGGATTTATTCTATACTGTAGCACTCTTCAAGAGACAAATTCTTTTTTAGTTTTTTATTAAGAGCTTAGGGAAAAGTTGAACACTTTTCAAGATAAGGTTTTAATAATGAAAAAAGGTCAAAGTTGGTGCAAATAAAATATGTACAGAAAAAAAGGTGTTTCAAAGAAATAGAGGCATAATTCAGCAATATAAAATTAAGGTAGAATTGAGGAGGAAGAATACTTGCAGTCAATGTCCTGGGTGTTATCAGAGTTCAGTCAATGAGCCAGGTGTTATCGGTTCTCAAACTTGACAGTTTCAGTGAGTACTCCCCACTGGTTAGGCATCTCCCTTTTCTCTGGAATCAAAGGGGAGTTGACAGAAGCCCCTGACCAATAAAACAGAGGGTCCAAGGGCTGTCCTGCGGTTTATTACAGCATTAGGTCCCTCTTGTACACATATATATACTCCCTTCCAATATGTACTGGCTGCATTTTTGAAACTGATAGATTATTGTTCAGCATTGAATTGCGCACCCAGGGATACTAAACACAGGGTGGCTCAGATAAACTTGTCACCCAGCGAATATCTGACAGCTATCTTCCATTCTATATGTGCTAGTGTGGTCATGTATGGCCTTATTTCGTTCAGTACGACATTTCTCATTTAAATACAGTATATACTAATTATTAATGTGCCATGTTCCTGTCTGAGTTTATGAATCGTGCATGGATTTGTTAAGTTTAGAATTGGGCAGAGCTCTCTGATTGCCTTTTGTGATCCCCATTAGTTCTGGGTATTCTCAATGGATTTGGTCATAGTTTTACGATAGGCCTGGACAGCAGAAACAGACATCTTGCCAGGACTCAATTAGCTGTTTACAGTTCTGCACAGGCCTAAGCGCTGGTTTCTGATGTCTCTGAGTTGAGATAACGGCTCTTTTGAAGTGTAAAACCTATGCATTCCATGAATTAAAGGAGGAGGGAGGGGGTAATATCACTGCGGCAATGTGTAACTGTTCTGCAAGACTGTCATGGCTTACCAATGATAACTGAACAACATGGCCGCTTGCTCAATGTGCAAACAATCAAAAAATCGGCGCTAATTCATCAATAATAAGGAGTGAAGATGTGGTATTCAAAAAATCAAAAAAAAATTATAAATAAAAGCTCATGCAACATAAATGCTCAATGACATGCAACAAAAATTATAATAAAGTCCAAATAATTCAAAGTGGTATATGAAGAAATCATAAGTGTACAAGGTGATCATTCTTCAAATAAACTGTAAATCTTGATGCTTGAGTTATATTCAAACAAAGTGTCCTTCTTTATCACCAAATAAATAGTGTGTGGTGGCCGCTTACCTCAATACACACCAAACACGCGTGTATAGTAGTAGAGCTCCTTGTGATGTTCCTCAGATTCCTTCTATTATGGATGGATGTCGGATCCCAAACAAAGCAGCACCTTATTCTTCACTAATGACCTCTAATCTCTAGACGAATCCTTCACAGTGCCAAGATGTCTGAGCTATGAACGGGGAGAGCGGCGCTGCTGCCTATCCTTCTATTACAGATCCGGTCCA
Organism: Pelophylax lessonae; assembly: GCF_965119305.1. NCBI lineage: Eukaryota > Metazoa > Chordata > Amphibia > Anura > Ranidae > Pelophylax > Pelophylax lessonae. The sequence continues at coordinate 205,593,137 of NC_138775.1, read as the reverse complement.
GAAGGAGGAGAATCCCACCATCCATCCATAATAGAAGGAATTTGAGGAATCTGAGGAACATCGCAAGGAGTTCTACTACTATACATGCGTGTTTAGTGTGTATTGAGGTAAGTGGCCACTACACACTATTTATTTGGTGATAAAGAAGGACACTTTGTTTGAATATAATAACTCAAACATCAAGATTCACAGTTTATTTGAAGAATCATCACCTTGTACACTTATGATTTCTTCATATACCACTTTGAATTATTTGGACTTTATTATAATTTTTGTTGCACATCATTGAGCATTTATGTTGCATGAGATTTTATTTATATTTTTTTTTTGATTTTTTGAATACCACATCTTCACTCTTTATTATTGGTGAATTAGTGCAGATTATTTGATTGTTTGCATATTGTCACTCACGGTGGGGACACCGAATAGGATTGGCTGCTTTTTCTGTTGTATTTGATTCATTTGTTAAATATTTTTTTGCACATATTTTCTACAGTTTGCTACACCACACCTAGAGTCAGACCCCTCAGGTAGCGCATTGGTCCTCTTTTTATTTGAAGGCCGCTTGCTGCAGCTTTTTGTTTGTCCAGTACGTGATGTCAGTACAACTTGCACAATAGCCTCTTCATACATTGCTGCCCAGCATTTCTCCTGAGCTCATAATCAAAATACTTCTCAAGAAACCTAATTCTTTGGCTTTTGTACAAACAGGCTTTTTAGGGCTACAAGAAAATGCTGATAACAAGGAAACAAAGACAAAAAATTGATTAATCTCAGTGCCAAAACATCTTTCCTTGTTATTAGTGAAGAAAGAATTACTCATAATGTAAATGTTTATGAATATAAAAGTTCTGTAAAACATTTTCTATACATAAAGGTTAAATTAGTCATACATCAAACAAGTCAACCTGGCCATATAGGCATAAAGGAAAGATTTTCATTGCTCTGCCTACTATTCTAAAATACCAAAAAAAACATGAAATATGAAATTTCTTTCTGTGTGAAGAAGGCTCTGATCTGTTTTGTACTAATTACCTAGGTGCTTTCTGGTTCCTTTAAGCCCACTTGTAGGCAGGTGCCTACATGGTGGTTCATTGTTAGTGAAGAAGTACTGTATTGGCTGCCCAGGTGGGGAAAGGTTAACACGGGGTCTGCTGGTTTCCCAGGCTTTTTTGGTTCTGCCCTCCACCCTGTTTAGCATAAAATTAATGGGAAGGCTGGACTCAGGGAAACAGGACCACTTGGGAAAGGAGCAGAGTGTCCAAACAGAAGATGTAACCCAGAGGAGCCCTCGATCACCACCACTCTAAAGGGAATCTACGTGCTTAAAGTGGCGTTCCACTCAAAAGTGGAACTTCCGCTTATCTGTCTCCTCCCCCCTCAATGCCACATTTGGCACCTGTTTTTGACAGATACCCTGTCCCCACTTTCAGCGAGGTACGTTAGAAGTTCGGCCCCCTCTACCTCCTTCCTCTGCTTCCAAGCCAATAACCAAGCACAGCGCAATTCACGCATGCGCAGTAGGGACCCTGCCGTGAAGCCGCAAGGAGGCTTCATTGCCGTGTTCCCTTACCGGGAATGGCGGCAGCAGCATCCGTCAGCGGATGGAAACATTGGCTGTGGTGCCTACATCGCTGCATTCCAGAAAAGGAAAGCTACAGTATGTGTAGCTGCTGACATTTAATTTTTGGAGGGGGGAGGCCGGTGTCATGTCGAATAATGCCTCCTGTCGAAAAATGCATCTGACGAACTGTACATGCGCAGTACGTGATGTCACTCCAGCTTATACCTTGATCAGCTGGCGTGACGATTACACTGCCATGCGCAGTTTGTCAGATGCATTATCCGACGAGAGACAGAGCGCGGAGGGACTAGAATGTAAATGTCAGATTCTGCCCCGCTCTCTGTGCTATCTGCGCATGCGTGCGAGGGGAAACGATTCTTAATGGGCAGATTATTCTTATTTGAGATTCTTATTTGGAAATTGCGGGAATATTGTCGTGAGTACAGAACACACAGCTCTGACCGGGACACAAAAAGGGGCACTCTAAAGGGAACACTGATGTAAAGGAGGACTCTGATGGGGACACCTGATGTAAAGGAGGACTCTGACGGGGACACTGATGTAAAGAAGGACTCAGATGGGGACATTGATGTAAAGAAGGACTCAGATGGGGACACTGATGTAAAGGAGGACTCTTATGGGGTCACTGATGTAAAGGCGGACTCTTATGGGGACACTGATGTAAAGGAGGACTCTGATGGGGACACTGATGTAAAGGAGAACTCTGATGGGGATACTAATGTAAAGGGGCACTCCGGTGAAGAAACATGATGTAAAGGAGGACTCTGAGGGAGACACTGATGTAAAGGGGAACTCTGATGGGGACACTGATGTAAAGGAGGACTCTGATGGGGACACTGATGTAAAGGGGAACTCTGATGGGGACACTGATGTAAAGGGGAACTCTGACGGGGACACTGATGTAAAGGGGCACTCTGACGGGGACACTGATGTAAAGAGGAACTCTGATGGGGACACTGATGTTAGGGAGGACTCTGATGGGGACACTGATGTAAAGGAGAACTGTGATGGGGACACCTGATGTAAAGGAGAACTCTAATGTAAAGGGGCAATCTAATGAAGAAACCTGATGCAAAGGGGCACTCTGATGGGGACATTGATGTAAGGGAGGACTCTGATGGGGACACTGATGTAAAGGAGAACTGTGATGGGGGCACCTGATGTAAAGGAGGACTCTGATGGGGACACTGATGTAAAGGAGGACTCTGATGGGGACACTGATGTAAAGGCGGACTCTTATGGGGACACTGATGTAAAGGAGGACTCTGATGGGGACACTAATGTAAAGGAGGACTCTGATGGGGACACTGATGGAAAGTAAAGAACTCTGATGGGGACACTGATGTAAAGGAGAACTCTGATGGGGATACTAATGTAAAGGGGCACTCGGTGAATAAACATGATGTAAAGGAGGACTCTGAGGGAGACACTGATGTAAAGGGGAACTCTGATGGGGACACTGATGTAAAGGAGGGCTCTGATGGGGACACTGATGTAAAGGGGAACTCTGATGGGGACACTGATGTAAAGGGGCACTCTGATGGGGACACTGATTTAAAGGGGCACTCTGACGGGGACACTGATGTAAAGAGGAACTCTGATGGGGACACTGATGTAAGGGAGGACTCTGATGGGGACACTGATGTAAGGGAGGACTCTGATGGGGACCCCTGATGTAAAGGAGCACTCTGATGGGGACACTGATGTAAAGGAGGACTCTGATGGGGACACTGATGTAAAGGTCAACTCTAATATATAGGGACAATCTAATGAAGAAACCTGATGTAAAAGGGCACTTTATGGGGACACTGATGTAAAGGAGCACTCTGATGGGGACACTGATGTAAAGGAGCACTCTGATGGTGACACTGATGTAAAGGAGCACTCTGATGGGGACACTGATGGAAAGTAAAGAACTCTGATGGGGACACTGATGTAAAGGAGAACTCTGATGGGGATACTAATGTAAAGGGGCACTCCGGTGAATAAACATGATGTAAAGGAGGACTCAGAGGGAGACACTGATGTAAAGGGGAACTCTGATGGGGACACTGATGTAAAGGAGGACTCTGATGGGGACACTGATGTAAAGGGGCACTCTGACGGGGACACTGATGTAAAGAGGAACTCTGATGGGGACACTGATGTAAAGAGGAACTCTGATGGGGACACTGATGTAAGGGAGGACTCTGATGGGGACACTGATGTAAAGGAGAACTGTGATGGGGACACCTGATGTAAAGGAGCACTCTGATGGGGACACTGATGTAAAGGAGGACTCTGACGGGGACACTGATGTAAAGGGGCACTCTGATGGGGACACTGATGTAAAGGGGCACTCTGACGGGGACACTGATGTAAAGGAGGACTCTGATGGGGACACTGATGTAAAGGAGAACTCTAATGTAAAGGGTCAATCTAATAAAGAAACCTGATGCAAAGGGGCACTCTGATGGGGGCACTGATGTAAGGGAGGACTCTGATGGGGACACTGATGTAAAGGAGAACTGTGATGGGGACACCTGATGTAAAGGAGCACTCTGATGGGGGCACTGATGTAAAGGAGAACTCTAATGTATAGGGGCAATCTAATGAAGAAACCTGATGTAAAAGGGCACTTTTATGGGGACACTGATGTAAAGGAGCACTCTGATGGGGACACTGATGTAAAGGAGCACTCTGATGGTGACACTGATGTAAAGGGGCACTCCGGTGAAGAAATATGATGTAAAGGAGGACTCTGAGGGAGACATGGATGTAAATGAGGACCCTGATGGGGAAACTGATGTAAAGGAGGACTCTGATGGGGACACCTGATGTGAAGGGGCACTCTTATGGGGACACTGATGTAAAGGAGGACTCTGAGGGGGACACTGATGTAAAGGGGCACTCTGACAGGGACACTGATGTAAACGAGAACTCTGATGGGGACACCTGATGTAAACACCCTCTGTGATATTTAATACAATGTGCTGTATGTGTTCTTTTAAAGCTTAGTGTGTTATATTCAGTACAATGTTATATATAGCACAGTGGGTTCTACATTGTACCATACATAACACAGTACACATTGAGGTCTGTATAACACACTGTGCATTAACAGTGACCACAACTGGACATAGCAGGGGGGTTGGTGGAATGTCCAACCGATGTCACTGCAGCAGCGTGCCGGCTGGCTCCAATTATTTATATAATTAGAAGATGTAAAATGGTGACAGTCAGAAATTTACGTTCTAGTACTTGTTTAATTACTTCAGCGCCGGAAGGTTTTACCCCCTTAATGACCAGGCCATTTTTTGTGATTCGGCACTGCATTGTTTTGGGGAAAAATTGCGCGGTTGATCGATGCTGTACTTAGATACAATTGATGTCCTCTTTTTCCCACATATAGAGCTTTCATTTGGTGGTATTTGATCACCTCTGCAGTTTTTAGATTTTGCGTTATAAACAAAAAAATAGCGACAATTTTGAAAAAAAAAACTTTATATTTTTTACTTTCTGCTATAAAACATTCCCAATAAAAAATATGTAAAACTCTAATTTTTTTTATCAGTTTAGGCCAATTTGTATTCTGCTACATATTTTTGGTAAAAAAAAAATCCCAAAAAGTGTATTTTAATTGGTTTGCGCAAAGGTTATAGTGTTTACAAACTATGGGATAGATTTTTGGAATTTTTATTTATTTTTTTGTTTTTATTAGCAATGGCAGTGATCGGCGTTTTTTAGAGGGACTGCGACATTGCGGCGGACAGATCGGACCCCTAACTGACATTTTTGACACTTTTTGGGGACCAGTGACATTAATACAGTAATCAATGATAAATAATATGCACTGTTACTGTAATAATGACACTGGAAGGGAAGAGGTTAACACTGGGGGTGATCAAAGGGGTTAATGTATACTTAAATGTGATTACTGACTGTGTGGGGGAAGGGTTCTGCGATAGGCACAGGGAGATCAGGGTTTCAGCTTAGCTCCTTAGCTGTTTAGCAGGGGAATGCGGCGTCGCCCGGAAGTGACGAGCGGGACCGGTGCCGTCGCATTGATTCCTGGGAGCGATGACGTTCAGCTCCCAGGAATCATAGCGAGACAGGAAGTGACGGGGTGAGCCGCGGCGCCGAGGGAGGAAGTACTCTGAGGTGAGTATTTACGATCTTCAATTAAAAGGTGAGTAAACAAAAAAAAAAAATAACTATCCAATTCCTTTTCAGGTAATGTCGAGCGGAGGGGCACAAAAAAAAAAATATTGTTTTTGTGCCCGGAACTCCGCTTTAACTCCTGATCTCTCTCTGCCTGTCTGACAGAAGACTCGCACCACCAAGACCTCATGCACAAAATCACATAGGTCAACGTGATTGTGCGCAGCCGAGCCGCTCTGCCGCAGTAATACTACGGTGGGCGGTCGGCAAGAGGTTAATAAAAAATCGTATTTTTGCCGTCTAGACCATGAATCTGCATCAGCAGACTAATGATATTTAATTTGAATGTAATTCTTTCTCTTTTATGTCTATAAGTATGGTGGGGATTGGAGCTGGTGGCTCAGGCAGCTGTACATTCTGTCAGGAACCCGCTGAGAGTTGTAGTCCTGGTAAATATGGAGAGTCTTCTCGATTTAAATAAACTTGCAATTTTAATGTTTTTATTTTGTTTCCATGCATTGATTAGCAGTCTAAAGCCTCGTACACATGCAGCGAATTTCCGCCGACCGGTCGTCCATCTTTTGTCCAGAGTGGTGTTTTGTTGGTTGGAATGTGCCTAGACTGCACACGAATTTTCCCGCATGACAGAATTCTACTTCTGAAGTGATGTCATGTGTTGGATTGCTTTCTTTGTGTTCTTTCTTCTCTGAGCATGCCCAGTCTTGCTCATAAGATTTTTCCCTGTCGAAATCTGTACTGACTGCACGAAAATCGGACGTGTTTTGACGGAGGACAAAAATTTTATAGCCTGCACACCAGATTTTTTTCGGCCGAAAAGTCAGAGTCAGTTGTCGGAAGCATCATACTAACAAGCCGAAAATCGGCAGATCGGTCGTCTGATGAAAATTCCCCTGCTGAATTTCGACTCGGGCCTTTACACATGAATTTCTTTGGCAGGATCCACTGTGGGGATTATCAAGAATCTTGGAGATCATCTCAGGCCTAAGAAGGAATCTGCATTAGCCCATGGAACCTGGCTACAATGTTGTAAAGATAAGGATCCATCTCCCTATCACTGTCCCTCTATCACACTCTCTCTCACGCTGACACGTATTCTCTCACTCTGTGTGTCCCTCTCTCTCAATCTCTTGGTGAGTGAGAATGACAGAGATAGAGACAGCGGAGTCACACTCTGTCACTCTCTGTGGCAGTAAGTGCATAACACTGTGTCTCCATTTCTCTCACTCTATATCACAGAAAGTATGTCAGTGAAGTTGTGAAATGACACTGTGCGTGACACAAACATGGAGGACAATAGATGCACTGTGTTCAAAAACACACAGATTGCCTGATAAAAATAGATATTTGCATAACACTATATGAACAATAACCTAATTTACATGATTCTAAATGCACCATTTGGGTCGGAGCCATGTACGCAGCAGTGGTTGTGGGGTTCAAATCAGGAATTGGGGCAACTGGCCGTTACAACTGAAATGCCGCTGGCAAACCTATACATATTTCCCACACAAAAGGATCCCCCTCTCCATTCTTACCTATAGTACCTCTCATACAACATCCCAACCTGCAAAAAACTAATTTCAGGGAGGTGGCCAAGTCATTTCAGGGAGGTGGCACTCCGCGCAACCCATCCCCCCCACGCATGCCGCCCCTTCCCAATTTAACACAACTGGAGGATAATGAAATTAAATGTAATCAGTATATGGAGGTTTACTTCTTTTGGGAGATATTAAAGGAACACTCTAACCACCCTGACCACTTCAATGATTTGAAGGGGTGATGGTGGGAGGAGTCAGAAACACTGCACATGCTGGGATATTTACAGTTATGTGCTGGGGGATAGTTGCGTTCCTAGCACATATGACTTAGGCAGCCAGAAATTGTCATGTCCTCCTTCATAAATGTATGTACAAGGACATGACATAAAATTATGACAGAACACAGCTAGGTATTAAAAAACACATTGCAACAATTTACACACAATAATGCACATACTTTTTCTACTTATTTTGCAGACTATCCTGGTCTCTGTGGTGCTGGTGTCTGTGCTATACTGGTCTCTGTGATATCTGGGGTATCGGTCTCTGTGGTATGCTGATATCTGTGGTGCGAGTCTCTGTGGTATGCTGGGCTCTGTGGTATGCTGGGCTCTGTGGTATGCCGGGCTCAGTGGTATGCCGGGCTCAGTGGTATGCCGGGCTCAGTGGTATGCCGGGCTCTGTGGTATGCTGGGCTCTGTGGTGCCGGTCTCTGTGATATGCTGGTTTCTTTGGTGCTGGGCTCTGTGGTATGCTGGTCTCTGTGGTATGCTGGGCTCTGTGGTATGCTGGTCTCTGTGGTATGCTGGGCTCTGTGGTATGCTGGTTTCTTTGGTGCTGGGCTCTGTGGTATGCTGGTCTCTGTAGTATGCTGGGCTCTGTGGTGCTGGTCTCTGTGCTGCTGGTCTCTGTGGATAACCTGTCAGGGCTGAGGGCAGCTGTGTCAAAACTCAAGCTGTCAAGACTGTGAGAATGGAGCCGCTATTTCCTCCGTAGTACCGGCTCACAGGTGGATCGATATCAAGTGCACATTGCCTGTGAGAGGAGGAGCCATACAGAGGAAGCACACGGCAGCAGTAGAGAGCAGAGCCGTTTGCTTCCTCTGTATGGCTCCTCCTCCCACAGGCAGAGTGCACTTGATATCACTCTGCCTGTGAACCGTTACTACGTGGGAAATAGCGGCTCCGTTCTGCTCACCTCTTACACTGCCGTCCTCAGCCCTGCCGGGATATCACCCTGCGCTCGCGGGTGTCCGTGAGTGCAGGGCGAAAATACGGGAGACTCCGGGAACTTGCGGGAGACTTGAGATGTCTGCAATGGAGAGGATTTACACTGTCTGTGACACAGACAGAGTGACACTCCGTCTCACAGTCTCTGTGAAAGACAGTCAGTGTGCGTCTCTCTCTCTCACAAAGTGAGACAGGTCAAGTGACACAAAGGGTATGAGAATGGGTGACAGAGTGGAGTGTCACAGTGTCTGTGTGTTACTGGGAGTGTATGAGGGAGTGACACAGAAAATGTGAAAGGGTGAGTATTACAAAGCGGGGGTGTCTCTATTTTTTCACAGTGTCACAGATTGTGGGAATGAGTGGCTTAGACATTATGATGGAGTGTACGTTACACAGAGATTTTAAAGGAAGGGAAATAAAAGCACTCTGCGTCACACACAGTGTAATTTCACAACTTCACTGACACACTGTCTGTGACATAGAGTGAGTGAAATGGAGGCACGGTGTCAGGGGTCAAGTCCTGGGAAAAAAAGTGTGGGAACTCACCCAAGATTAAGGGCTGAAGAGCGCTGGGGGGGGGGGGGAGGGGGCTGGAGAGCACTGGGGGGCTAGCAAAAGAAAAAAGAAGTTGGATAGGAGAGGCAGCTGCATATAGAGGAATTGATCTTCCCATATAGGAGAATCAGGCATTCGTCAGCTGTCCCGTCCCACCGCTATCTAGCACACAGGGAGGCTGCTCAAATCTGGAGCACTCACCTCCCCCCCCCCCAGCAGCGCAGCACAGCACAGACCGAGGGAGCAAGCTGCCCTCACACGAGGAGATGAGCGCCCCCCCCCCCCCGCACCCCCCGTTGGTATGCCACTGTACCTACCTTCCCCCAGTTGAGGGGTCTGTAGAAATTGGGGCTCTGACACTTCCTGCTGCGTTCTTTCCTCCTGATCACCCAGAGTTTTGCCGATATTGGATTTGAATGTCCCGCACGCTCGTCCTCGGTCCTCCAGCCGCTATAACAAAGTCCTGCCTCCTCTGATTCAATTTGCCGGCATTGGATCAGTGTTCTGCCTATCACTGGAGCCGGTCTAGGAGGCTGGACTTTGTTAGAGCGGCCACTAGAGGAGGAGGAGAAGAACCGAGGGAGGGGAAGGACAAAGGACAGTCCTGCAGTATTCGGCAGCTAATGGGAACGGTGTTCCTGCTGTGGGAATAGTACAGGAGCGTCGTTCCCAGGCGTTCCTGCAGGACTCGAGCCTGGCAAGGTGTTATGCACTTACTGCCACAGAGAGTGACAGAGTGTGACTCCACTGCAGTGTTGCCAACCGCCCGTTAATTTACAGGCAGCCCATAAATTTCAGCCCATTTTCAGGCTGCCCGTAAATGCCCGTTATGGGCAGCGGTGCTCGTAAAACAGTTGGTTGCGGGGCCCACATCGCAATGGCCCATGCGCCGTTCAGATGCCTGCCGAGCTCAGAAAAGCTCGTACAAGCTCATGCGCAGTTACATAATGGTGCCACCTGGCGCCATTTTTAAATCAAAGGCACTTGTTCTCGGTGGCGCCTCGCCGCCACAGCAGAGAAGGACTCACTCAACAGAGTGAGGAGGACAGACATGAAGGTAGGGTGTGGCAATTATGATTTGATGTATGATGGAGAGATGGAGCAAGGGGCAGAGAAATGAAGCAAAGGACAGATGGAGCAAGAGATACAGTAAAAGTATGGAGTTATGGAAAGATGAAAATGATGGAGGGTGAAATAGTTGGAGGGATCTACCACAGAGTGATGGTTGGATGGACAGTTTAATGGAGGGATGAAGGGTCGGAGACAGGGGTTGATGGAGGGATGGAGACAGGGGGTAATGGAGGGATGGAGAGAGGGGGCGATGGAGGGATAGAGACAGGGGGTGAAGGAGGGATGAAGACAGGGGGTGAAGGAGGGATTGAGACGGTGTGAAGGAGAGATTGAGACAGGGGGTGAAGGAGGGATGAAGGAGGGATGGAGACAGGAGGTGATGGAGTGATGGAGACAGGAGGTGATGGAGTCAGAAGATGATGGAGTGATGGAGACAGGAGGTGATGGAGTCAGAAGATGATGAAGGGATGGAATGATGGAGACGGGAGGTGATGGAGTCAGCAGATGATGGAGGGATGGTGTGATGGAGACAGGAGGCAATGGAGGGATGGAATGATAGAGACGGGAAGTACTTAGAATTTGGGACATAAATTTGGGTGATCCTGGTGGCTTCCGGGGATTTCCCCTCACTTTCTGTGATGGCTATGGAACAGAAATTAAAAAAACTCTCCAGTTGGACATATGTGACAAAATCTGATGGGTTATAATAGCCCGCCCTTACTATATCAGAAATAACATAAGAAATATGTTTTTTGACCTTAACGTCTATCTTAAACCACATTGCTAATTGAATATTGTACTTGTTTGTAGCTTAAGCACTGAAATTTGCACTTAAAACTGTAATTTTTTAACTTTTTGAAAATGCCACTTAAAACTTGGCTATGCCAATTAATTATGAGTGAACTTCAGTCTAGTAGGTTGGCAACACTTCTCCACACTCTATCTCTGCCACTCTCTCTACCCCTCTGTCACCCAGAGATTGAGAGAGAGGGACACACAGAGTGGGAGAATAAGTGACAGCGTGAGAGAGAGTGTGATAGAGGGACAGTGATAGGGAGATGGATCCTTATCTTTACAACATTGTAGCCAGGTTCCAGGGGCTAATGCAGATTCCTTCTTAGGCCTGAGATGATCACCAAGATTCTTGATAATCCCCACAGTGGATCCTGCCAAAGAAATTCATGTGTAAGACTGCTAATCAATGCATGAAAACAAAATTAAACAATCAAAATTGCAATTTATTTAAATCGAGAAGACTCTCCATATTTACCTGGACTACAACTCTCAGCGGGTTTCTGACAGGATGTACACCTGCCTGAGCCCCCAGCTCCAATCCCCATCATTCCTTGTAGACATAAAAGAAAAATAATTACATTTCATTCAAACTAAATGTCATTAGTCTGCTGGTGCAGATTCATGGTCTAGACTGCAAAAGTAAGATTGGTTATTAAACAGGTAGCAGAACGTATATTTATGACTGTCACCTTTTTACTTCTATAATTATATAAATAATTGGAGCGAGCCGGCACGCTGCTGCAGTGACATCGGTTGGATATTCCACCAACCCCCCCTGCTATGTCCAGTTGTGGTGACTGCTAATGCACAGTGTGTTATACAGACCTCAATGTGTACTGTGATATATATGGTACAATGTAGAACCCATTGTGCTATATATAACAATGTGCTGAATATAACACACTAAGCTTTAAAAGAAGACACACAGCACATTGTATAATGCACAGTGTGTTAAATATCACACATGGTGTTTAAATCAGGTGTCCCCATCAGAGTCCTTTACATCATTGTCCCCCTCAGAATCCTCCTTTACATAAGTGTCCCCATCAGAGTACCCCTTTACATCAGGTTTCTTCATCAGATTGCCCCTTTACATCAGTGTCCCCATCAGAGTTCCCCTTTACATCAGTGTCCCCATCAGAGTCCTCCTTTACATCAGTGTCCCCATCAGAGTCCTCCTTTACATTAGTGTCCCCATCAGAGTCCTCCTTTATATCAGTGTCCCCATCAGAGTTCCCCTTTACATCAGTGTCCTCATCAGAGTCCTCCTTTGCATCAGTATTCCCCATCAGAGTCCCCCTTTACATCAGTGTCCCCATCAGAGTCCTCCTTTACATCAGTGTCCCCATCAGAGTCCTCCTTTACATCAGTGTCCCCATCAGAGTCCCCCTTTACATCAGTGTCCTCATCAGAGTCCTCCTTTACATTAGTGTCCCCATCAGAGTCCTCCTTTACATCAGTGTCCCCATCAGAGTATTCCTTTACATCAGTGTCCACATCAGTGTGCCCCTTTACATCAGTGTCCCCATCAGAGTCCTCCTTTACATCAGTGTCCCCATCAGAGTCCTCCTTTACATCAGTGTCCCCATCAGAGTATTCCTTTACATCAGTGTCCCCATCAGTGTGCCCCTTTACATCAGTGTCCCCATCAGTGTGCCCCTTTACATCAGTGTCCCGATCAGAGTCCTCCTTTACATCATTGTCCCCGTCAGAGTGCCCCTTTGTGTCCCGGTCAGAGTGCCCCTTTATGTGTCCTGGTCAGAGCTGTGTGTTCTGTACTCACGACAATATTCCCGCAATTTCCCAATAAGAATCTCAGGAATAATCTGCCCAATGAGAATCGTTTTCCGTTGCGTGCATGCGCAGATAGCACAGAGAGCGGGGCAGAATCTGACATTTAGATTCTAGTCCCTCAGCACTCTGTCTCTCGTCGGATAATGCATCTGACAAGCTGTGCATGGCGAGGTATCAGCTGGAGTGACATCACGTACTGCACATGCGCAGTTCATCGGATTCATTTTTCGACATTACACCAGAACACCGCTTTTAGGACTTTGGCACTAATGGACATTTACCTGCAAATGTTTGCCTGGCCAGGTGAGAAATAGCTAGTTAGGGACTTGAATGCTCTTGGACTTTATTGTAAAGCTTTTGTATTGACTAAACGGGATTGCCTTTTTCAATTGTGTGGGATGGAAGCTCTTGGCATGTAGGATTGAATTGCCGGCTGTCTCTTTCCTATAAAGTGTCGTTTTCACCGTGCCATCTTGTTCTTTACATATCCATGTATCCAAGAATGGTATCCTGTTTTTACTATGATTTAAAGTAAAAAACATGTTATAGTCGTTAATATATAAAGGGGAGGGGGAGGAAAAGAGGGGGGAGGGGGACAATGGGGAAAAATGGGGAATAAATGGGACTTTAAATGAGACTCTTGCCATTGAGTCTCCATCCCTATGTTTACATAAAATATAGAACACTCTAGGGATGGAGATGTGCAACCAGCGGTTCAATTTTTGTATCCCAATTATGTTTATCCAGGTTTATTTGGCATTATGCTCATTATATGCAATTAGTACATGCAATTGTTATTGTATATTAATTTCAGATACAGGTCCCACCCTCTTATTTTCTTAGCTCATTGTCACTGGGTCCCTTGTATCTCCTGGATGGTCCTCTTCTGGGAACTGTGATGCGCCCCGCCCGCCTCCGTTCTCCTCCCCCACTCCAACCTATTGGTCGGGGTGGGGGCGGGGACTTCGGTCGAGGCCGCGACGCATCGGCGTCACATCCTTCCGTGCGGGGCACGACGTCACACATGGCGTCAGCGTCCTCACACGTGTTTCCATCAGCGTTCATTTAGGGGAGACCGCCTTGGGCAACATAAGTTTGCCCGATGGACTCCCATCATACTGAACAGCACTGTGACGCTGAGAGTCGTCCCTACCCGGGCATAGCGTAGGTCCTTCTGTTTGTTTCTTATCCACTCACTTGTTTAGATTCACTATTCGAGCATATTTCCAGTCACACTTTATGGCACTTTTGACTATGGGATACCTCCTTCACAATATTAGGTAATAGTCACTTTACTTCTGTCATTTTTTCAGCACCCTCTTTTGGTGGTTTAGGGGAGTCACTTGCCTGTTCAGTTTCACACTCTTCAAGCACACTTATTCTTCTATCCGGATTGGCTGGTGTACAGCCATACACATTTTGTTTGCTTTTCTGGTATCTTGGTCTGGTCTCACTTTCTTTACCTGGTCGGGGCTCGTGTTCTTTACCAATATAAGTCTATTATCTCCGCATATATACTACTGGCTTGATATATATATATACTTTTCTGTACAGCTGTAAGCTACTACCAAGCCGAGCCCTTCAAGACCTCCTATTGATATCTCTATTACACCATGGACCCTGCGCTTTGACCATGTGCGGGGACACCGCTCTCTCAGTTCCCACCTTGGACTTGTTTCCGGGCGATTTTACAACCTCAGTGACATTCAATATTCAGGTGTAAGTTATATTTCTTGCGCAATAATCACAAAATATCCTCTCATTGGATGCAATATCATTTATGTATATGTATTTTTTAGATACTATGATCATGCCTGCTCCTGAGGAAGTGAAAATGTATTTCACGAAACGCATCGAGCATATGAGGCAAACAATCCACCTACAAGTTCCATCATGCATATACTTCTCTTTCATTCATCTTAATTATTATTATTTGGAACATTTATTTTATTGTCTGTAAACAATTTATATGGTTTTATTAGAGTTTACATATACATACCTTATATTCCTATTTTACTGCTATTGTATTGCATCTGTACAATGAGGTCAACTGCCATTTTTACATATTAATAAACACGTGATGTTAATTGGTTCTATACTTGTTTTGTGCTTACCAGCATATGTATATGAATCACTATTCACATCATCATTTGTCAAACTGGCCACATCTCATACAAAGTCCCAAACTTTTTTTGAACACTATGTGTTCTATATTTTATGTTATAGTCATTGTTATTTAGTGTTTTTTGGAAGTCCTCTATCAATTCTTCAGATCCTGTCCATACAATCAGGATATCGTCTATGAAACGCTGCCAGATCAAAATCTTATCCGTGTACTTTGTATTTTCCTCGTTTCTTAGGAACTCCTGTTCCCAGGCACCCAGGTAAAGGTTTGCGTAGGTTGGTGCACAGCTCGTGCCCATGGCTACACCGCATACTTGCAAGTAATAGGACCCATCGAATGTGAAGTAGTTCCTATTCAGAATAAACTCCAGCATTGTGAGAATAAAGGTATTGAAATTCTCGTCATGTAGACTCTGTTCACTCAGTATATTCCTGATTGTCGCTAGGCCTTTGCCATGTGGAATATTATTGTATAACGCTTCCACGTCCACTGTGATGACGATGGAATGTTCTGGGATCCCCATATCCTCGAGTATTTGTAGTAGGTGCATGGTGTCCCTGGTGTATGAGGCTAGGCTGGTCACGTGAGGTCGTAAGTAGGCGTCTATTACCTGACTTATTCCTTCAGATATGTTCCCATTCCCAGAGACTATCAGTCTTCCAGGGGGATTTTCGGCGTCCTTATGTACTTTGCGCAATGAATAGAAGGTTGGAGTTCTAGGGTGTTTCGTTCTTATAAAATTCCACAATGTAGGTGAAATTATTCCATCGTTTCCTGCCTTATCTACTTTAGAGTAGAACTCTTCCTTGTACCTTTCAGTCATAACAGGCGATATTTTTTTGTAGCATTTTTAATTTTTCAATATCTTCAGGCACATTGCCTTGTACTGGGTGTTGTTCATCAGGACAACATTTCCTCCCTTATCTGATGGTTTGATTGTGATCTCTTCCTTTTCACATAGTTGCTTCAGAGCTTCTTTTTGAGTTTTCGTAAGGTTCTGCTGATTCCTGGTGCTTGATAATTTTTCAATGTCCTTAGTAGTCTCCCTTACAAAGAGGGCAATCGCTGGGTTCAGGTTTAGAGGCGGTAATTTCTGAGATTTTTTCTTAAATTTTGTTGTTATATTTTTCTTTATCATGTATGTGTGTTTCACAGTCATCATCTTCCTCATTATCTGATTGGTTTGGTGTGTCTGTCCAGTCCTCTAGGCCACCTTCCTGCAGTAGGAGGTTTAAGTCTCTTAATGCTCGGAACTCAGCTGCAGACAGTGGAGGTTGTGGTTCGCTTGTTTCAGGTTGTTTACTGTACATCACCTTCTGCAATAGATTTCTTGCAAAAAGGTGAATATCCTTTATTGCTTCAAACTTATCTGTTGATCTGTTAGGGCAAAAGGAAAGTCCCAACGTGAGTATTTCTGTTTGTTCTTAGGTAAGTTGGTGTGTTGATAAGTTGATAATGGTTAATGCGCCTTTCTCCATTTCTGTCTCTTGTGTTCCTGTTGTATCTAGTGATTTCCTCTCCTCTGTTTTCCTTGTTGGCCTAAAAAAGCTTTTTGTTTTAAAACACAATCACACATGGAAGGAAAAAATTGATGTATGTATACATTTTTCTTCAATACCACATTGAATAAAATCAGTGGTATTTACTATAAGATGACTAATAACTGTATCTGTATAATCGTTACAGAATGAGTGACTACAAACCACCCTTGAAAAAGGTTTAATTGAGGGCCGAAACGCGTTGGGAAATAAACGCAGTAGAAAGTCTCTGACAAGACAGAGATTTATCCTAATACAGTCACAGAAATAAACACCTGTCACAAAACTCTTTAGTACTTTGCACTTCTCTCACTGGGGTCTATAACCCTTCACAATTGATCGTTGTACTTTGTATATATACTACTGAGTACAAGATATTAAATACTTGTTTTACTTTTACTACTATGTATCTTCACTATTATTACTACTTGCCTTAAAAGTCCACCCATAACTTGGCTTGAGGTACCAACCAACAATATTATTGCAATTGGGACGACGGCAAAACCTGATTTCTAAATAGGTTGCTAGAGATCAAAACTTCTCTCTAAATGACATGAATCTTTCCCGTATTTAGTAGACGCGATAACTTTTGCGCAAACCAATCAAGATTACGCTTAATGCAATTTTTTTTTTACCAAAAATATGTAGCAGAAAACAAATTGGCCTAAAATATTAAAAAAATGTGATATTTACATTTTTTTTTTTTTCGAGAATGTCATATAGCAGAATGTGAAAAATAAAGTTTTTTTTTTTTCAGAATTGTCGCTTTTTTTTGTTTATAGCACAAAAAATAAAAATCGCACAGGTGATCAAATAACGCCAAAAGAAATCTCTGTTTGTGGGAAAAAAAGGACATTTTATTTGGGTACAGCATCGCACGACCGTGCAATTGTCCGTTAAAGTGACGCAGTGCTGAATCACAAAATAGGGCCTGGTCAGGAAGGGAGCAAATTATTCCGGTCTTAAAGTGGTTAAGTGCAGACATGAGATCTGTGGTTTGTGCACGGTGGGACCCATTTCTGTCACTGGGAGGGAGGTAGCAGGGATCTGCTGGACTGGTGAAGAGGGGATAGGCTCAGCGGTGTCCCTTCTATATGAAACATTCATCGGACAAAGGTGTACAGTAACTTGTTTTTTATACAGAGGAACACTGTACATTGCATTTCTGCACACAGTGTACAGCTCATCTTTAACCTCTTTACGACCGCCCGCCCCAGATGTACTGCGACAGCCAGCCGCTCCTGCACGAATCGCCGTAACTGTACGGCGGTCACGAGCAGGGAGCTAGGGGGCGAGCGCACTCCCGCCCCCAGTCGGCAGAGGGGAAGCCGATGCACGGGTCAGGCGGCCCCGATTGCAATAACTTTTGCGCAAGCCAATCAAAATACGCTTATTGCAATTTTACCAAAAATATGTAGCAGAAAACAAATTAGCCTAACATTTTTTAAATTTTTTTTTGGGAATGTTATATAGCAGAATGTGAAAAATGTCGCTTTTTTTTTCAGAATTGTCGCTATTTTTTTGTGTATAGCGCAAAAAATAAAAATCACACAGGTGATCAAATACCACCAAAAGAAACCTCTATTTCTGGGGAAAAAAGGACGTGAATTTAGTTTGGGTACAACGTCGCACGATTGCGCAATTGTCATTTAAAATAACGTAGTGCCTAGTTGAAAAAAGTTGCCTGGTCATTAGAGGGGCAAATGCTTCCGGTCTTAAAGTGGTTAACCACTTGCGGACTGCCTAACGACGATTTACGTCGGCAGTCAGCCCCTCACAGGCATAGCGACATAGGTCTACGTCCCTAGCCTGTGAGGGTCTAGGGAGCAAGCGCGCGCCGCTGGAGGCGCTCCCGCTCGCTAACAGACCCCCCCCCCCCGCGTGAGTGACCGGCGGACTCGATGTCCACCGGTCACTCGCGATAGTCAGTTACAGCGGGAGAAAGGCAGGCGGCTAATGTAAACAAAGCCACCTGTCATTCTCCCCTGTGTAACAGCACAGATCATACGGTCCTGCTATGTAGGACCATAGATCTGTGCTGTTACATCACAAGCCACATCCAATCACAGTAAGAATTACGCCCCTAGGGACACACTTAACCCTCCCTCTCAAATAAAGTTAATCCCTTCCCTGCCAGTGTCATTTTTACAGTAACAGTGCATATGTATAGCACTGATTACTGTAGTAATGTCACTGGTAACCCCAAAAGTGTCAAAAATGTCAGTCAAGGGTCCGATCTGTCGGCCGCAATGTCGCAGTCCCGCAAAAAAAAAAATCGCAGTTCGCCGCCATTACTCTTTAAAAAAATAAAAATGACAAAAATCTTTCCCTTAGTTAGTAAACGCAATAACTTTTGCGCAAACCAATCAAAATACGCTTTTTGCAATTTTTTTACCAAACATATGTAGCAGAAAACAAATTGGCCTAAAATGTTAAAAAATTTTGATTTTTTTGGGGGAATTTCATATAAAAAAATGTGAAAAATATTGTTATTTTTGCAAAATTGTCGCTCTTTTTTTGTTTATAGCACATGATCAAAAAATCGCACAGGTGATCAAATACCACCAAAAAAAGCTCTGTTTGTGGGACAAAAAGGACGTGAATTTCATTTGGGTACAGCGTCGCACAACCGCGCAATTGTCCGTTAAATTCACGCAAAATAGGCCCTGGTCAGGAAGGGGGTAAAATCTTCCGGGGCTTAAGTGGTTAAACTGGGGTTCTGCCTTAATGTTGGCATTCACAGAAAAGCAGCCCTGTCTAGGAAGAGGTACCCCTCATGTGCCCCACCCCACACACCTGACCATAACCTGGTTGTATCATTAAATGCTGGGGTACTTGCAGGCAAATTTAAAGCAGAGTTCCACACTCTTTTTCAACGAAACGGATTTGAGTAGGCATATGCTTTTTAAAAAAGAATTGGGCAATATATATATTTTTTTTGGGGTCACTTACCTTATTTTAGAGGAATCTTTGTCCGACTTCCTCCTTCTGCGGCCGTGGCCCCGGACGTCACTTCCGGTTTCGCATTGCGTCCCGGGAGATGTGTGTCATCAATCCCAGGAGGCAATGGGCATGGCTGGCCGCTCCTCTGATTGCCGATCGCAATCTACAGCGCATGCGCGAGATTACGATCGGCATTCTGGGTAGCCAGAAATCAGGAAGAAGGACACAGCGGGGGGCACAGCGGCTTCAGACGCACACCCCGGAGATGGCTCTGCAATCAATTTTAAAGGTAAGAAATTATCAACCATTAAAAACTGTACTGTACTGTAATGTGAGGATAGTGTTAATGTAATTGGCCATTTGTTAGTATTAAGGGGTTTTTTTTAGTTTAAAAAAGTGTTTTCGGACAGAAATCCACTTTAATAAAGCATTACCAATAGTTAAGCAACCCACTGAAATGACATAATAGTCACTCAGTCCATCTATTTTTGATAATTGGGCACCAAACTCATGTCTGTGGGAGCAGGCAGACATCCGGTGGCTAACAACCTTTACAGTAGAGGGGTGATCATGTGGCCAGCTTAGTAAACCTGTCCCAATTGTCAACCATCCATATGCACACACCAAAAGAAGCAATTTCTGCTACCATCCCTTCCCCTCCTCTACCCTGCCCATTGCCAAAGTTTATTTAGTACTCTGCAGTGCTTGGCAGGTTTACTGCCTTGGGGTGATCAGATTATGTCTGCATGTTCTTCCGCCCTTTAACGATAATGAATGCGATCAGTGCTGAGTGTATTCTGATGGCAGCCAAGCCTCAAAGCTGTTGGAATATAATAGCTCTGCAGAAGGAATTCTCTCATCTACCTTGAATGTGTTAGATTAAAGAAATTGAATAATGTATAACCTGCCTAAGGCTGGCCATACAAGTTTCAAATCTCAGCCGGTTCACCAGGAAGGGGCTGAGATTCCAAGTTGTTATTGGGCAGACTGAATGTACCAAGTTAAAGCGGAGTTCCGGCCTCAAAATCGAAAAAATCGATTTTGGGCCATCTGCTTGCTGAGGGTCACCTGAAAAAGAAATGGATGCTCCCAAATTTTTTTTTTTTTTTGTTCACTTACCTTGTTTTTGAAGAAAATATACTCACCTTCCTTCCACTTCCTCCCTCTGCGGCCGCGGCCCGCGCCGTCACTTTCCGGCTTGCGATGACTCCTGGGAGCTGAACGTCATCACTCCCAGGAGTCAATGCGCCTGCACCGACCCCGCTCGTCACTTCCGGTGCAGGCGTGGCATTTCCTGCTAAACAGCTTCTGGGCATGCCCAGAAGCTGTGCAGGGATGCCGCGTCTGCACCGGAAGTGACGAGCGGAACTAGTGCAGGGCATTCTGGGACTCCAACGTCACGGAAGAGGAGGCAGAAGAGGACGCGCTGGCTTCAGCTGCCCACACCTGAGATGGCAGCGCTGGAGAAGAGATTTTAAAGGTAAGTATTTTTTCTAAAAGGTAAGTGCGACCCGGGACAGTACAGAGGCTATGCATTATGGAATGCACTAGCCCTGACTGTCCCGGGGTATTTTTATCTAAAATTCACCCCCGAGGCCGGAACTCTGCTTTAATTAATCAACACTTGAGTACAACCAGCCTATGGCATTCTCTTATGATTATCACTAGCGACTGCTATAGCAAAGAGCAATAATCTCTGTCTTCTCCGGGGCGAGGACAGCTTCCCCCGCCCCCCTGCCGGGATAAGACAATGACTCGGCAGGAGGCATTCCCCCATCAGGGGTTCTAATCCTTTCCAATTCTTTTGAAAACAAAGAAAAAACGTTTTTTAGTTGGACATCCATTTTAAAACATGGAAATCTACGATCATGAAATACCTTTCTTGTGTATTATTTTATCATTTCAGGTTCTTATATAGCGCTGTCAATTTACGCAGCGCTTTACATATACATTGCACATTCACATCAGTCCCTGCCCTCAAGGAACTTACAATCTAAGGTCCCTAACTCACATTCATACATACATAGTAGGGCCAATTTTATACAGGATCCAATTAACCTACCAGCATGTCTTTGGAGTGTGGGGGGAAACCGGAGTACCCGGAGGAAACCCACGCAGGCACAGGGAGAACATGCAAACTCTAGGCAGGTAGTGTCATGGTTGGGATTCGAACCAGCGACCCTCTTGCTGCTAGGTGAAAGTGCTAACCACTACACCACTGTGCCGCCCACAAATCTAAAATATCAATGGCATGAAAAAAAAAAAAAAAAGTTTATTGAAATAGAAAATCATTTTTTTTATACCTAGATGTTTTCACACATTATTTTTGTTTGTATAAGGACTACTACTACTACTACTACTAATAATAATAATAATAATAATAGTAATCATAATAATCATAATATTATTAATATTAAAGCAAGTGACTAGTTCTTTTCATTCTTGCTTTGCTTCCTGTGATAAGAGACTGTAATAGAAACTTCTTTTGACTTGCGAAACTTTTACCATGATGTTGTTCAGGCATATCCAGAGGGAGTTTCCTTCACCCCACAGATAGGATGGAGATACAGAAAGGGGAGTGTACGTTAGGAATGCGTTGTGCCTGCTAGGGCTATATATCATGCTTCACACATTGCTCTGATAGTTGAGGTCTGGAAACCGGACAACTCTGAGGCTCCAGGAAACGTCACTAGGTAAGCTTCTCACATGTTTAAATCCTTCTATGTGGCTGCTTATATTAAACTAGGTTTAACATTAATACAATGTAGTTGTAATACTCAAATAACAACAAATTAGAGCTCTTTTTATAAGGGGTTTTCTCTTTTTTGTGATCAACCAAGGATTTAGGGGTTTTTAATTATGTGGATTTTTGACATAAAAAGCTATATTGCTCAAGAAAATCAATTTGTGTGTAATTTAAGCTGTGACTGAGTTATAGAAAATGATATACCAATAAATTAAATCTGCCAGTGGGTTGGAAATTTTCTGTAACTTTGCTATACAATTGGAAAACTATGAATCCGGTTAAAAGGTTAAAAGCAAAACCATAACCACTAATGGAACATTTTGAAAACGGCTCTTTGAAGTATTTTAACCGAGGATGTTTGTGACACTAACTGGATGGAGTTTTTAGGTTGTTAGGTTTTTCCTGCATTTCCTGCATTTATATATGTTTTTGTTATTGCAATGTTGTTTCCTCCCATGATAGATGTTTTGGCTTTTCATAAAACTGCAACTGTACTAGGCGAATACAAGGTGAAAAATAAAAATGGCAACCACTTAGGTCAGTTTATACCTATTAAAATTAAGGTGGATCATTCTAGACTTTGTGTGGTCCCTAACTCCAGGCTACAAGAGCTTCTATCTTGGGATATTTAAAATAAGTATGCCTTGCAGCCTATACCTTCTTATAGGTGTGGCACACCACAGGAGGAACCATAGGCAATTGGTGCTTTCCTTCACCAAATTGCACCATTTCCTTGATCCAATGTCAGAGCTGAAGTTTAGGTATGATTTTTCCTGCATAGTTACGTTGGTCCAACACAGACAATGTAAGTATGTATATCTTGTTACTGACCAATCCCTGTGGAAGTTGCAAATTACTGTAGAAGTTGTCGCTGCTATGGAAATATGCAGTTATATTGGTCCAAGCTGGATTCATGTAACTGAGCAAGAAAAAGCACCAGTAAACTTCAGCTTTAAGCAACATAGCTCCACCCAAAGATGGGCTTTAAACTTAATGGAATACAATATTATTCATATCATTTTTCTTTATCCCAAAAATGGGAAATGTTTTGCTGCATGTTATTATGTGTAATCAAAATGGCACATTTATTATCTTAATCAAGCAGGTATTAAAATGTTTTTGCCCACAATGTTCATACACTATTTATTACCAGAGCTGCAATTTTAAATCAACAGTTACCATATGGTCTAGTAGAGGTTTGTGTCAAGGAAACATAGCTTGAAGGTGCCTACATGTATTGGGCTAAAAACACAGCCTAAAGCCTCGTACACACGCAACGAATTTCTGCCGACCGGTCGTCAGTCTTTTGTCCAGAGTGGTGTCTGTTGGTTGGAATGTGCTCTAGACTGCACACAAATTTTCCCGTACGACAGAATTCTACTTCAGAAGTGATGTCATGTGTTGGATTGCTTTCTATGTGTTCTTTCATCTCTGAGCATGCCTAGTCTTGCTCATAAGATTTTTCCCCATCTAAATCTGTACTAATGAGACGAAATTTTGATGGTCGACAAAAATGATATAGCCTGCACACCAGGATTTTTTCGGCCGAAAAGTCGGAGTCGGTTGTCAGAAGCACCATACTAACAAGCTGAAAATCTGCAGATCGGTCGTCGGACGAAATTTCCCGGCCGAATTTCTACTCGTGTGTACGAGGCTTTAGGGTGCCAATATAAACATCCTACAAACATGCAGCTCAGGGGATAATGAATTTTTCAAAGTGCTTACCTCATTAGAAGGTAATATTCTCTCATTAGAATGTAAATGATCAGATAGAAGGAACATTCTGTAGCCTGTCTGCAGACACCCTACGCCTAGGGCTACATGAGTAGCTAAAATTATTTGGTCCTGCGAGTTTTATCTACTTGGCAGTCCTCTGATAGGCTTCTTTCACACGGTCCGCCTCCGCAGGCGGATCCGTGTTGCTCAGCGGGGATCGATCCGCGATCCCCGCTGAGCCGGGCGGATGACAGCTCCGTCTCCGCTTGCAGAGCGGAGAGGGAGGTGTCTCAGCACCCGCTGCCCTCTATGGGGGATCGGAGGAGAGCGGACCGCTTGTCCGCTCTCATCAGATCTGCTCCGCTCCGATTACTGAACGGATGGAAAAATAGGGTTTCCATCCGTCCAGATTTCAGCACAGGATCGGATGCGGATGGCAGCGGGTGTCAGCGGAGGTGACCTCCGCTGACACCCGCTGCCCCATAGAGCTGCATGGAGGATCCGATCAGATCCGCCTAAAAAACTGACAGGCGGATCTGATCGGACCGCCCGTGTGAAAGAGCCCATATGCTGCAAATTGATATAAACACCTGAAATCAAGATTGCTCTTGCAGAGATACTCGTATAACCATCTGTGTAACATTAAAAGATATGCAATATCGTTATATTTATGTGTATGTATTTGAAAAAATAGATTGTATTGTAGATTTCAATAATCTTTGGCTTGGTTCACACTTGTGCAGGCTATCTTCTGCATGTAAGGCAGCCAATTCATTTCAATGAGCTACCCTAACTGCAGAAATGCAGGGAAAGAAATCCTTAACCGCTTTTTAAAAAAAAAAGGAATGCTTGGAACGCACACAAAATCACCAGTGTTTTGCCAATGCGTGGAGGTGCCATTAAGAATTAGAGCAGCATGCTTCTGTCTCGTGTCGAGTGTTGTGAGCGAGTTCCCAATTCACAATAAACTCAACCTAGCCTTAGATGTGATGATTGCATTTGTTTTAATTTTTGCATGTATATAAAATTCCTGTTGATCTTGTTAGAAATGCAATGTTCTTTTCACATGGGCAGGCTATACACGGCGCAAATTTCTTTCCTGCAAACGCGGGTTGCAGGAAAGAAATTTGCACAATTCCTCCATCAACGCAGACAGTAAGTACAGGGGAATCCCTCCTGCTGAGAAATTCTCTGCTCCTGGTGGGGGGGGGGGGGTTAGAGGCAGGGCGGGGTGGGGCTGGTAGGGAGGGGGAACAGGGGAGCACAAATTGTATTTTCTGCCTTTCAAGCTGTCCCTATAAACTACTAGTTCCCCTCCCCATTTAATATATCCCATATATATCCTATATATAAATATATAAATCCTATATATATATATCCTTTAAATTGCAATAAAAAAATATATATATATATAAGTTTACCTTTATAAAAAAAATAAATGGACATCTTTTTGCAGGTTAAAAAATGTGCATTTATTAATTTTTTTGCACTGGAGCCTATAAAGCATTACTTATAGTTTATTGATACACAGAACTCTGTGTATGAATGACCCAGCCGCATGGGCGAAGCCTTGCATGGCCACGCTGCATTTAAATCGTCAGAGTGGGTGTAGGGAGAGGATCCCCCAGCCGTTGTCACATGGAGGGGAGATCAGGAGGAGAGAAGGCAGGAGCTGGAACATGTTACGTATTCCACCCTAAATACGAGTATAATATGTAACATGTTCCAAAGGTGAACTTATTCTTTGCAATCCTTAGCTGTAGTGGTTGCATTCATTTTCCTTTTTTTTAGGTTCTTTTCACTTAATTCTTACCTGCTAATCCAGTGAATAATACACGCCCTGTCCTTGGGTGGATACCTTCACTCTTCCACAGTATAGATGCATTCCTGAGTTGGACTACAAAGAGCTCTTCAGGGGCTGACTGGCAACTTTCAGCCCAAGGGGCAAGTACAAACCAGAGGCCCATGGTGCAGCGACTCGGCCCCGCTCCCACTCTCCCTCTTCCCGGCCTCCTCCTGTCCCCCCATTCCATGCTAAAGCTCAGCTCCTGGTACTCTCTACTCACCGGCCGAATCTGGGTTCCCGACCTGGCCAGCAGTGGGCAGTTGGGGGAAGCTGGGACAGCTCGGTTGGGGGGGAAGTCTCCAGTTGGGCATAGAACCGGCCTCTGCTCAAACACAGTTTACACTTTTAATGCTGGGGGGAGGGCTGTGCCCTGTCCTTGTCTTCATCCCACACTCAGTAGGTCAGCAGTGGGGACTTTTTACTTCTCTTCACCAGGAATTATATAGACATGTCTGTGGCAGAAGCGGTGCAGCCTTTTCATGGGGCATCAGAGTGGCCCGGGGGGCAATTGCCCCCCTGGCCCCTGGCCCAGTCCTCCCCTGGAGCTCTTCCTCTAATCCTGTGAGCTAAACTGAAAGCACTAACATTCTGTTTACTGTAAACTACTAATTTACCTCCCACGTGTATTGTGGAGGCATGAGATGAATACAAAAGTACTTTTTTGTAGACCACTTTAGGAGAGCAGCCTTCCTCTTTAGATACAGTAGAAGAGTGATCATAGCCACTCAAGGACAGGAAATATGTTATTCATTCACAAGGTTACAAGGTGATAATCAAGGGGAAACAAGTCTAAAAATGCAAAATGAATGTAGCCACCACATCTAAGTACTGGTAATTTTCATTATATATACAGTATATAATATTTTTGGGTTTAGATGGGCTTTTATTGATGAATGCTCTTATAACGAACTGCATCTTCATTATTATTTACAACCCAACTCTCTGGGATGAAAGTGCAGGACATCTTTTAGTGCAAAGTATGTAGGGACATTTTTTTGCTACACCCTTGGTCCCATGTACTATAGAGAATAAATATGCAAAAATCACTAAACCCATATATGCTTTTGTTTCACCATTACATATGAGCAAATTTCATAGAAAGATGTATTTTTCAAATCATACTACCTATTTGTTATAATATTTAATGGCAGTTCATGACTATTTCACCTTTTTAATCTGTCCGCTACATCTTCACTGGTTGACTGTTCTTTGCTATCAATATATTCATTGGCTTCTGTTGAATTGGGAGAGCTACACACAGAATAAAATTTGGCCAATCCCTGCTGAACCGAATGAATTTAGATCCATGTGTACCCAGATTTATTGACACTAGTGCAAATGTGTGTATGAATTAAACGCAGGTAGTTCTTAAGGGAACTACCACCAAAAATCTGTCATTGGAGCTAGTGCGAGCAACGTTTAGATCTGGTGTGCAAGCAACGTTTAGATCTGGTGTGCAAGCAACGTTTAGATCTGGTGGCAAGAACCGACTGGTTCTCGCCTGCAGCAGCTCCTGGCTGCTCGTATCAAAAAAACCTTAAGCAGGCCATACAATATGCAATTCTCTTTCCATCAACCACAGGTTAAAGGTAAGAAAATTGCTTGATTCCCCCATCAACACTGTGTTGATGGTGGAATATGTCCCGCTAAGCTTCTGTATTCTGACAGCTGGAGTTTTCCCAGCTGTTAGAATACAGTGATCACTGCTGACAGCTCTAGCCGCTGGCAGTGAGTGAACAAAAAAAAATAAAAATGACAGGCTGGTTGTACTGAAGTTGATCAATAGATCGATAGATCCCTGCTGAACTGGCTGAATTTTGATTCGTCTATGGCCGGCTTTAGTGTTTTACTACTACTATAGTCAGGAACTACTTGAATAAGTCTGTAACATGAAAAGTGATGAATAACATATTTGTGAACTATTAATACAGGATATAAATAAGATACAAATGTATGTATTTTTAGTGTCTCTCTAGATTTTACCTGTACTGAATGTTCTTGCTTTTGATTCAAAAGAGAAGTATGAGGCTTATAAAAAAAATAAATAAAACCTTATACTCACCTAGGTGGATGTAGCGTCCATCCAATGCTGCATCTGTCCCCTGCCACCTCTGCACTGAGAACAGATCAATCAAACATCGCTGATCGCTCAGTTGTCCCCTCCACTCTGAGCAGAGAGCTGTGACTGTCACTGGGTGGATCCTGACTGTAAAGTCGGGATCTATGCAGAGCCTGGCCAAGCTGAGTAACATCAGACGGCAGCAGGTTTTAAATAAAGAACAAAAAAAAGGGGGCACAGCGGCCTAGAGCATTATCCTCAATATAGGCTTTATTAATAAGACATAAAATGACTACTTACAAACAATGATGTAAACCAGATATATCAAATCCAAATGTCCAAATGACAGGAGCAGTCCATGTGAATGTCCATTGTTCTTAAAGGATGACGGCTGACGTGTTTTCGAGGCTTCGCCTCTTCCTCAGAGCCACCAGAATGCTGTCCACTGAAAATGGGTCACAGAACAAATGAACTGCATTCCTGTGATCCATAGGAGAAGTATAGCCAAAAAAGCTTTGGCCATAAACATATATTTATATCTGTGCATATAAAAATCAAGGACTGCCGTACTTTGTCATAGTTGATTTAGAATACTTTTGCAGTTATTTAAATACTTAGGATAACATCTAATGGATATGTTGAAATAAACTATAGAGGCTTCTTAATGCTAATGAATGACAGAGTTTTGTAGGAGCTGGGATTATCTTCTATTACAGTAAACCACTGGGCAGCAAAACAAAATTCCTTTATACTCATGTGTTGGCTAACTATGGAATTTCCTACTATTCGGTCACATGGCTCCCTGTGGTTTCTCAGCTGAGCTAGGACTGTGTGCTTATATTTAAACAGCTTTGCTATCCCTCTTCCCAGAGTGATACTTTCTCCTTCTAGATTTCATAGTAGATAATTCATTGCAGCCTCAAGGTTAACGGGAGTTTAAGAAAAGCTCAGAAAGGTATTTATTCTTGTAGATTCGTAGATTTTATAAATGATGTGTTCAGCTATTTGCTTATCTTGTGTGCATCATGTGTATGTTATTTTATGAATATTTTTTGATAGAGGCCAAATCTTGGTCTGAATTGTGTATAGGTGATGGCATTAAGTTGGCTGTAGATGATAGATTTCTTTAACCTATTTTATTGCCTCAGAAGGTATGTTTATTTTTGAGGAAGTGGGAGGTAGGGAACATGTCCAAACACCTCCAATGCAAGCCTGTCTTGCGGGAATGCGGTGACAAATGTATCTATTATTACTTTCTCCAATATTTGTAAAGCTGGCCATACTTGTTAAGTTTACTTTTATTCAGCCCTGTGGGATAAATAAAAGGAACCTATTATTATTTTTATTATACAGGATTTATATAGCGCCAACAGTTTGCGCAGCGCTTTACAATGTGAGGGAAGACAATAGAGTTACAATACAATTCAATACCAATCAGAGTAGATGAAGGAATCTGCCTTGTTGGCTATCAGAAAACCGAAACAATGTATGTGTCCCATTGGATGAAGGCATTGTTCAGCCATACAAAGAAGACATTTTGGCTGATTTATCAGGAATCCAAAATTTGATTTGTGTAAGGTCTGCTCAAGACAGGGATGTCCAGTACCATAGACACTTGAGGATGGTTGACCAATCTGACCTTTGAAAATTATTATAGGTGGTAATGCATATCTACATTAGACACAAATTTATGTTATGTTACATTTCATTTAGGACTCCGTTCACACTATGTCGGATCCGACTTCGGGGCGACCTGTGAAGTCGCGTGCAGCGCGACTTCGGCACGACTTGCATGGACTTCATAAAATGAATGTCTATGCAAGTCGCTCCAGGTCGCCCCAAAGTAGTACAGGACCCTTTTTCTAAGTCGGAGTGACTTGTGTCGCTCCTATTAGAACGGCTCCTGTAGCAGTCAATGGACCGCGATAGTGCACGACTTGTCAGGCTGACCAAGTCGCCTGACAAGTCATGCTAGTGTGAATGGAGACTAAATCCCTTATTTTTCAATAATTTATGAGCACAAACGTAATAATATTTTCAGAATGAGAATATACCAAGAAATGTAGAACTATATTTAATATTTAGTTCTATAGGTGACATTTTCTGCTCAACATAACCATTTCAAAGATAGAAGTTTAAAGCCTAACTCCAGTCAAAACTTGTCTTAAGCTGACCATACATAGACTTTCAAACAATGAAATATGCTTACGAAAATGTTAAGAACAGTTGTAGGAAAATTCAATGCTTTAACAAATGTCGTTTGAAAGAAGTGTACTTCAAAATTTTGTTTTTGTTTTTAAAATTCAACTTTGGAATTAATGAACTTTACTGAATGAAAAACACATTCTTTGTTAGAAATGTTAGTTATGCGTTCATTCAATAAAGATTTTCCATCCTGCTCTTTCAAATTTCCTGTCACTGCAGTCGAAAACAAACTTCAATTTGACCCCACTAAGCCCCCGTTCACACTGGGGCGACGCTACTTCCCCGGGCGACCTGTGAAGTCGTGGTGCGAGCAGCGCACCGCGACCTCGGAGCGGCCGGCACGGACTTCATATCATTGAAGTCTATGCAAGTCGCTCCGGGTCGCCCCAAAGAAGCTCCAGACCCTTTTTCTAAGTCGGAGCGACTTTTGTCGCTCCTATTAGAACGGGTCCACAGCTTCTCTGTGGAAGGCGACCTACGGAGACCTGTCAGGCGACCAGGTCGCCTGACAGGTCGCCCCAGTGTGAACGGGCTCTAACAATTAGAAAAGAAAACGAATGTTGTTTAAACAAACATTTTAATGCAGAATTCTACTAACGTATGGCCAAATCTAGTTTTGAATAGAGTGGGGAAGTACTAAAAATGTTTCGTATTTTTTTGTTGTCAGTGACTCAGTTGGGAAGATTTCCCCTTACTTTTTTTTTTGAGAGCACTGAGGTTCAAAAGGTTAAGCTTTCCTCACTCTACTAAAAAAACCAAAAAAAAAAAAGGTGATTGCAATTTGGTTTTAATAAACAAATACACGTTCTATCCGTCTCAGGAAATAATTTAAAGGGTAAATGTTTGCCATGCAATTATATCTTTAACGTGCCAAATTTATGAAAGTGTTATGTAAATCTTAAAACCTGTGATTTCACAAGGTAGCAAGTACTAAAACATGTAAAGCTTCATATTAAAGTGCTTTCCCCATAACTGCGATCATGTGCTAATCTAAAAGAGTTCTCCTCCTTAGCACACATGATATGACATTTATTATGTGTCTAGCTAGTAAACTACCAAATACATCTGAGTTTTAAGTTAGATATTGCTCCCAGCTGCCCCTAATTTGGAGTGCTGCCAATCTTTTGGATCCAAATCCCTCTGCAACTCTTTCTTCCTCAGTTGTCCCATGTTTTTAACTTCTGTGTAGACCTTTATATTACATTATTCAAGAACCAAAAGTTTTGCAGTACACTAAATGTTTAATTCAACTCAAATGGTTGCATTTGTTAGTTTTAAAAGCAAGTATGAAGGAAAAGCAGTGGTGCAAAAAGCATATGTGCGCTTAACCAATTATTTTTTACATACAGTAAACCCCCGCTCCATCGCGGTTCAGTTTTTGCGGTCCCGGTATATTGCGTTTTTTTTTTTTGTAATGTTATTTTACTATATAAATCATTAAAAATGAAATATTTTTGTGTTTTCCATAGCTCTTGCTATGTCTCTCAGTATCTTTTATGTGTTTAAATGAGTTTCTATTGTTTTAAAAGTGTGTTTAAAGACCTTAAAATGCTTCAACACGTACAGTGACAGTAAAAAAAAAAAACATGCCTACAATGCATTTTAATAGGGTTTCTCTATTTTGCGGATTTTCACTTTTCGCGGCTGGGTCCGGAACGTAACCCCCGCAATGGAGGGGGGTTTACTGTATTCATTTTTTCTGCTCTGTGTAACTAGCGAGGTCATGGAGGTCTGTCCTTTGTCCATATACTATATGCTAAAAGGTTTCCCTTCTTATCTGTCCCAGAAGGTTGGAATTTATGATGTTAAGTTGACCATAGACGGTTCGAATTTTGGCTGTTACATGCCGGCACTTGGGTACAACCAGCCTGTCTGCTTTTACATGTGATTATTGCTAGTGACTAATATAGCCACTAGCAATAATAGCTGTGTTCTCCTGTTGGAGAAGCCTTCACCTGCCCACCAAATCCCCCTCCCCCCTAGCGGTCAAACACAATGGTTCCACAAGAGGGGTTCCTCCATCAACATTGACAGTGTTGATGGGGGAATGGCTCCATCTATGGCCGGCCTTAGATCATATCTTCATACATACACAATTACCTGTCTAGCAACCCCCCATTGCTATTGTTTTCCTGGAACAAGACTTCACCAGGGGTGCCTAGCTGTGCTCTTCCTCTTTCTTCAAAAGATATAAAAGACACATTAGGCCTGTTTATTCATAGATCCTTCAGATAAAGAGGTGGTCAAATCCTGAGTCAACTACCTTCTGATGTCTCCAGGTAGCTCAACATCAGTCATAATTACCCTGGACTATAGAAAGCTGAAAGATAGCCAACATAGCTAGACACTCATATACTCCTATGGCCCCAATTATAAAGCAGTGGTGTGACCTTAACATAAGTGCCCACACTGCCATTTTACTGCTTTAGAAAAGCACATGTTGCTGTTTTTGTTTCTTTTGCATGGTGCTCCACTTGTTTTGGGACTCTGCAGAAAGCAGAGCCACTGGACAAATTAATGGAAAAAAAACATTGTGAGGAGTGCCCGGTGATGTAACCTGTCAAACAGTACAGGCATACCCCACTTTTAAGTACACAATGGGACCAGAGCATGTATGTAAAATGAAAATGTACTTAAAGTGAAGCAATACCTTTTTTCACTTCAATGCATGTAAATACACTAGCTCCATAGGAAATCTTGGTCAGCTTGACATGGCACTGCTCCCAAACCATAAGTGACAAGGACAGCAAGCTTAGGGAGCATGTTAAGGGGATCCAGGACTATGACCTGGTAGATTACAAATAGGATATGTTGTAGTCCTGGGTCCCCCCTCGGTGCTCCCTAAGTTTGGTATCCCTGTCACTTATGGTTTGGGAGCAGTGCCCTGTCAAGCTGACCAAGATTTCCCATAGACGCCAATGTTAAAAACTGGGAGTAGTGCCATGCCAAGTTGACCAGGCTGTGTCTGTACTCTCGAGTGTATGTAAAGTGAGTGTACTTAAAATGGGGTATGCCTGTATTAAAGTAGTACTGAAGGCTAAACATTTTTTACATGAATGCATTCACAACATTAGGATAAAAAAAGGCCCCAGTACTAGTGCCCCCCCCCCCCATCCTTAAACTGTCTGGTCCTCCATAAGCCACACCACTCCCTGAACTCACTGACTGAAGAGGTTAGAGATGAGGGTGGGCGAGTGATTGTCTTCTACAAGAAGCTGCAAGGAGGAAGCAGGGACATAGCTTTGTGGGTGCTGTGTGAGATAGTGGAAGGCGCACGCATAGGGATGTTCTTTAGGAGGAGACACATACAAACAAGAGTGGGGGTAGCAGCTGTGGGACCAATGAAAACATTCAAGGAAGCAAACTAAAATCTGGATTTCTTAAATTAAAAAAAAGCCAGGCTTTGGTATCACTTTAAGAAAAGAGAGCTTTATGGGGCACCACAGGTTCCACACTGTGGCCTTTATATTGTAAATGGCACCTAAAGGCAGGTCAATGTGTAGAGTATCACTGCAGGATCCAGCAATGAATGAGCCCCTAGCTTTCCACAGCATTCCCACACTTAGATAACATATACTTAGATGTCAATGTACCAGCATGTTTTTGGAGGCATAACATGAATATACATGATACATGCCTGTGGCCATGTTACCTAACCATAACCTCAGCACTTATGTTCTAAACAACAAATGCTAGTAAAATATATCTGTAAAATCACATGCTTGGGGGCTATGGAGAAATACATTCATGTCTGGGACATAAAGACAGCTCATAGCCTGCAAGGACATGATGCTTATCTGCTCTTACAAAATGCATGTAAACATGCTTTTTTCAAATGGTTATTAACATTTACAGTAATCAGCATATGGAACTATGTACATTTATCCATCATCATACACTGCTCATTTAGCACATATGTCTCAAGGATACACCCTTGGCTCTCTAGATCGGGTTGAAGCCTTCCCAGCACTACTGAACTGTTAAAAAGCACAATAATGTTTTTTGCTTACAGTAAAAGATTGACAATAGCTTCAAACTGATGAGTAGTAGAATAGTACATTTAGAAGCACAGCATGCGTTTGGCTTAGTAGCCTAACTAATGAGCAATAGAATAGTACATTTAGAAGCACAGCATGTGTTTGGCTTAGTAGCCTAACTAATGAGTAATAGAATAGTACATTTAGAAGCACAGCATGCGTTTGGTCTAAAAGCCTTTGTACTCAGCTTGAGTCTGCTAAAGTCCTACAGGCAAGGTCACATAATGAGGAAGAAGTGGTCTTCAATCCACAGGTCTTGAACATAATTACTCGAATCTTGTAGAGTGCCGCCCCCTGGGTTTGATCCCTACAATGGTGGGCATACATGCTTCAATTTTTTTAGCCATCCAATGTGTGACTCAAAATAATCAAATCCACAAACAATCAAATAGCCATAATTTCCCTTTCAATCAATTTAGACTCAAATTATGGTCACCACACTCATCAATTTTTTTATCCGATCATTGTGCGATGCAATCAAAATGACTAAATGATCAAAACACTGAAAAGCCATAACTTGCTTTACAATAGACTAATGCCTAGTACACACTGGCCGATTGTCAGGAGACATCGACCGGTTCTGTCGGACGAGCATGCTAAAAAACCAGACAGAAAACTGTCTGAAAACTGACAGAGTCTCTAATCCCTCTACAATCTATCAAAAAAAAGGTTAATTACACTTAAGTGCCGGGTCACACTTGTGCGATGCGGGAAGGCTGCGAATTCGCAGCCTGTTCCCGCATCGCAAACGCACCTCTGGCTTTTCACACTGCCATATGCGATACGCAGGGGGTGTCAATGAAATGTTAATGACACCCCCAGTTTGATCGCATATCGCAGTGCGATCTGACAGTTCGCACAGGATCGGATCGCACAAGTGTGAACCACTGCCTGATCCGATCATGATGCGGCTGGAAAAAAGGTTCATGTGCGTGTTTGGTGCGCTCCGAATTACATGCGATCGGCGCATTCGTTATAGTGTGAACTGGCCCTAAAAGCCCAAGTGTAGTTAAGTACTTCTGGACTGGAAGGTTTTACCCCCCTTAATGACCAGGCCATTTTTTGCGATACGGCACTGCGTTACATTAGCTGACAATTTTGCAGTCGTGCGACACTGTACCCAAATAAAATTGAAGTCCTTTTTTTTTCCCCACAAAAAAGAGCTTTCTTTGGTGGTATTTGATCACCTCTGCTATTTTTATTTTTTGCGCTATAAAGAAAAAAATAGCGACAGTTCGGGAAAAAAAAACTTTTTTACTTTCTGCTATCAAACATTCTCAATAAAAAAAAATTAAAAATCTATTTTTTTTTCATCATTTTGGGCCAATATGTATTCTGCTACATATTTTTGATAAAAAAATCCCAATAAATGTATATTGATTGGTTTGCGCAAAAGTTATCGCGTCTACAAACTAGGGGAAAGATGTATGTCATTTTTATTTATTTTTTACTAGTAATGGCGGCGATCAGCAATTTTTAGCGGAACTGCGACATTGCGGTCAGATTGGACACCTAACTAACATTTTTGACACTTTTGGGGGGACCAGTGACATTACTACAGTAATCAGTGCTAAAAATATGAACTGTTACTGTATTAATGACACTGGCAGGGAAGGGGTTAACACCAGGGGTGATCAAAGGGTTAAATATGTCCCTAGGGGGTGCTTTCTAACTGTGTGGGCGATGGACTTGCTGGATGAACACAGAGACCTGTGTTTCTAAATGGGATGAACACAGGATCCCTGTGTTCATTACTGAAAGAACAGCGGCATGCCGTGTTTACATCGGCAGGCCGCCATTCTGTCTTCACGGGGAGTGATTGCGGGTGCCCAGAGGACATTGCGGCTGCCGGACCTGCTTATTGGCTCCCCCTGTGGCCAATTGGCGTGTGCATGCCCCCACTAGCTGTCCCACGAAAGCATGTACAGGTACGTCGTTTTGAGGGAAAGAGCCGACCTGCTGCAGTATAAGTACGGCGGCTGGTCGGCAAGTGATTAAAATCAAGAAGAGAAAGGACAAGGGAACAGAAGAGCACAAGGGACATAACTTATAAACAGAAGGATGAGTTTCTTGTGCTGATTCCTCTTCTTTCAGCTGAAATCCTCCTCCATCCTTGCCACTTTTACCCCTGCCAACGTAGTCTTCCGGTGTGCCAGGGTTAATACAACTAAGGGGATGTCAAAGGCTCTCATGAAGAGAATCCAACTATGCTTGTCCTACTACAGCTTCTATGCATGGAAAGGTATCTCTAAAATGAGGACAGATGACAGCCCCTTAAGTCTAATACACATGGGGCCGAATGTTTGGCGACATCGGCCGACTCAATAAAAACTGGCCCACATTCGGCCTGTGTATCTGGTAGCCGGTTCAACAGAAGCTGGCTTCTGTCGAACAAGCAAGCTGGAAAACCAAAAGCCGACCAGGTTTTGAACAGTGCACTCGGCCAGTGGAGGAGAGAGCTAATTGGAGTGTTCCAGCGGGGGAACACAACAGCTCAGCGGGGGAGATCGCTGTACTAACTTTGGACTAAAAAAATTAGTGCGTACCAGGGTTTAGACCTGATTTCGATCAGATTCAGTTCCTTTGTGTTGATCAGCCAGGGCTGGAAATTATCGAGCATTTTGCATTAATCAGCAGCACTGAGATACTTCGTTCATGAATACAAGGATATTTTGATCATTCAGATTATGAAATTATATAGTGAAAACAGCGATGCAATTGATTGCATAAGTTACAATCATATTTTAGCTATTAGTCGAAATTCATTTTCCATGTGGCAAATCAACCAAATGAGCTGTCATGAATTGATAAATCTTATAAGAAGAGATCAATCAAAAAAGAAATTGATCATTTATCGATGCATGTGTGGTCACCATTAGATCGACACCAATCAAACTGGGTCAACCGGCCGACAATTATTGATCATTTGTATTGATTGGAAGCACTGAGATACTTTGTTTATGAACGCAATTGTATTCCAACCAACCAGATTATGAGATTACATGGTGAAAACAGAGATGCGATCAATAATTTATTAATCCACGTCCTCGTGTGTGGCATATCAATTGAATGGGTTGTCAACTTTAGATTGATTATTCCTATCGGAAGAGATTGATCACTTAAGAAATTGATAATTAATTGAAACTTGTATGGCCCCCATGAAACATGGGTTCTCTTAATTTTAAGTATGGTGCCCATACATGTGTCCACCATCCAAAGTTCTAACCTTCATGATCAGCTGGACAAAAAAAACACTAGTGGCACTTTTAAAAGAAACAACAGCACTTATCTCTACCCCTAAACCTTCTTTTTAATTGCTTGACATATGCAGATTTTATTTAACCAAGGTGATGTCTTTGTGTGCTGAACAGACACTGCAATTGTTTCAAGAACAATTAAGGCTTATCTGTTCTTGAAATTTACCAAAGGATAACACTTATTCATCCATTGTACTTTAAATGTAAGATTATTATGGGTGGCATTACCACTGAATGTCCAAGAAGATAAGACGTTTATTCTATGTGCCACAGAACTTTATTCTATGTGTTTAGTTATGCAAAAAATACACTATGACAATTAAATTAGCCCTTACATTATAATGTAACTCTTATCCAATAACAGGAATCAGTAAGCTTGACACAGACGTCAGTTAGAACAGACTGTACTGAATCTTCTACTGAGGAAAACTGCCACAAGACACTGGAACACAGACCAGGCAATAATGAAGATTGCTGGGATTCTAATTATAGCCTCCATAATTCAGCTGTCACAGCCGGCTAAGGACTCACTGGTAAAGCTGGTTGATAATGGGTATGAAGACGTCATTTTTGCAATAAACCCCAAGATTCCTGAAAATCCAAAACTTATCGAAAATATAAAGGTATGTACTATACTTTGTTTGTAGTATACAACGTACAGTAATTATCAATATAGATGGAAATTGAATAAATGGCAGCAGTAGCATTATAGCCCTTGCCATTCTGGGTGTAGCAATGATTATACAACATTATCACTTTCCATTTTACTTCCATTGTAGGGCTCAGGATTTGCATGCTGACTTACTTTACCAGTAATAAATAAGGCTTAGAATCTGATAGGAGCACTTACCAGCCAACAAAACTGTGCCACAACTGCCAGATGTTTAGGCCTAACCATGAATATAGAAATATTTGTATTGAATCAATAATATATACGAGAAGGAAATAAAAACGCATTGTTGTGGGTCTTGGTTGTTGGCTGTCTTTTTTTTTAAATGAAAGTGGCAAATCAAGGATTCTCAAACCAATGAAGCCAAGTAAACCAACATGCGTTAACCACTTTACCACCGAAGGATTTTGCTGTCTTACGTCCAGGCCACTTTTTGCGATTCGGCGCTGTGCGACTTTAACTGACAATTGCGCGGTCGTGCGATGCCGTACCCAAACG
Source organism: Pelophylax lessonae (assembly GCF_965119305.1). Lineage (NCBI taxonomy): Eukaryota > Metazoa > Chordata > Amphibia > Anura > Ranidae > Pelophylax > Pelophylax lessonae. The sequence continues at coordinate 205,554,769 of NC_138775.1, read as the reverse complement.
AAATTTACGTCCTTTTTTTCCCACAAACATAGCTTTCTTTTGGTGGTATTTGATCACCTGTGCGATTTTTACTTTTTGCGCTATAAACAAAAAAAGAGCGTTTATTTAGAAAAAATAACAATATTTTTAACATTTTTTTTATATGAAATTACCCCCAAAAAAATGTAAAAATCAAAATTTTTTAAAATTTTTGGCCTATTTGTTTTCTGCTACCTATGTTTGGTAAAAAAAAATCACAATAAGCGTTTTTTGATTGGTTTGCGGAAAAGTTATTGCCTCTACTAACTAAGGGAAAGATTTCTGTCATTTTTGGTGTTTTTTTTTTTTTAACGAGTAATGGCGGCGATCTGCGATTTTTTTTTTTTTGCGGGACTGCGACATTGCGGCGGACAGATCGGGCCCTTGACTGACATTTTTGACACTTTTGGGGGTACCAGTGACATTACTGCAGTAATTAGTGCTATATATATGCACTGTTACTGTAAAAATGGCACTGGCAGGGAAGGGGTTAATTTTATTAGAGAGGGAGGGGTTAATGTATGCCTGGTGCTTACTAACGTGTGTGGGGGGAGGTGACTGAGTGAGACAGGGACAGATCGCATGTTCAGCTATGCTGAACACTGCAATCTGTCACTCCTTGTCAGTTAGGAGATCCGCCCGCTCTGTTTACACAAGCGGACGGATCTCCAAACTCGCTCCTCCCCTTGCCCGACTCCCGCTGTGACTGAAAACAGCGGGAGCGCCCCCTACAGTGGGAGGAGTCCAGCGACGTAGGTCTACGTCGCTGGACGATAACGAACCACTTTGCCGCAGTACAGTCAACGTGACTGGTCGGCAAGTGGTTAACTAGAATATGGAACTGGTCAATGAGATTAGGGAGGGTTTTGGGAACACTGACGGTAGTGATTATTTTTACTCAATTTTCTTAAACTCCTGGAGTGTTTGCATGAGGCTATTGATTATAAATTGCTGTCTGTCGGCAGGCCTGAAGGAAATTGAGGTAATTTAGGGAAACTAGGCCAAAAGTATGGAGTGTTATTTTTGAGATCAGTTAGGTTCCTTTTTATTCTCTGTAGGAAATTAACAGTAGTCTGACTGGATGCTAGAGGCAGAATCACAATACTTTGAGATTTCTTTGCCCCTATGCATCATGGCCCATAGATAACTGAATCTAATTGGATAACTGAATCCAACCATGCACTCTGCACCCTGCTATCTGGGTATGCTGGAAGCATAGGGAAAGATAAACAAACACAATTTGACTGAGAAAAGATGACCTAGGATGCTTTATGTATGTATGTTTTTGAGCTCTTTGTACTTATCATGAAATTGCTTTATGTTCGGTTTGTTCACAGAAAATGGTGACTGACGCATCTCCATACCTATTACAAGCTACAGAAAATAGGCTGTATTTTAAAAGCGTTAAGATTTTAATCCCAAATACTTGGACAACCAACAGCATTTATAGCAGGCCTAAAACAGAGTCATATGACAAGGTAAGTGTATGAACAGAATGTTATATAGCATGGCATTGTTTAGAAAGTTTTTTTCAATTCTTTGGCCTTACTGGCCAAAAGTTGGTCACTCAAATTATAATCTGACTGTACAGGGTCCTTTAGATTTAGCAGCAGCTAAGTGCAATTAGCCAGTCAAATGGTTAAAAATGAAATAGAAAGGCCCAATGTAGAATTTGATTTGGGGGGCAGTAAAGGGGGGGGGGGGGCAAAGTCCAACCACCATCATGGTACTCTACCCCAACACTGTGACTACACCAACACTGATGATTTAATATGGATCTTAGCAAGTTTGGATTTACAAGCCAACTGGCAGTTAACACCCTAGTTTTTTTTTTTCTTTTAAATAGTGTTTCCCAGCTGTAGTCATTCTTTCACACATGCAATTCAAATTTAATCCTAGTTGTAGGCTCGGTTTAGCGTTGTCAGCAACAAGGCAGTGTGCAAATGAACATCCACTGATCGGCTAGTAAGCATTTAAGCTGGTCTAAAGTCTCGCTCATCCGACACTCATGCTACTGCTTGAATTTGTAGTCAGACCGAACCTGGCTCTGAAAGACCAAGGTCCAGCTAAGACCTTAGACCCGTTTCAATGTATTGACAGGATTCTTCTTCATTATTGCAGAAGATGAAAGCAATTTTTAAGCTCCCATATGTATTATTAAAAGTTTATCCATAATGACATATTTCTCAGCAGGAGTATTGCCTTTAAAGTGGACCTTTATTAAACCACCATACTTACCTTCACACTGTACAGCAAGCACTCTCCAGTGCCCATACTTCACTGTCCTTGTTTTAATCCCCTGCTCAGATCATTGACAAAGATTTATGCAAAAATCACATTTTCATACAAATTGATTCCTGCACCCTGCTATGAATCCCCCTCCCCTTCATGTGAAGGAGTAAAGCCAGGTACACACAACTCCAATGTCTGCAGACATTTGCCAGTCTTCTGTCAGACGTGCATGCTGGAAAACCAGTAGCTGACCAACTCCCAATCAGCGCTCTCAGCGAAAGGCAGAAAGCACTGATCGGAGTGTTCTGGCACAGGAGTCGTCCCCCTGTCAGAAAACAATAGCTCAGCGGGGAGACCTAGTAGTGTGTACCAGGCTTTAGATCTGGCAATTGGTCTAACCAAGCACCAAGTAGGAGGGCAGCATTTCCAGCAGTGCATAGGAAGTAATTGGAGTAGCAGACATCAGACAAGAGTGTTCAGCGTTGGCACCAGAGCATGCATGCTGTATACTGGTTAGAAAGGGTTGTTAAGTACAGATGCTAAAGTGAAACTTTACCTATAAGGGCTTGATAAAAATGATGTTCTTTAGAAAGGAACATATCTTCCACATTATTAATTTTGCTGCCAAAATAAGTGTGTGCTGTAATTTGCCTCCAGCATTGTTTTTGTTTCTTCTTGCTGACATTTTGCTGAAGCCCAAAGCTCCCGAACAGCAGTAAATCTTTAGAAAGTCAACAGATTGGCCTCTACAAATTTGGCACAGTGCCTAAAAATAGAGAGCAACTGAGCATGTGCAGAGCAGGGTGAGACAGTGAATTATTGTATTTAAACATATTATTTATAATGTTTTACATAGCTATACCTGCAAAAAGGGCCAGCATGAAGTGGTCTAGCAGGACTTCATTTTCTGACTAAAGTTCCACTTTAAGTACAGTTTTGGGCTGAAGAGGAGGTTTGAAAGGGGTCCTACAATGTTTTACCATACAACTCATTCTTATTTGGTCACATCCTTGGTATAAAGGCAATTTAGAGGCCAACAAAGGACAGGTTAAAGAAATTATTAGTTCAATGTTATGTGATCCGTGTACGCAAAGATACAAAGTATTTTCTACTGAAAAATACTTTTAGGGCTCTTTCACACGGCCGCTCCGTATGTCCGCAAATCATCCTATTTTTTTGCGGATGATTTACGGTTATAATGTAAGTCTATGGCATTGCGGATGTCAGCGGAATACCATCCGCTGACATCCGATTTTCTTCCTTTTAGTTCTGTTCCGTTTTTTGGAACGGAACAGAACCCTATTTTTGTTCCGTTCAAAACACGGAAAGGAAGGAAAATCAGACATACGCAATGCACATAGACTTACATTATGTCCGCATATCATCCGCAAACGGATGGGATGATATGCGGGCATACGGAGAGGATGACACAAATGTCATCCGCTCCGTGAAAAAAAAAAAAGTCCCGCAGCGGACAAGAACAGCGGAGCGGCCGTCTGAAAGAGCCCTTATACTTAACAAGGAGCTTCTGCTATTCTGGTATTTAACTCTTTTAGTTTTTTCTTTAGGCTGATATTATCATAGCTGATCCTTTCACTCAAGGAGATTTTCCATATACCTTGCAATATGGTGGTTGTGGGCAGCCTGGGAAATATATACACCTCACTCCCAATTTCGTTCTAAATGACAGAGTGCTGCGAATATATGGTCCCAGAGGTAAGGCAAATAAGCTCTATGGAAATGTATTGATATGTAGGAATATTTTAAAAAGCCTTGTTTTTGGATTTCATTTGGAATTACCGGTATATATATTTTATGTTATTTGCAATTATATACGTGTGTGGGGATTACATTTGCTTACTACATACTTTTGCTAGCCATATACTGTCAGGATTTTAGCCAGGCACTGATAAAATGTATCCAGTGAGTGGCCCTGTTGGCCTAAATCACAGGAGCTGGGTGGAAACTTGTCATCCCAATGATGCCTGCATTCAATCAGATGCAGCCGCTGTTGGGGTATTGTAACAGCTGGTGGACCAGCTGTTGAAATACTATAGCAGGAGTGGGAGATTTGTCCACACATGCTGTGTAGTGCACACAGAAAAATCTTTATGTGTATGGCCAGCTTCTGGTCTTAAGCCAGCCATAGATAATCAGTTTTTTTTTTTCATTCAGCTAGAGGGCTGAAAAAAAAAAAAGCGTAAGGGCTCTTTCACGCGGGCGTTCCGTATGTCCGCAAATCATCCTATTTTTTTGCGGATGATTTGCGGACATAATGTAAGTCTATGGCATTGCGGATGTCAGCGGAATACCATCCGCTGACATTCGATTTCCTTCCTTTCAGTTCTGTTCCGTTTTTTCGAACGGAACAGAACCCTATTTTTCTTCCGTTCAAAAAACGGAAAGGAAGGAAAATCGGATGTCAGCGGTGTCATCCGCTGACATCCGCAATCCCCATAGACTTACATTAGGTCCACATATCATCCGCAAACGGATGGGATGATATGCGGACCTACGGAGCGGATGACAGAAATGTCATCCGCTCCGTGAAAAAAAAAAAAAAAAAGGACCGCAGCGGAGCTCTCACACGGAGCGGCCGCGTGAAAGAGCCCTAACAGATTCCTCTATCCACACAAACAAGGTAGATGGAGAAATCCCAGTTGGCATATTGTTTTCTGACATTGGGACTCTTCGATTGGCTGCAGTCGCTCATCGACAAAAGTTTATCAACATGCTGGTTCTACTGAACTCAATCAAAAGAATGGGCAGGGCCGGTGCAAGGATTTTTGACACCCTAGGCAAAATAAAAATTGCCGCCCCCCCATATGCTCTCCCACCCTCACCTCAAAAAGCTGAAGGGGTTAAAACCAGTGGCGGTTGGTGCTCCATCGGTCGGGGGGATGGCAGACAGACCTGGCCACTGACCCCCCTGTCACTCCAGAGTCCAGTCCACACCAGTCACCAGATCACTTACTTTGTTCCTCCGGACGGCAATGGCTTCCCCCTCAGTCTCCTCCATGTTCCCTCTAGGGAGCTGTCGAGGTGACCTCGGGTCAGGCTCCGACAGTGCCCCCTGCTAAGTTGCGCCCTAGGCGACTGCCTAGGTCGCCTTACTGGTAGCACCGGCCCTGAGAATGGGGGTAAGGCACACATGGATCGAAATTTGGCCCTGCTGAACCAGCCAAATTTCAATCCATCTATGGAAAACATATTCACCCGCACTTCAACCCTTTCTTCTCCCCATCCAATTTATTGCCCTAGTACAGACTTCAGGACGGATGACCTTGACCGGAAGCCACAGTCTATTCCAGAACTGGCGGTGTTTCTATCCTCTACTGAATCTGTGGACAGCATGGGACGGTGCATGCACAGCTTTTATTTCATAGTCTCAAATGGAGAAGGTTTATTGGTAACAGCAATGGTGACAGGTTTATATTGTAGACTAGGAAAGTAAATTAGGCAGCAGCATTATAGACAGAGCAGCACAGCAACTGATAATAAACTGTACGTAATGCTGGTTTATTTAAATGTAGGCAGGCACACTGTAATTATGTATTATTTTTTTGCAGGGAGGGTGTTAGTCCATGAATGGGCTCACTTGAGATGGGGTGTTTTTGATGAATACAACAATGATATCCCATGGTATCTCAGTAAAAACGGCAAATCCGAGGCAACCAGGTAAATCTCCCACCCTTAAGGAAAATGAATGTAATTGTGTCAATTTATTTTATTCTGGTAATATGTTTTAAAACTGTTATATATATATATATATATATATATATATATATATATATATATATTTATTTTTTTTTTTTATTACTGTGTATGTTAACAAAAAGCTTTACAAATAACAATTGAAAAAGAACAATTTTTGCATATTTCTGTGTAAAAACAAATTACTCCTAATGATGTGTGTCCCATTGGTGGATGCTGCTGGTAGGTAAAAATTTGAATTAGTTCTTGGACAGCTTGAAACTCCAAATATCCAGCTCAGGAAACTACACTCCTAGTTCTATTAGTTCTATTAGTTCTAGTTCACTATTCAGTGAAGGCTGTGAAGTATTCTTTTCACATACTACATGTTGTTCTGTGATTGGATGGAGGTGTGGATGAATGTCACAATCTCCCTCCTCTAGTCACAGAACCCTTTCTAATCTATGAAAAGATTACAAGACCTGTGCGGCTGGTGCTCCATGGGCCGGGGGGATGGCAGACGGACCACACCATACCCCCCCCGGACCACACCAGCTCCAGCCCACATCCCTACCCCCCCCAGTCGCCAGCTTACTAACCCTGGGCAGGCAGCGGCGGCAGCAACGGCTTCCCCCTCAGTCTCCTCTGTGGGCTTCCCCTGCATCTCCTCCCTCCTTTTCTTCCTTGGCCAATAGCATGGCTTCTCCTTTCAGCCAATCGGGAAACGGGTCTCAGGACCCGCTTCATGATTGGCCAGGAGGTGAATCAGTGTGGCGACAAATATTCATTCACTATTGTCACACAACTGGGTGGGCTCAGGGCGCAGTGCTCTGTGCCACGGAGCCCACCCTTTTTTGAAGCCTATTAGAGCCTCTGGCTCTAATCATGTGCTTCAAAAAAAAAAAAACCCTATTGGAATCCATTCGTCCGGTGCCCTGCACCGGACGCATGGATTAGAGGGCTGGACGCCCCCAATGGACGGGCCGCCCCTGTACAAGACGTTTTATGAATGGAGGGGGTGGAGTGTAAGCAGCCTGCTCTGTATGCAGTGTACCGGAGCCGGTATGGAATTTTCAGAGTCAGAAGTTCAGCGTATACAGCAGTTCTAGAATGCATAAAAATAATTCATGTTTTTGTTTTTTCCTGGATTTCAGCTTTAATATCTCACCCATGAGACTGAATTTGCAAAACATCTCATCTGTCCCAATTACATTTTTCCCTATTCATTTAAGAGTTCTTACGCTCAAACCCATTTTTTGGTTCAGTAACCTATAGCATTTACTGATTTGACTTTAGCAGAGGCAATTCTAATAAGTTAGTGAGTGCATGTCTAGGCAAAATTAAGAACAACTAGAGAAAAATAATTGTTGATCCTACCAGAAACTCATTGGAATTGTACCTTTCTATGCCTGTACTGCACTGAAATCGCAAGTTAAAGTGATTTTAAACTATCACCTTTTGAGACAACCCATTCAGTTAAAAATAGAAATGAAAGGCAAAAAGTTTTTGTGGAGATATAAAAAAAAAAAAAAAATGTTTCCCTTTTTTATTAGTGATCACATTCCCTTTGTTCTTAGCTGCATAAGAGCTGGGGGGATGAGAAGCAGCAGTACACTGAGCTTCCCAGTGATTGGCTGTACAGTATGGGGCGTGTCAGGACAAGTCTGATAATTGGAGGAGAAGACACTGAGTTCCCAGCATAGCTATAGAACTGACCATATTGTGCTCTCCTTCTTAGTGTAGTCATGTAGTCAGTTTTTAATAGGAAACAGGATCACCAGGGATTTCACATAAAGAAGTAATACAAAGAGAACAGGATACTTTCTCATACAAGTACATGGTACAACAGGCATATATCAGGAATATGAAGTGTTGGGGTAACAAACACTTTAAGTTATCAGGCCTCTCCAGTTAACCTCTGGGTTACAGAATGCTTCTTCCCCAAAAATTTGGCCATACACTGTAAGATTTAAACATCATGGATGGGCACATTTTTGCTGCAGGCAGTTGCTGCACCCACTGCTGTCCGAATACCTGAACATGTTTCCGCCTAGCTCCTTCCAGTTTCAGATTGAAGGATGTTAGGCATTAGAGCTTGTTGACACTTGACTAAATGTCTAACACTTAACAAACGCTCCTTAACAAAGCGCGTTAGACTCGCGTTAATGAACTTTAGAATGGGCGTTAGGCTGGCATTTTACAAGAGTTAATGACAAGTTAAAAATGCTCCCCAAATGCCCTATGGGCAGTTTTGAAGCATTTGCTGAGTGTTAAGACGCGTTTACACCGCTCCACAAACGCCTATGCCATTACAGGAAATAAACTAATCTTACCGCCCCAGAACCGCACCACAACTGCCTGCCAGATGTTTGCGAACTTAGACTTTAAGTGGAGGCATTAAAAGGCTTCAAACACCTCCTGACTCGACATGAGGCTTCAGTTTTGATGCTTCATGTTTTGACAATGTGTCCATTGTATCATTTGCATAAGCTTGTGTGGGGGGATGTTTTTAATGCCTCTCAAACACCTGCTTTTAATGCCAGTGTGAACTTAGGATGCCAACAGGGCCACACATGGCTCAAAATGCAGGCCATTTCATCAGGAACTAGCCAAAATGTACTCTGTGTATAATCAGTTTTAGTTATGGAGGGAGGGAGATGGGAACGTGTTCTGTAGTCCATATAAAAAGCAAGCAGCCAAGGGCGACAATGCTGCTTAGATACAATACAGTGAATGACAACTGTCACCCTAGGACAGAAAATGTGTTCCTGATTAGATCATCAGGCAAAAAGAATGGACAAAAAGCCTTAAAGAATAAGTTCACCTTTTGGAACATGTATTTAGAACACCTATATTTAGACTGGAACATATAACATTTTCCAGCTCCTGCCTCCTCTCCCGCCGATCTCCCACTCCCTCTTAAAGCAGGCATGGAATTTTCTCCTCACACCCTCTGTCACTTTTTAAAAACAGTAGGGATGTGCACAGGGGTGTAACTACAGGGGTTGCAACTGCAACCAGGCCCCATGCCCCAGGGGGCCCGTGCGGCTGCCCTGTACACCTGGATAGGAGGGGCGGTGGGGGCAGCATGTAGAGAAATCACTTTCCTCCTTTTTCCTCCTGCAGGAGGAAAATGGAGGAGATTGTTTCCTCTGTATGCTGCCCCCGCCATTCTTCCTATCCAGTTCACTTGTGTTCTGCTGTCTCTGGGCCCCTGTGTGCTCCCCCCAGTGTGCTGCTCCCTTCCCTCTCCTGTCGGCTGCTGCAGGGGATGTGTCCCAATAGAGTACCAGGAAGGGGTCAGTAAATATGTAATTTGCCAGCTTCTTCCTTTTCTGAATGGACAGAGTCATAGTCTGTGACATTGTAAAAAAATTAAATAAAATGAAAAAAATTATACAATTAAAATACCAAAAAAAAACACTGACACCAGTGGGTGAACTTCCGGGATCACAAAGGTCACACTTGCGACAGGGCCCTGTGGGGAGGCCCCAAGATGGCAGTAAGGGGGCCCACTGCAAAACTTGTGAAAGGGTCCCGCTGCAGGACTGTAATAAAGGGCCCCACAATGAGATTAAAGGGCCCCAGGATCAGTGGGAAGAGCCCCAGGCTTAAAGGGAAGGGCCCCCGGCCAGGGGTCCTGGGGGCCCTTCATGGTTACTTGCACCGGGGCCCTGAAGGTTCTAGTTATGCCTCTGGATGTGCAGGGCTCACCCACCCAGCTGCATCATTCATTCACGGGTTCCTGTGAATGAATAAATTACAAGTACTGCCTTCCATCAGCAGCCAGATGTGTAGTTTCAATAGGCTGGGGGGGGGGGGGGTGCTTATGAGTACTCTCATAGTCCACTGGCTCCTTCTCTGACTTTCAAACAGAAAATTCATACAGAGGTATGGGCTGAAAGCTGGAGGACATGTTTGCAGAGGCCGACATTGCACCCATGATCTACTGATCGCGGGTGCAATGCTTTCCAGGCTCCTGCAGCAAAAAATAATAAATGCACTGTTTTCTGAAAAAATATGTGTATTTATTATTTTTTCTATAAAAGTGAACTCATCCTTTAAGATAACTAATGCAGCCACCACATCTAAGGACTGGTAAGCTGCAATATATGACATTTACTTTGGTTTAACTATGCTTGCTGCTTTGTTGTTTTTGTTTTTTTTTTGTTTTTTTTGGTACAATATTATTGATACTATATATCCAGTCTTCATAAGATAAAATGGTGTAGCCTCACGAATATTTGCATAAGACCACACACAGCATACAGTAAATTAATATAAATACTTTAAAAAATATTATTATTTCATATACTGTGCAATATGTAAAATATCTGCTCTGTTTTGTTTCAGATGTCCTTTGAGTCTGAGTGGTTTAGCTAAAATTGATATTGATGATGGATTACACCAAATAAAAGTAGATTGCGTAATTGACCAAGAGACTGGGCTCTATGAGGAAGGTTGCGAATTCTACCCAAATGTGGACCGCAATGTCCATGAATCTATTATGTATGGACAAGCCCTGGAACCTGTAAGCCTAAGAACAAGATCTGTCTCTGAAAATATTTCTGTGTTGAATTATTCTTGTTTCTTTGTTACTTAGACTGCTACCAATTAGGCCATGTATATATAAAGTGGTACTGTCCGTTACTTAAAGCGGTCTTAAACCCAAAGCCAATAATGTAATATATTGTAGCTCACCAATCATTATACAGTATATGGTGGCTGCATTCATTTTCCTTTTTTTTTTTTTTGGCTTTTTTCCCTCTGTTATCACCTGGTGATCCAGCCAGTAACACACCTCCTGTATTAGGGTGCCTACACTATGGATGAAGGAGGCGCAACAGAGGCATCTTTCAATGTCAGCATTGTCAGTCTGAGGGTAGGATAGTGTTAAACACAGTAGCAGATTTAGATACACTAACAAACTGAAGCCAAGCTCCAGTTCACATTATTTTAAGCTGTTACAGAAACCTTTTGTTATATTAATTAAAGATGTATAAATGATAAAATAATATATATATATATATATATATATATATATATATATATACAGTAAAACCTTGGATTGCGAGCATAATTCGTTCCGGAAGCATGCTTGTAATCCAAAGCACTCTTATATCAAAGCCAATTTCCCCATAAGAAATAATGGAAACTCAGATGATTTGTTCCACAACCATTTATTCATAAGTCCTTCAATTTATAGTCCATATAAAAAGATTATAGCATTGCGATAGGTTATATAACCATAAAATGTCCATCCACTAATAGCCCCTTCCACAAGGGGATTTGAAGCAAAATCCAGCAGGAGCTACAGAGTATCAAAGAGAAGAGAGGCGCCTCTAAGTGTAGCAATATGGTTCCATTTAATGAAGGTACAACATTTAGCAACTCACATGGTTGATGAATAAAACAGGCATATCTTAGTATGCAGGCATCCGGGGTAAAGCTATCCACATAGACTATCTTCTGCACCGCCGGCTGCCAGTCTGTAATCCTGACCGGAAAAAAACCACACTGCAGTAAAGCGATCTGAAAGCGAGGGGCAGCATGGAAGGGATGACGTAGATGGCTATGCGGAGGATGGTCCATGTGGACAGCTTTAGCCTGGATGCCTGCATCCTTAGATGTGCCTGTTTCTATCATCAACCATGTGAGTTGCTAAATGTTGTACCTTCATTAAATTTAACCATATTGCTACACTTAGAGGCGCCTCTCTTCTCTTTTCTACTCAGCTGTGACTTGAGGCTACTTGTATATCAAGACATCGCTTGTAAACCAAGTCAAAATTTATTTGAAAATTTTGCTTGTCTTGCAAAGCGCTCTTAAACCAAGTTACTCTCAAACCAAGGTTTTACTGTGTATATATATATATATATATATAATGTGTATATATATGTAAATCTGACTATTGTGAGTAGCCCTGTCAGTGCTAAAAGGTTTGTCTCAACCCTTAACTGTTACATCTGCTGGATAGCTTGTTCTGTTGAAAAACAGCAGACTTACAGGCCAGATCACCAGGTGAAAATAACTTTTGGGTTTAATACTGTTTTAAATTCCTTTTTTTCATGAATATTAGCCATCTGTGGCTTCAATACTTTGAAATTCTGACTTGGAACAGACATCAGATCAGGAAAATCAGAGTAAAGTCAGAGATCCTGATTTGCATACATATAAGTACTTAAAAAGGAGCTCTAGGCTTCCCCTAAAAAATTTAAATACAGTAGCTGCTGACTTTTAATTTATGGACACTTACCTGTCCAGGTATCCAGCAATACGGTCACCCAAGATGATTGCTCACTAGGCTTTGGGTGCAGGAGCTGGAATTTCAAGTAAGGGAAACAGAAAGTGAAGCCCTGTGGCTCCACAGTCGGTTTCCTACTGCACATACACAAGCCGAGCTCAGTGACAGCCTATGTAATTCTTTTAGCGTCTATTCACATCTATGCATTGCAGTAATGCCTGTTACTGAAAATTGCACCTAAGTACTGCTCTATGTGTAGAGCAATACAATGCAATTTTTTGTGAATATCACCCAATGCACTGAACATTAGTTCAGTGCATTGGGTGCTCCCATGCATTCTGCCAATGCAGAATGCATGGCAGCACATCACAATAATAATAATAATAACTCATAATGTTGTGGTACACTGCAGTGTTGCATATGTGCAAAAATGTTGTATGTTCATTAAAGAGGTTGTAAAAAAAATGTAAAAAAATAAATAAAAACCTGAAAGACAAAGGCACCGACTCATTATGTGGATATCTGGTTTGAGTCGGTGAGGTGACACCCTGTGGTTACTCCTGGTATTACCATCAAAAAAGCTCATACAGGTTTACTCATTGATTTGAGTGACCCACTTAATCTGCTAAACTGCCAACCTATTCAATTATCTGGTGACTTGCACATCGGTGTTCCTTTCATCTCCAAAGTGCCTTGTGGATTTAATTTTTACTGGGACTTGTGGCTGATTTCCTTAATCTTTTATTCATACACTATATCACTGTGGACTTTTTTTGGATTCAAAATCCTAATTTTTCTTCACTTCTTATTGTATGGATTGTTTGACTAATGTTTTTGAGTCATTTATATGATTTAATGTATATTTTTTTGATGTTTGATTTTTAGCACTAATGTCACAATTGGTGATATCCTAATCACCATTTACAGCGCAGCACATTTTTTATATTAATTTTCCATTTAGCCCCCGTTCACACTGGGGCGACCTGTCAGGTCGCCGTAGGTCGCCTGGCATAGAGAAGCTGTGGACCCGTTCTAATAGGAGCGACACAAGTCGCTCCGACTTAGAAAAAGGGTCCGGAGCTTCTTTGGGGCAACCTGGAGCGACCTGCATTGACTTCAATGTTATGAAGTCCGTGCCGGCCGCTCCGAGGTCGCGGTGCGAGCAGCGCGCCGCGACCTGTGAGGTCGCCCCGGGAAGTCGGATCGCACCAGTGTGAACGGGGCCTCAGGGTTTTTTTCTATGATCCTTTATGTGCAGCAGCTTGCTTCTCACTCACACAATTGAAATAATCTATATTAGCGCAGAATTTTCCTTTACCACACTATTTTCACTATCTAGAAACTTCTCATGCAGTACCAGCCATATCTTCTAATCAGTTTCAGCCAAAGAAGATGACTAGTCAGTGCTGCTCATCATTTTCATTTTTTTTTTTTTTTTAAGGTGCACGCATTCTGCAAAGAAAACACGCACAACAAAGAAGCTCCAAATGAACAAAACAGATTATGTAACCACCAAAGCACATGGGAAGTCATCATGAAATCTCCTGACCTGAAATCGGCTCCATTGGAAAATACCAATATCCCTGCCCCTACTTTTTCCCTGCTGCAATATAAAGACAGAGTGGTCACCTTAGTACTGGATGTTTCTGGAAGCATGAGTGGAGTAAGTATAGTTTTAAAAAAAAAATGTAAATGGTAAATTGAAATTCCATTTCCAGCAAATATGTAATCTCTTAGAGAGTCCTTTGACATTTTACCATTTTTGTGTGTTGTATTGATACACAGCGTGTATAGTACTTTTTTGTTTTAACTTAAAGTTAAATTTAGCTTAAAGTTTTCCATAAACTTTTTGTTCCTTGCAGAGTGATCGCATAAGCCGCCTGTACCAGTCTTCAGAAGTTTACATCATGCAGATTGTCGAAACAGGTTCCCGTGTTGGAATTGTCAGTTTCTCTAGTGACGCAACAATTCTGTCTAATTTGGTGAAAATAACTAACACCATTGACCGTGACAGACTCAAGGGTCTTCTTCCAAAGACCGCAACTGGAGGTACAAACATATGCTCTGGAGTTCGTAAAGGATTTGAGGTACATTTTTCTTAAAATCTTTTCCTTGTCAGATCTCTTTTATAGGTTTACATTCTGTTTATTCTTAATGGAGACACTTTTGTGGACATACTTTTAAAGATTTAGTCAAAAGCCTATAAACCTCTGCGTGACTATGATGAAAACATGTGTAAATATTTTTTACTTAAAATATTTGTACCTGCTAAGATCTGTCCACATTCTGCATAATCCAAGAACCACAAAAATTATTTTTAGGTGCATGAGTCCTGGCTTGTTTCTGAGGGAAAGGAATGAAGGGAGTTCTCTAAGCTGGCATCTTCTGCACGACTGTTACAAGATTTCATCTACTAAGGCTGCATATCATATACTATGTGCACAGTGCCATCTAAGGGATTATTTTCAAAAGTGTTGCCTAGATCCAAGGGAAGCTAAGTTTCCTGTTTTGTATGATTCAAACCAATCTTCCATTCAAACCATTCTTGCAAAATTTGGGCTACTTGGCAGTCCCTTGGATTTCACTTTAGAGATGGTGATGTCCCATTCGCCAAGGCACTGCTGGCAAAAGCAAATATAAGATATTAACCTATATTTTTCCCCTATATTTTTGGGCATCCCAAAATTGAACGCAGAATTCAAAACCATGGCATGGCAATCAATTGGTCAAGCTCATAATGGAACTATCAGAGCTCTGGTGATTGACTTTTTTTTTCTGAAATTCCATACAAAGGTTAAAAAAAATTGTACTCCTGTGCAGCCACTTTAATTAACCATAATAAAATGACACTCAATTGTTATAAAAAAAAAAAAATCCTATTTAAATCTGGGTTTAAAAAAAATATAATAATAATAAAAACTGTTATTTTCAGGCTTTTTTATTTTTCTGTGTGCTCTCCTTATTCTTCGCTGATGCACCTCACTGCTATTAGTATAGAGAGAGAGAAGTTCTGTATTTTCTGGTCACATGCTTAACCTCCCTGGTGGTATGAATGTCTCCGAATTTAGGTGCTGAAAGCGGTACAATTATTTTGCATGTAATTCTTAAGGACGAGCAGCCCAAACCAACTATTTACATATGATTTGTTTTTACTGTGCGTTCTTCTTTATAACATCTCGGGTATGATAAAGTTTGAAAAACACAAAATCATAAATTATAATATAATAAATAACTATAAAAAAGTAAAAGTGTGTGTGTGTGTATATATATATATATATATATATATATATATATATATATATATATATATACATACAAATTATATATATATATATATATATATATACACACACGTATACATATAATTATATACGTGTACATATATTATACACATATATATATATATATATATATATATATATATATATATATATATATACAGTCAGGTCCATAAATATTGGGACATTGACACAATCAATTCTAATCTTTTTGGCTCTATACACCACCATAATAGATTTGTAATGAAACAAACAAATGTGCTTTAACTGCAGACTTTCAGCTTTAATTTGAGGGTATTTACATCCAAATCAGGTGAACGGTGTAGGATTTACAACAGTTTGTATATGTGCCTCCCACTTTTTAAGGGACCAAAAGTAATGGGACAGATTAACAATCATAAATCAAACTTTCACTTTTTAATACTTGGTTGCAAATCCTTTGTAGTCAATTACAGCCTGAAGTCTGGAACGCATAGACATCACCAGACGCTGGGTTTCATCCCTGGTGATGCTCTGCCAGGCCTCTACTGCAACTGTCTTCAGTTCCTGCTTGTTCTTAGGGCATTTGCCCTTCAGTTTTGTCTTTAACAAGTGAAATGCATGCTCAATCGGATTCAGATCAGGTGATTGACTTGGTCATTGCATAACATTCCACTTCTTTCCCTTAAAAAACTCTTCGGTTGCTTCGGGTCATTGTCCATCTGCACTGTGAAGCGCCGTCCAATGAGTTCTGAAGCATTTGGCTGAATATGAGCAGATAATATTGCCCAAAACACTTCAGAATTCATCCTGCTGCTTTTGTCAGCAGTCACATCATCAATAAATACAAGAGAACAAGTTCCATTGGCAGCCATGCATGCCCATGCCATGACACTACCACCACCATGCTTCACTGATGAGGTGGTATGCTTTGGATTGTGAGCAGTTCCTTTCCTTCTCCATACTTTTCTCTTCCCATCACTCTGGTACAAGTTGATCTTGGTCTCATCTGTCCATAGGATGTTGTTCCAGAACTGTGAAGACTTTTTTAGATGTTGTTTGGCAAACTCTAATCTGGCCTTCCTATTTTTGAGGCTCACCAATGGTTTACATCTTGTGGTGAACCCTCTGTATTCACTCTGGTGAAGTCTCTTGATTGTTGACTTTGACACACATACACCTACCTCCTGGAGAGTTTTCTTGATCTATCCAACTGTTGTGAAGGGTGTTTTCTTCATCAGGGAAAGAATTCTTCGGTCATCTACCACAGTTGTTTTCCGTGGTCTTCCGGGTATTTTGGTTTTGCTGAGCTCACTGGTGCGTTCTTTCTTTTTAAGGATGTTCCAAACAGTCGATTTGGCCACACCTAATGTTTTTGCTATCTCTCTGATGGGTTTGTTTTGTTTTTTCAGCCTAATGATGGCTTGCTTCACTGCTAGTGACAGCTCTTTGGATCTCATATTGAGAGTTGACAGCAACATATTCCAAATGCAAATAGCACACTTGAAATGAACTCTGGACCTTTTATCTGCTCCTTGTAAATGGGATAATGAGGGAATAACACACGCCTGGCCATGGAACAGCTGAGCAGCCAATTGTCCCATTATTTTTGGTCCCTTAATAAGTGGGAGGCACATATGCAAACTGTTGTAATTCCTACACCGTTCCCCTGATTTGGATGTAAATACCCTCAAATTAAAGCTGAAAGTCTGCAGTTAAAGCACATCTTGTTTGTTTAATTTCAAATCCATTGTGGTGGTGTATAGAGCCAAAAAGATTAGAATTGTGTCCATGTCCCAATATTTATGGACCTGACTGTATATATATATATATATATATATATACACACACACACACACATATATAGTACAGTAAAACTGCAGGCAAGGGCACTGGGGGACAAACTAATGTCAATTTATTTTATTTAGTAATGTAATCCAATAGGATTACAATATATCAGTGTGTTTGTGTTTTTTACTTTTCAAATTTGCCGCCGGTTCCACCCCCCTGCGACGTGGCGCTCGCAGGGAACGGAAGCCGGGGCACAGAGCATCAGGCAGAAGATCCGGCCGCCGTATGCTGCAGGAACACATTGCGGGATCCCGGGGACAAGGTAAGTAACCTCTACCAGGATCCAGCGATGATCCCTGGCGGTACCCCGAGTGTGGCTCGGGATTACCGCTAATGGTACTGAAATTCCACCCCGAGCCACACTTGGGAATACCGCTAAGGAGGTTAAATGTATGCGTATTACAGTTAAGTTAGCACTGAATGGGCCCGCAAGTAGATGTATAATCCATCACGATGGAAAACAGGAAAGGGGGGGCTATGTTCACATACACAAGAGGGCATGCAGAATAAACATAGCCACCCTAGAATAGGAAGTACGATAATAGCTTGCATTTGACAGATAAAAAGAAGGAAGGGGATAAAAGGTACATTCTATTTATATTTAAACATACTGAATTGTTTTTTTTTTTTTTTTATGTGAGTTCAATGTCATTTTAACTGCCTGCAGATATCAGATGGTGGTGAGAGGTGCAATTGAAATGATCTCATGAGAAAACAATAGTGATCAGTCATGAAAAATCCAGTCTGGCCAATTAATTCTTACCCTTTTTTTACCCTGTTAACAGACATATGATTACTGCCCAATCCCACTGTAACAGAACTGGATGTAGAGTCACCACAAAAACAGTACGGGGCTGATGCATGAAAAGTGTGCTAAAAAGGAACAACCCAAAAAAAAGTCAGGATCCATTTAAAAAAAATTTACAGTAAAAATTGCAGTTGGATGCTAATGGAGTGCTATGTGAAAAAAAAATTGGTTAGTCAAACTTAAATTTAAACCTAACTTGGCCTAACACATTTCAAATTAATGAACAGTGTTAAAGTATCCTTGTGTTGCCTGCAAGTACTTGTGTAAAGCCCCGTACACACGTGCCGAATGTCGGCCGAACGATCGGCGGTTTTTTGTCCGGTGCTGTCCTGTCGGTTGAAAAGTGCTAAAGACTGCACATGAATTTTGTCGGCCAACAACAGCCGACTGCAGAAGTGATGCCATGTGATGGTTAACTTTCCGTGTGTTTTTTCTTCTCTGAGCATGCCCAGTCTTGTTGAATTCTGTACTGACTGGCGAACAATCGGCCGTTCTGGTGACGGCCAACAAAAATTTTATAGCCTGCACACCTGATTCTGTTCGGCCGAAAAGTCGCAGTCGGTTGTCGGAAGCATCATACTAACAAGCCGACAATCGGCCGATCGTTTGGCGGCCGAATATTTACGGCCGACAATCGCTACGTGTGTACGGGCCTTAAGTCTTCAAATGTATCTCTGTAAGCTTTTTGAATAATTGGCCCAGGCTGTTCATTGGGCCACAACATCTACCCAAGTTGAGATCAAGCCCCTATCCTTCTAGTACTTAGGCCACCTGTCATTCAACTGTTAAATGCCCACTACCATAAAAAAAATTAACTACTTTCAGTCCACCTTGGTCAGGTGTGAACTTTTTATGTAGGAATCTATTCCCTTCCCTACCCTGTGGGTCTGTGAGAGATCCAGATGTGTCTTCTCTAAAAAAAAAGTTGATGAATGTGTGCCAGGAAAAGTGATTAGGGGTAGCCCCCAAAGAAGTAGATGCAAACTGTAGATGAAACAACAGTGTGATTAGTCATAGACTGAGATTTCCCACTACCATCGCCATTACCTGTCATCACGTGATTAAATTTCAAAGATTGATCAGTGGCACATTTCCTGTGATCCTGGTTAAAAGTAAGTCTTATCACCACGATAGCAACATTTTTCTGTGAAATTTGCTTAGTTTAAATGTGACTTGTGAATCTGATGTCTGAGAAGACATAGAAGAACTAGATGGTAAATAAACAAGCTGCAGCTTCCAAAGCTGGCAAAATATCAGCATGCATAAAAAAGAGGATATACTCCAGTGATGCCACTTAATACAACTCTGGTTAGGCCACTTCTGGAGTAGTTGTCCAGTTCTAGTCACCAGTCCTCCGAAAGGATGTGCTGGAGCTGGAGAGAGTACAAAGAAGGACAACAAAATTAATAAGAGGATTGTTGTTGTTTATTCGTGTCCAATGCTTTGAGACCTCATCAACCATAGCGTGCCAGGCCCTTCAATAATTCTTGGATCCCTTTATTGATCAATGCCTTTGCCATGGCAAAGGAGCATGCATAATTCAGTGAAGCTATGAGCTATGCTTTGTAGGCTCAGCCAAGACGCACAGGTCATAGCGGAGAATTCTGACAAAACGTGATTCACTGGAAAAGGAAATGGCAACCCACTCCAGTAACCTTGCCAAGAAAACCTCATGAACAGAAACAATAGGGGATTGGAGGACCTCAAATACGAGGAACGACTACGAGCACTAAATTTACTCTCGCTGGAGAAGAGACGCTTGAGAGGGGACATGATAGTGATTTACAAATACCTCAATGGTGATCCCAGCATAAGAAAAAAAAATATTCAGTCTCAGGGAATGGAAGAGGACACAGGGGCCACACAATGAGATTGGAGGGGGAAATGGTTTAACCTTAAGCTGTGCAGGCAGTTTTTCACTGTCAGGGCGATAAGGATGTGGAACTCTCTTCCGCAATTGGTGGTGTCAGTGTGGGGTATTGATATTTAAAACACTCTTGGATGTGCATCTTAACCACTTTAAGACCGGAAGGATTTGCCCCCTTAATGACCAGGCCACTTTTTTTTAACTTGGCACTGTGTGACTAAAACTGACAATTGTGCGGTTGTGCGACGCTGTACCCAAACAAAATTTATGTCCTTTTTTCCCACAAATGGAGCTTTCTTTTGGTGATATTTGATAACCTTTGCGATTTTTATTTTTTGCTCTATACACAAAAAAAAGAGTGATAATTCAGAAAAAAAAATCAATATTTTTCACTTTCTGCTATATAACATTCTCTAAAAAAACAAAAAAAATTAAAAATCTAAATTTTTTCATTTTAGGCCAATTTGTTTTCTGCTACATATTTTTGGTAAAAAAAAAAATCGCAACAAGCAGATTTTGATTGGTTTGCGCAAAAGTTATTGAGTCTACTAACTACGGGAAAGATTTATGTCATTTTATTGTTTTTTTTTTTACTAGTAATGGTGGCGACTGCAACATTGCGGCGGACAGATCGGACCCCTGACTGACATTTTTGACACTTTTGGGGGGAACCAGTTGACATTACTACAATAATCAGTGCTAAAAATTTGCACTGTTACTGTAATAATGACACTGGCAGGGAAGGGGTTAACATTGTGGGTGATCAAGGCATTAAATGTGAGGCTAGGGGAGTAATTTTAACTGTGGGGGGGCGTGGCTTGTGAAATGACCATAGAGACCTGTAATCCTACATAGAAGGGTCACAGGGGCTCTATGATCATTCCAGGAGAAGAACGGTCAGCTGTGTTTACAACAGCTGACCGTTTTTCTCTCTCAGCGGGGAACGACCGCGGGTGTCAGGCGGCAATCGGAGCCTGCTGCATTGGCTTCCACCCTGATGAGCTCGCCTCCTAGCCTCCTGCTCGCGACCTCCGTACAGTTACGGCGATTCGCACAGGAGCCGCTGCCTGCCACAGTACATCTGCGGTGGGCGGTTGTAAAGAGGTTAGAGAACACAACATACAGGGATATGGGAAATAATTCTCGACACTGACACAAGCACACCTACACGGGTTGAACTGGATGGACTATGGTCTTTATTCAACCTTACTAACTATGTAGTAAAATTATCATCTTCAATATGTGAACCCAGAACATCAGTGGCATATGACAGTTAGATGGCACAGCTGTAGCTTAGTTTTTGAAGGGGTGAAGTTTTTTTTAAATTCAGGCAGATGTCTATGCCTTTTGTGCATCCTGGACCTGGGATCCAAAGGACTTCCCAGGGAAAAAGGAAACAATTTAAACACTATTTTAAACACAGGTACTTGCAAGCTGCAAAAGGTGCTTCACTTCAGCGTGTTAGCACCCTAAAAACATTTAGGAATGGTCAGGATCACTTTAAATGCAACCTTAAAATGTGTGTGTACAAGGGATAAGGGAACATTTTAGAAATAACATATTTGGGGTTATATTGTAATGTATATGTGCATTATGAAGGAAGACTGATGTCTTACACATTACTGGTTTTTAACCAGAGACAACAAGCATCTTTGCAAATATTTCTTTAATCTTTCTTTGGTTTGTCTACATTTAGCCTATCTACAATATCACCAGTAACATGCTTGCAGACAAGGATAGAGAACAAGGAAGGCATTAAATCCATTGCCCAGGCACTAAAAAAAAAAAAAAAAAATTCTTGCAGCACTTTCTTAATGTAGCCTCAGGTGTTGTTCATCTGGAAATTCTGCCTTCTAACTGCTATACCAGCAGCATTTACAGCTGTCACCCCAGCTGATTATCTGTGCAGGGGGAGCCTGCCTCATGGAGGGTGCCCCACAGACTCCTTCTTCCTGCACCACTGGAAGACGAAGATTGTTGCGCCAGTAGATGTCATCTGGAATGTAGCAAGGAAAAAATTTAAAAAGGGCTACAGAGAGGTTAGGAACTTTAAGAAAAATTCAGACTCCCAAAAATGCTCTTATGGGATTTCTCTAAATGTATATTTTGCTTTCCACAGTTGCGGCTGCACAGAAAAGTGCAGGATCTGTAGGAGGAGTCTAGTCCTCCTCTCTGCTGCCAACTGCTGAGCCGGGTTGGTTGGCAAAGATGAGTCTCTCTGTGCCTGCACGGAGAAGCACTGGTGGAGAAGTTCTGTCCTCCTCTCTGCTGCCAACTGCTGGGCCGGGTTGGTTGGCAAAGATGAGTCTCTCTGTGCCTGCATGGAGAAGCACTGGTGGAGAAGTTCTGTCCTCCTCCTCTCAGCAGGCTGCCATCTGCTGAGACAAGGTGGGGGCGAAGATGAGGGAGGTGCAGCAGCTGCAGGATAGGTGCGAGAGCCAAAAAGAAATGGCCTAGAGGGCCGAATTCAGGCCTTGGGTTTGAAACATGTGGTATAGAGGGTTAGCTAATCTAATGAAAACACTGTCTTCTTCTAGGAATCAAACAAATGACTACTCCTGTTTCATGTTTTTCTCAATCCTGCTCTGCAAACATGTCTGCAATGTAACTGCAAATAAGCTGGGTGTACACAACAAAGTAGTGGTTATGCTGGCCTGTTACTATACCTCAGGGATCTCCAAATATAATGATGATCCAAATAAATGATTTAAAAAAAATTGAAATAAATGATCAGGTTTTACTAGGATCTTTTTTTTTTTATTATTAATCAACATGATATTATTCAGAACAAAAGAGAAGGCACTTTAGTAAAACAAAGCAATGCCCCCCCCCCCTTACAAGTCCCTATCGGAGGCCATCCATACATCAGTGCCCCAGTTGCATCAGTTCCCCATCGGAGTCTCCCCTTACATCAGGTTCCCTATCAGAGTCCCCCCTACAATAATTTCCCCTTCAGAATCCAGTCTTACATCAGGATTCCCTATCAGAGTCCCCCCTACATCAGTGTCCCCATGAGAGTACAGCCTTACATCAGAGTCGCCCCTTACATCAGTGTCCCTATGCTGTTGGGAGCAGGTAAAATCTTGTAGTTGGCCATGTGTGGCTCACAGGTTGTAGTGTGGGGACCCCTGTTATAGTTTGTGAATTAAAGGTCAACAGTTTTTGGGAAGCTGCATGTTGCTGTCAAAGTAACGTAGACCACTCTTCTCTCTAATGTTTGGTTCAACAAGTGGACCTCTTGGTAATGTCATTGTGCCCTATGTTCTGATTTTACGTCACATGATTTTCACTTTGGCTATTTGTTAATAAATATACAGTATATGCTTTAAACATCAGCCACTGAGAGTATGCTTTTGTTACATATACAGGTAAATAAAGGGTTCGATGGAAGTACCTATGGCACAGAGATTGTGTTGTTAACAGATGGAGAGGATTCGGGTATTAGCAATTGTTTTAGTGAAGTACAAAACAGTGGAGCAGTCATTCACACTCTTGCTTTAGGAAACCAAGCAGATAAAGGCCTAGAACAATTATCCACCTTGACAGGTAAGTTATGTTCTTTTCTGGGAATTACAGATATGGGTTGTGGCTTTAAAAGCAGCCAATTGATCAGGATAACACTTCAATACGAAGAGTTACCACAACTGAATGAAGATGACCCATAAAAGCCTGAAAGACTGACAATAGATTGAACACTGGTTCAGAATAAAATTACAATTTCTTTTTTAAACACAATCTGGCAGAAACCCAAGTGTCCTCTTGGGTTATATGGAGCCCCAATTGGGAATCTCTGGTCCTAAGAGAAAACATGATATTGGAAAGCACAAGCAAGAGCCCTTCTAATAAGAAGTAAATCCTGTTGCCCCAAAACTCAGAAAAAACCCCATTGTCTTTTTGTGTAATGTGCTTGAGTATATTTTTATATATACTATGTGTTTTTCTTCACTTTTGAAACTGCAGGGTACTGCAAATCTACTGGTGCTCAAAAAAGTAAATAAGAAAAAAAACAAAAAAAGTAATAAGACCTCCAAAACATGTGGCCTAAAAAAAAAAAAAAATAACAAAGCAAGTAGCCTAATACTATTGACATAGGGTAAGGCAACGCCATAATCATTTTTTGTCTTTATGTAGCACCCTCCTAGGTAGGTGCTAGGAAAATGCATTTGGTGGCTCTTTTCTGCTTATCAGGAGAGCCTGATCTTTTAGTTTAGCCTGTCACATGTTTCCAGGTGAGATTTATTGGGTCTAAAGGCCCGTACACACGTACCGATCGTCGGCCGAAAAGCTTCTTAAGGGAGTCTACCCACTGTATCCAATAAGGGAGCTTGTTGGACAGTGGAGAAAACCTAACCAGTAGCACACCAGGGTTTATGGCTGTCTCGGTGAGTGGGCATTGCTGCAATGCATCCTAGGATTTACTATAAACCTGGAGGGAGCATGTGACAGGGCATCTTTGGCAGGAAGCAGAGTCCCAGGAGGAGGCAGGCGGCTGGTCTCTCCTCCTTCAGGTGTGAGAAAGGTGGTTCAGGCAGTCGCCCTAGTGAACCGGGTGTGGAGCTGAGCTGCAGAGGATCCAGAGTGCTGACAAACAGTATCGTGAGTACAAGGAGATCTGCCTAAGGGTCTGCCAAGGAGAGGGGACCACTCAGGGGATCAAGGAGCTAGCTCACATAGGGAGTGTATCAGTAAGGGGGTGCAGTGTAGTTGACCCTGAAGATTAGGAACAAAGGCGATGCCAGGAAGGGCCCTGAAGTTGTTCTGCAGTACAGTCCAGTTTACCTCAGGATACAGTTTAAATCAAAAAGTTAATTCAGTCCTGCATCACAGTTTATGACAGACTGAAGCACCGGCCTAGCTGTGACTAGCATTACTCAGCATTTTCAAGTTGTCCCAGCCTATTGTGCATAGTATATAATGTTGGAGTATCCCACTCATTCCCTTTTCCTATCCAAGTTCCAAATAAAACATAAAAACCAAAGCTACCCGACTGTTTCCTGACTGAGCCATAATCATTTGGAAAATGCCTAATTGTCATGCTTTTGCTAATGGTAACCCAGGGGAACCCGTAACCAGCAGCTCCCATGGGAGTAGCGCTACATTTGTATTCTGAAAAACACACAATTGAACATATAGGGTGTGTTTATAAAAAAACGATATAGCTGTTCTTCCTTCGGCTTGAAAATGTGTTCTGTGAGAATGTGGCAAAATTGAATGTTATCTGGCTACATCCTCTGTAGTTTAAATGTTTGAATGCTGACAATACAACAATATGGCCACTAGTTGGAGCTAAGGAGCATACTTATCTCCTTTGATAGTCAATGCCATCAAGTAGCCATAATGCGGTTTTACCCATTTACACATTTTCTTGATCTACAGAGACTGCAACTTTTTTGAATACACCCCATGCTGTGTATATGTACACACACACACACACACACACACACAGTTAAGAGGCAGTTCAGTGGTTTAGGATGCATTTTATTTTATTTGGCCTAAACAGGGACTTGGCATTTTGGGATAGGAACTTGGATTGGGGTATATTTGGAGGATGTTCAGTATATAACTTCCCCTATAGTGCTTGCAGTTGAGCAATCCATTTGAAGCATAGCATATTTTAAAAATAAAAAACTTAGCCAAAAAAAAAATTAAAAAAAATGGCCTTTTGGCTCAGTTACAAAATAAAGTTCATAACATACTGTTTTCAAAATAGTTAGGTTATGGTTATTAATAGGGATGAGCAGACCTAGGTTAGGACACAGTTTTGGCTGTTCAGGCATTCAGATGCAAGGTGCTTTGCCAGGGGGGCTGGTATGAATTCAAAAGGGAGAATCTATGCGTTATTTCTTTTTGCTATAAGATTTGCTACAGCAAAAAGTAACAGTTACAGAGGAAAAAAAAATGATGTTGTTTAAATTTCCGGCAAATGACATTTCATGGCTTCATGTTATTTGCCGGAATTATCAAACTATTTTCCCTTTGTGAATGTCAGTGCTTTAAAAAAAAAAAAAAAAAAGTCACTGCTCCTGGCAAAATGGGCATTTTTTTTTTTTAAACAGATTCAGCTCCCATTGATTTCAATTGGGCTTGGCATCCAAACTCCTTTGCAGTCCAGCTCATCCCTAGTAAATAATCTCAAAGCTGGAATGGGTTACCAAGCCAAAAACCCAGCAAGTGGACTTGCAGAATGCATGGCTTTAAATAGACATAGCATGTATAATAAATGTTTGTTCATTCTCTGCAGGTGGTTTACAACTATATGCATCAGATAAAGTTGATGCCAATGGTTTGATTGATTCCTTCAGTGGCATCAAATCCAGCAGTGGGGATGTCCAGGCCCAGTCTATACAGGTATGTATATTCTTTGTAGCAAAGCTATCATAAGATGTCAGATAATAGGCATACTGAGATATTATTGTAGTGTACGTGACTGTAATTTCACATGAACAAAGCCCCATCTATAGAATTGTACTGAATAAAGCATGATCACTGCACTGCAAACTGCACCCTTGTTCACACCTGAGCAGTTTTCAGCTCGTAAAACGCTTATCTCTGAAGTCTCAAAACGCCCAACAAGCAAAATTCCATTCATTTCAATGGCCCCTGTTCACATATGAGCGTTTTGTCGCCTGAAGCAAAACCCCTGAAGCTCTAAAAAGTACATGCGCTTCTTTTTTTACGCGTTTTTGTTAGATGTCAATGCCTGCTTTCAAACACCTGCAAAAAAAATCTGAAAAACGCCCAAACAAAGCCTGAAAATGATACGCTTAGGTGTGAATGGAGCCTTGTATTAAAACAAGAAGTATGCCTTGTCTATGTAATGATATCATATGTTGAAAATGTATGTAATTAAAATGATAAGGTGAAATTGTTTTTAAATAAGGCCCAATTGAACTTTTAGTTTAAGTTAGCTTGTCTGAGCACCACAAGCCAAAAGCACTATTCAAATCAATTTTAATATTCAAAGCAAATTCCACCATCCATCCATGTCTCCATGCTTTATTTTACTGAGATATCACTTAGAAAAACACGCCCTAGCATTTCTGGCTATGGCCATCTTAAGTAAGGACTGATTATTCATGTAGCAATTGCTTCCCTGAATCCATCAGCCCTTAGCTCAGGCATACAGACAGGAGGGGGTGCTTAGCTGAGAAAACCCCTCTTCCTCTCCTGAAGACTCCTAGGGTGTTTGACATCATTTGCCTAGGCATGGAAACCAGGAAGTGAATAAAGAAATGTAAAAAAAAACTGTTCAAAACAAGTAAATATAACAAACTTTCCTATCTATTTACTAATGCTAACTGCATACAAATTCAAAATTGCCAATGTTAATTGAAAAAAGTGAAGTTCCAATTTAAGGTATTTCCAGGTGAATCTAAACAAAAGGTATCACAAGTCTTGCAGTTTATTTTTTTCTTTACAAATAAACCACAGCCTGATTAGAAAAGCCTGTGTCCTGCAGAGTGGGACCATTGGTCTCTGTGTGAATGCAGTGGCCTCTCTGCAGAGGTTCTAACCCCCCCCCCCCCACCCCCCCGCTGAGTAAGAGATAAAGATCTCCAATCAGATCTCCAATTGCTGATTGCACAGCTATAGGTCTGGCTCTGTAGGGCCTCTGCCATTAGACCACTGTTTTCCCTCACAGACCAAGAGCCCTACTGTGTAGAGCAGTGGTCCTCAACCCTGGCCCTCAGGGCCCTCTAACAGGCCAGGTTTGCAAGATAACTGAAATACATCCCAGGTGATATCATTTGCTGCTCAGTGATTGCAGTACTCTAGTCTGCATCTCCCCAAGGTAATACTTAAAATCTGGCCTGTTAGTGGGCCCTGAGGACTGGAGTTGAGAGCCACTGGATTAGAGCTTCTGCCAGGCTCTATTGGAGAGATGCCTTCAGATGTTTAAAGAAATCACAAATTTATAGGACTGATAAGAAAATAATTTCTGCACCTTCTATGTTTGTACAATAATGGTTACTGTCCATTTCTGCTATTACAGCTTGAAAGTACTGCAACATCAATAGAACCAACCCAGTGTCTGGAAGGCAAAGTGACCATTGACAACAGTGTCGGCAATGACACTTTCTTTTTAGTGACTTGGAACCTTCTTTCCCCAACCATTCAATTGAAAGATCCATCCAGCAAAATATATGAGAACGGGCAGTTTGTAACTGATGCCAGCTCAAAGTCCGCCCGTCTCGCAATTCCAGGCACTGCTCAGGTATAGCAACTAATATTTTTTATTACTATTATTATTTTTTATTACTATTATTATTATATGTGGGGGAGTTTTCTTTTTGCAGTGTATTGCTTTTGTGCACTAAAACCCTATATGCTGTTAGTATTTTAAAGGACTATTCCAGTAGTAAGGCACTGCTGGTTTGGGACCAATCTAATTGCAGTTAGAACATGCTTGCTTGTTCTTTCCTTTGCCTTCAACAGAAGCTGAAAGCCAAGGAAAAAGAAAGTATTGAGAAATTACAAGGTCTTTAAATTGGTGGATTAACGTGACAAAAAAAAACTCAAAAAAAATCAGCTACATGTTCTTAAAATGGAACTTCACCTAAAAGTGAAAGTTCTGCTTTTCCTCCTCCTTCCCCCCTTCTCTACCACTTTTGGATTTTTTTTTCTTTCTGGGGCTGGGTACCTATTTCTGGCAGTTACCTGTTCCCACTTGCCTAAACAAGAAAAGCAGAAGTATAACCCCCCACCTCCACTCCTTCAACCTCCTGAGACACATCCCCAGGGACTGCAGGACCATTCTTAACCACTTAAGCCACGGAGGATTTGGCTGCTAAAAGACCAGGAGGTATTTTGCGATTCGGCACTGCGTGACTTTAACGGACAATTGCGCGGTCGTGCGATGCTGTACCTAAACAAATTTGACGTCCTTTTTTCCCCACAAACAGAGCTTTCTTTTGGTGGTATTTGATCACCTGTGTGATTTTTTGATCATGCGTTATAAACAAAAAAAGAGCGTCAATTTTGCAAAAATAACAATATTTTTCACATTTTTTTTATATGAAATTCCCCAAAAAAAATGTAAAAATCAAATTTTTTTTAACATTTTCGGCCAATTTGTTTTATGCTACTTATGTTTGGTAAAAAAAAAAAAATCGCAAAAAGCTTATTTTGATTGGTTTGCGCAAAAGTTATCGCGTTTACTAACAAAGGGAAAGATTTTTGTCATTTTTGGTGTTTTTTTTTTAACGCGTAATGGCGGCGATCTGCGATTTTTTTTTTTGCGGTACTGCAACATTGCGGCCGACAGATTGGACCTTTGACTGACATTTTTGACACTGGGTTACCAGTGACATTACTGCAGTAATCAGTGCTATACATATGCACTGTTACTGCAAAATGACACTGGCAGGGAAGGGGTTAACTGTATTGGAGAGGGAGGGGTTAAGTGTGTCCTAGGGGCGTGATTCTAACTGTAAAGGGACATGGCTATTGGTGTAAAAACAGAGATCAACGGTTCTTCATAGTAGAACCGTCTGATCTTCATTTTTACACCAGGGAGAATGACAGGCGGCTTGTTTACATAAGCCGACTGACTTTCTCCCTTCACCTGAGCGATCGTGAGTGACCGGCGGACGATCGGGTCCGCCGGTCACACGCACTGACTTGTCATTGAACGAGCCGGGGCGGGCGCGCGCCCCGGTGGGCGCGCGCCCGCCCGCAATTGGCTCACAAGTTAGTGACAGGCGAGTGACGTACCCATACGTCACTCTGCCTGGCCGAGGCTGACCACCGCAGTATATAGTCGTGCGGCGGTCGGCAACCGGTTAAAGCTCAGCGCGTGTCATGCATGTGCAGTGGGGAGCCGGCTGTGAAACAACAGGAAGTCACAGCCGGCTTCCCACAGCCAAGATTGCAGTACCGGGACCCAAAGGCCAGCGAAGACTTTGCCTTTAAGATCTGTATTCAATGTTCTTTTTATATTTTACACTTCAATGTTCATTTGGCTCAGCATCTCATACCCTCTCTAGTTTTTTTATGATCCAGTACTTTGCACTTCATGCATGTGTGGCAAAAACTTGACTTTAATGGAAAACACTGCAACAAATTGAAGATCTGCAGATAGGCTTTCCCCTAAAATCTGTGGAGTTAGGTGTTAACCTGCATGGCATGTGCAGTATAGGACTGGGAAAATTCTGTAGAAAAGCTGTGCAGCATTGACCTGGGAAGCTGCATGTCAGGTAAGTACAGCACTTTCCAAAAATACTGGGGCAAGGGGGCTTTCAAAAGAAGCTTTAAAGTACTCTTCAGCTCCAGTCTTGGGATGTTGAACACAGATCTTAGCATGGGCCACCACCAGAGATGTATAATAACTAAGTAGAACTACTTCACTACTGTACTTAAGTGCCGAAAGGCGGTATCTGTACTTTCCTAGAGTAGAATTTTTTTCTCCTACTTCCACTTTTACTTCACTACATTTTTTCAATGATTTCAATACTTCTACTCCGATATTTTTTTTTGTGCTGCATAGTTACTATTATAAAAATAACCAATGCCAGAACAGTAGATGGCAGGTTTCATGAAGCTCAAAACATGTGTATTATCAGCGCATACGAAAATAAATGCTACTGTATGTATAAATAAAAGCTGCATTTGAAATAATAAAAAACAATATGATGTTCAAACGTTTGACTTCTTTCTTTAATAACTATATAACCCAGTACTTGTACTTTTACTTTCAGTACTTGAGTAGCATTTTTTTTTTCAAAACTACTGGTACTTTTACTTTCAGTACTTGAGTAGCAAAATTTTTAAAAAAACTACTTGCAATACTTAAGTACAAAAAATGTTGAATACTTTAGTACTTCTACTCAAGTCACTTTTTGATCGAGCACTTGTACTTTTACTCAAGTATGGGTTTCGAGTACTTTATAAAACTCTGGCCACCACTTTAAACAGGCTTCAGCATATAGTCATTACAGACTTGCTGGAAGCTTGATAAAACCAAACACAGGATTTCCCTAAATGTCTAGAATTTTCTATAACATAAAATGTGTACTGTACGTCAGAAGTTCTCTGTATGCAACTGTGAAATCTCCAACAATAATTTTATTTCTTTTTAGCCTGGTGACTGGCCATACAAATTATGCAACACGCATTCTTCAGCTCAGGTCCTTGGTATTACGGTGAATTCCCGAGCAGCAGATCCAAATGTCCCCCCAATTACTGTTGAACCATTTCTTAATGCAGACACTAACAGCTTCCCCACTCCAATGATTGTGTATGCTACGGTAACACAAGGCCTTGCTCCAGTTCTAGGAGCGAAAGTGACTGCTTACATTGAAGCACAAGATGGAACCGTTACACCGTTACCTCTCCAGGACAATGGTGCAGGTAATGGTTTATATGCAATGTTTACTTACTTTTATGAATTTATTCACTTTTTTGTCACTTTTCCCTGTTTTTGGCAGGCGTTTGCTAAGGCTACCCATAGACTTAATAGTGTAGACATAATACAACACAGAAGTACAGAAATATTACTTATGTAATAGAGGCTTATATCTAGTTAAAAATTAAAGTACATATACAGGTTTAATAGAAAATTCTCTATGGGAGGCAGCAGTCATCAGAAGAGATACGTACAGGCATGCCGAAGAGGGGACCCAGTTATATGTATTAGGGGGCTAGGGGAATTTTAATTTAAATGCGGACAAGTACATTAAAGCACTATTAAATCCAAAACCAATCATTAGACATGGTAGCTGCTTTACCTTTATTTTTAAGTCTTTATTCCCTCAATTTTCACCTGGTGATCTGGCCAGTAACACAACTCCTGTATAAAAGTGCCCCCGGTCTGAATGAAAGAGCACAGGAGGCACCTGTGGACAACAGCATTGTCAGTCTGGTGTGAGGGGAGTGTTAGATGTACTAGCAGATTTAATTGCACTACAATGTGACACCAAACTCCCGCTAGCACTTTATAAGCAGTTAAAGCAACAAAAAAAAAAAACATTTTCCTTATGGGAAGGAAAGGAAACTGATCATTGTAAGCACCCCCATCAGTGTTAAATGGTGTCATCTCTGTAACTTATACATTCTGCTGAAGAGGTTGTCCTTTTGGAAAACAACAGACTTTGGCCAGATTACCAGTTAAAATTAGAGAAAAGAAAGCCAAAAATAAAAATGAAACTAATGCAGCCATCACATCTAACAATTTGTAAGCTGCAATATAATAAATGTTTGATTTTGGGTTTAATATCGCTTTAAGGTGTTACATTTAATCTAATTACTTTCAAGCTTTGCGGTGACAGAACAGCCTGAAGGCTACATTCACACCTGAGCATAGCGTTTTTGCGCGTTTTTTACAGCGATTTTACCGCGATTTACAGGCGTTTTTACAGGCGTTTTTTTGTGCAGGCGTTTTTAGATTGAATAGAAACCAATGGAAAACGCCTGTAATCTGCCCAAAAAGAAGCTCATGTACTTTTTTGAGCGTTGGGCGTTTTGCTTACAGCGTCAAAACGCTCAGATGTGAACAGGGGCCATTAAAATGAATAGGATTTGTCTTGTTGGGCGTTTTGAGAGCTGATCCTAGAGCAGAAAAACTCCCCAAAAACTCCCCAAAAACGCCCAAAAACGCCTACATGTGAACGGAGCCGAAGAGATTAGCCAAGGGCTTGAATTTTCCTATTCATTCCTAGCAAACGGTAATCGATTACCTGAATATATTCTGTAATGTATACTGGCCTGAATCAAATCATCTGTAAAACCCAAAGGCTCTATTCACACCTGGGCGTTTTCAGCTCCAAAAACGCTAAAAAAAAACGTTCCAAAACGCCCAACAAGTAAAACCCCATTCATTTTAATGGCCCCTGTTCACATCTGAGCTTTTTAACGCCTGAAGCAAAACGCCCAACGCTCAAAAAAGTACATGAGCTTCTTTTTGGGCAGATTACAGGCGTTTTCCATTGGTTTCTATTCAATCTAAAAACGCCTGCACAAAAAACGCCTGTAAAACGCCTGCAAAAACGCCCATAAAAACGCCTGGAAAAACGCCTGAAACAAAAACGCCCAGGTGTGAATGGAGCCAAAAAGTTGCATGTCATTGGCAAGATCTAAATTAATTTAAATTCTGTTTAGTTTTTGTTACTGTTGATCCAAGGGTAGACGTACCTCCACCACTAAAAACTCCACTGGTCCATTCCCATGGAAAGGATATCTATGTGGCCTCTCCACAAGACTGAGAATTTTCCACACATGCACTAAAGACATAGAGAAACAGCCAGTAGAGTTTGGTTTGGTGGTCATGTGGACAGGTAATTATAAGATTTGGGGGTGCTGGGGGGATTAGGAAAAAGGATAACTGTACGAAAGTACAGCTATCCTTTAATAACACCTCCCTGTGCAGGTCATTGACCAAATGTAGGCAGCGTGTATAGGTCTGCTTTTAAAGGGTGTATCCACATTTGGTAAAGTCTCTATTTGTTACAAAAGCCTTTTTGTAATTTAGTGTTAACTAAACTTACATTTCTAGTTAAATCTGCAAGCAATTAAAATTTTCAAAAACTGGCAAAACAGTTTTTTACCCAACTCAATACCACTGTGCGTACATATACGTCCTAGTATTGAGGTGGATATACCAGGATTATGTTTGAGGCTACAACCATTACATGTAACATATTTTATATAATTTATACTATTTTTAATATTTTCACTACGTCATTTTCTCCATTCTATCCATAAACAGGAGCTCCAAATATGTAACGGTTTTGATATGGTTGCTAAGCAAGTGCTTATATTTTTAGATATTTTGATATTAAAAAATTTCCAGTACAATGTCTGTAATTCACTGACCAGCCTAGGGATTACGTTAATGTACAGTGAATGGGTAAATAAAAAAATTACACTGTCGGAAAGACAAACATTTGTTTGCTCTTGCAAACAGCTAAAGTATTAATTGTTTTAAAGGGGTTGTAAATTCAGGTTTTTTTATCTTAAAGCATTCTATGCATTAAGAGAAAAAGCCTTGTGTTGCAGCCTCCCCAGCACCGTCTAATACTTGAGCCCCATCTCTATCCAGCGATGTCCACTAGTCCCCCAGCCATCCTGGACTCTCTCCTGATTGGCTGAGACACAGCCGCAGCACCATTGGCTCCCGTGGCTGTCAATCATAGTCGGTTAGCCATTCAGGAGAGAGAGGGGACGGGGCAGAATGGCAGCTCCGTGTCTGAATGGACACACAGAGCTGCAGCTTGGCTAGGGTGCCCCCATGGCAAGCTGCTTGCTGTGGGGGCACTCGATAGGAGGGAGGGGCTAGGAGCAACAAAGAGGGACCCGAGAAGAGGAGGATGCGGGCTGCCCTGAGCAAAACCAGAGAAGGCAAGTATAACATGCTTGTTTGAAAAAAAAAAAAAACGAGATTTTACAATCACTTAATAATTTATTTTAATATTTTTAAACTTTTCTTAACTTTTTAACTTCTCTTTTTCTATATATACTACTATTATAAGGGGTCTGTTATTCTTCCTTTACATTAGTAATTACATGTTTTCTTTATAGAGACATGAGTAGTCTGTTAGAATCCTAATGTCTTCTGTGTCACTAGTCTAAGAAGATCAGGACAAAGCCTCTGACTTGTTTTTACATGTAGGGTTCTGATAGCTCCTCCACCTGCTGCACTATCCTAAAGCCCTGTATCCTACGACTGTCCTGGGCTCACAGAGGAGCCAGGTGAGCCTGTGGACCAGAAGGGAGGGTTGACACTTTACCATCACTGAACCACATGTATATAGAACTGATTGCTTAAACCAACAAGCCTGCTGATTACCCGGAGGCAAACCTGCTGCTGCTATTGCAGAGCAATCTACATCTCCCTTCTGAAGATTAGAGTGACCTCCAGGGGGTGCTGCTGCAAACACAGGGCTTTAATTGATGCCC
Source organism: Pelophylax lessonae (assembly GCF_965119305.1). NCBI lineage: Eukaryota > Metazoa > Chordata > Amphibia > Anura > Ranidae > Pelophylax > Pelophylax lessonae. The sequence goes on along the minus strand of NC_138775.1, from coordinate 205,519,907 downwards.
TCACAGCACTAGGATGTTGCCATGAGGATAGCAATCCTCATGTGATGAGGATTCCCATGAGGATGGCAATCTTTGGTGGAAAGTCCGGAGGGGGTTAAGACCCAATAAAGACTTATTATGCTGACTGTTTCCTATCAGAAAGATTTCACTTCCTGTCCTGGAGCCACAACATTAAGAATACATCTCTTTAAAGTGAAGAAATACTCCCCCTTAGACAGTTAATCCTGTAACAGGTGTCACCATTAGGATATTTCTCCTTGCTTCCTGTTCTGGTGACAACTTTAAAATTTTAATTACTTATCAGTTTGTGTCCCAATGACAATAGTCACAAGGACACCGGTGAATCTCCACAAAGGAAATACAAATACAAAACCAAAGTTTTGGCTTTACACACACTTTACATAGTACAATAACATAAAGTGAATGAGCATACAGTAAAAAAAAAAAAGAAAGAAATTTTAATTTGTTAATTTATTTTCTTTAAGGTGCTGATATTATCAAGAATGATGGAATATATTCCAAATACTTCACAAGCTACAAACAAAATGGAAGATACAGTTTGAAAGTGCGGGTTGACAATTTTGGACCAGATTCAAAAGCAAGCATAGCAAAAAGTCGGGCTTTATACCTACCTGGTTATGTTGAAAATGGTAAGACAATTTAAAAAAATAAGCAGATATCAATTGCACTGGCAATAACTTTACATGTGAGCCTATGTATATTCGTACTTTATCATTAGATAATGTAGATTTGTAATTATCATAACCGATACGAGTCAAATAACACTCTGGTCTATTAGTAATTTATTGTATTTTACAAAATCTCATAAAGCTATTGGTTTTCCCTCTTGTTCCAGGTACCCTCATTTCGAACCCTCCAAAACCAAAAAATACCTTTGAGAATCCGAATGTGGGAAATTTCTCTCGAACCTCTTCAGGAGGTGCATTTGTGATCACAAATGTGCCATCAGGTCCTATTCCTGATACATATAGCCCAAGTAAAATCACTGACTTGAAAGCAATAATTGAAGGTCAGATAGTCAAATTGTCATGGACAGCAACTGGTGATGACCTGGATAAAGGAAATGGTATGATTTTTTTTAAATGAACCATACGACATACAGTTAATATTGGCTTTCTTGCTGTTTTACCCTAAAATTCTCAGTAGTACCCATGATGTTTTTCTTTATAGTATGAACTTTCAAATTCAAGTACATCTATTCCAGAATGGGCAAGGTTAGGGTAAAATAACATAGGTGGGGGGAGGGGGTCAGAGGAGGATGAGCTTAAGTGGCAGTGTGTCTCAAAAAGGTGGGGGGCAAGAGTGGGTGACAGCAGAGGAGGCATAAAGGTAAAGATTGAGAGTGAGGGGGGGAGTATGCACAGGTTTGGTGAGAGAGAAGATACAGACAAGGTGGTAAAGGGGGTGGCCCAGCCGTGTCTGGGGACAAGGGAAGAATATCAAGCATTAAGGACCATTGAGATTTCAGAGGGGGTGACTGAGCAAGGAGTTGCACCATGGCCGGTACAAGGGGAGGGTGGAAGGGACAGCTGCCCTGGGCAGCGTGTGGGAGGGGGCGCCAAAACACTTGAGCATAACCATACCTTCTGCAGGCTTCCCCGCCCCTTGCCGGAAAGGACAGAAGCATTTCCCCCTGCAATCTTCTAGGACACATCACAGGTCCCAGAAGATTGCAAGTCCACTGAGGAAGCGCATTGCGATTTGCAAATGGGCAGTGTGCACCCGGTTGTGAATGCCGGTGCCAGGGAGGAGAGGGAGAGAAGCGAGGCTTCGGGTGGCCGCATCACTGGACCATGGGACAGGTGAGTGTGTGTTTATTAAAAGTCAGCAGCTACACTTTTTTGTAGCTGCTGACTTTTGATAAACTTAAAAATGACTGGAACTCCGCTTTTAATCCTCTGCTCATAGAATAAAAGGCCCATACACACGATAAGAATAATCTGGCAATTTTTTTTTACATGTTAGTCTCATATGGAAAACAAGTTACAAAAATTATTGTTAGACAGAATACAGATTCAGAAATGATGTATTGTAATGTATCCTTTCATTTCCGAGCATGCACAGTTAGGATTATTAGATTTTTTTTTTTTGTGCAAATACCATACTATTTACATAAAAAAACATTTGTTTTGTTATCTTACAATAATTTTTTTAGTGCCTATTTTGTGATATTTTTACATGAACTGTTGTAATCAGCTCTTGAAAGCTGTGTATTAATAATCAGATCATCAGATCATCAGATCATCAGATCATCAGACGATTGCTCCAAATGTGTTCGATTTGCTCATCATGTGTACTGGGCAATAATGAGCATTTAACCCATGCACTACGGGAGGCCCCATTGCAAAGGTTGATTTTTTTTTTCCCTGGAGTTGAGATTTAAACCTTTATTATGAAAAAAATGTCAGGGAAGACATTTGGGTCAGCCAGGTACATACATTGGTGGTTTTATGTATACTGTATATATGAGTGTTTGTATATATATATATATATATATATATATATATATATATAAAAATAATGTATGTGTTAGGCTCCTTTCACAGGGTCCACCTCTGTAGGCGGATCCGTGCTGCTCAGCGGGGGATCGATACACTGATCCCCGCTGAGCAGGCAGGTGACAGCTCCCTCTCTGCTCTGTGTGCAGAGAGGGAGGTGTCAGTGCCCCGCTGCTCTCTATGGTGAGATCGGATGAGAGCGGACCGCCTGTCAGCTCTCATCCGATCCCATCCCCTGGATGGATGGAAAATAGGGTTTCCATCCGTCCGGATTTCACGGACAGGATCGGATGTGGATGGCAGCGGGTGTCAGCGGACATGTCACCACTGACATCCGCTGCCCCATAGGGATGCATGGAGGATCCGATCAGATCTGCCTAAAAAAACTGACAGGCGGATCTGATCGGATCGTTCGTGTGAAAGGACCCTAAAGCCCCATACACACGATCATATTATCGAACGATCTGTCATCCGTTTTTTGTGGCATGCTAATCTGATGTGGAAAGTGAAGAGGTTATTTTCATACGAATTTTCCCCGTACGACAGAATTCTACTTCAGAAGTGATGTCATGTGTTGGATTGCTTTGTATGTGTTCTTTCATCTCGGAGCATGCCTAGTCTTGCTCTCAAGATTTTTTTCCGTCAAACTGTACTAATGAAACGAAAATCGGACGTTGTGTTGACGGACAATAAAAATTTTATAGCCTGCACATCAGGATTTTTTCGGCCGAAAAGTCTGAGTTAGCTGTCGAAAGCACCATACTAACAATCCAAAAATCGGTCGTCGGACGAAATTTCCCCTTCAGATTTTCTTATCGTGTGTACGGGCCTTAAATGTGAACTGCCTGATAGGGGGCAAATTAATCAGTCCTAACCTGTGCACTCTATACATAGGTGTAATGATCAGGTGTGGTTACACACATTTTGGCATGTTTGTCCTGGGCGCTGGATTACCTTGTCCCAGCACTGAGTTGCACAATCATTTTTTACAGTCTAATTAGTCAATAAAACTGTGGAGTTGGAAGGAGAAAGGAACATTTTTACTGGAGGCAGAACTCTCCAGAGGCAAAGCAAAACTCTGACTAAGGCATGATGCAAAATGAGAAAGTGAAACTGTACTGTAACTTATCAGTTATATTATTAAGGATATAAAAGTAAAATGGTGCTGGAAAGGCAATAGACTTCAAATCATATAAAAAGTTAATGAATAACTTTTATGAGTGTTAATTTTCTGCATCATTTCCATTTCAGCTTCCATGTATGATTTACGGATGAGTCTTGACAGCGAGGAACTGATTGTTAACTTTCAAAATGGCACAGTTATAAACATCACCAGCTTAACACCACAGCCAGCTGGATCTATAGAAAATTTCAATTTTACCCCGAAAAATATCACTATAAAAAATGGAACTGTACTTTATTTTAGCTTGATTGCCATAGACAAGGTAAATCAAAAGTCAGAGCCATCTAACTTGGCAAGGGCAATCATGTTCATACCCCCTCCACCACCTCCACCACCTCCACCACAGACAACGCCTAGACCAACAATAAAAGGTCCAGGAGGTTCAGCCATGGCAGTAACTGGAACATTATTCATTGTCATCCTCACTCTTGTGATAGCAATCACTGGCTTTCATATCTGAGACACAGTCGTCCAAGAAAAGAAGACTTTATGTTATGTTGTCTGGAAAACTGATGAACAAGTATTGCATTCTGCTGATGTTAACCCGCAGAGGAAATGAAAGAAGCTGTGTTAGTAAATTTACAAAGGACACGTGAGACAATAACTGCTTGAGAATTGCTGAAACATTAGGCTTAAAATCCCCACAAATGTATTACTGTGCAATAAACGCTTGCGCTGTGAGCAGTGAGAAACTCAAGCATTAACATGTTGTAGCTTGTGCATAAATGACAAGCTTTGGATGGGATTTGGAGGTCTAATTCAACTGACCTAAATAAAAAAATGTGGGTCTATAGGGCAAAATACTTTTTATTCCAAAAAGTTTTAAATCAATATAGTGATTTCTTCTGAAAATTGCGGTTCTTAAGATAAATGGCATTTTTGCACTTCAGTGCACAGGAATGTTTCCTAAGTGTCAGTCAGCCCCAATTGTGATTGAAGTGGGGAGACCTAGACATGCTACACAGGGAGACAAGCTAACAAGAGAAAAGAAAAGCACAAGGTGAAACAAATCAAGGCCATGCAACTGGTGGCAATTCATCTCAGGTGTATATATAGGACAGTATGTGTTTCAAAAGAAAGGTAAAACATTGGTGATGGATCACCACTTAAACAAATATGGAGAAACAATGGTTCAAGAAATTTTAAATAGTGTACAAAGTTAATCATCCCCCTGCATTTTGAAGCTTCCATTGCTATCAGTTTAATCTCATGTATATATATATACTATGAAGTTTACTTATTATGGCAGCCGAATAAAAAGCCTAAAAACGTGCAAGCCACCCATTTATACTCAACATTGCTATATATCTCCATGAATAAGTGATCTAAAATAGTATCATGTACTATCTAAGATCTTTTATGACCACATTCCTGGACACTTTTCAAGTCTTTCATCTATAATGTCATTTTTATTGCTTTCTGACCTATGAAAGTAAATAGCACATCTCCTCTGATATCTAATTTTATGGACACATCTGTTTGCAGTTTTTACAGCTGGTTAGGAGAGTCTTTTGAGAGGTGTGGATGTACAAATTAGGAAAGTTTTTAATACTGTATTTTCTGGCGTATGAGACTACTTTTGAACCTCAAAAAAATCCCCCAAAAATGGGGGGGTCGTCTTATACGCCAAGTATAATATCTCCAAGGTAACCCAAGTATAAGTATTACCGGTAGATGAAAATTAGGGGGGTCGTCTTATACGCCCAGTCGTCTTATACGCCGGAAAATACGGTACTTCTCTTTTAGAAATTTTTCCATTATAAAGCCACGATCACCTGAATTACCTGTTGAAGCTTTCCTAAAATGTTGTTTAGAATATTATCTTGCACTGCACACTAAACACTGGAAATTACTGTTGAATCTGGATTAAAAAAAGATATTTGGCTAGACTGTTTTAGTAATGACTACTACGTATTGACTTACTCTGCTTAAAATGGATATAGTCATTGTAAAGCTGGCCATAGACATTAGAATATGGATGGCAGACCAATTTCCTGTAGAAACACAAGCAACTGGGCAAGTCAAGCATTTATTTTTGTGTCGATAGGGAGGGGCAATAAAGGTGCATAAAGACACATTTAGCTTTTTATCATAGGAAACAGTAGCTTTATGGTCACTGCCCAATCCATCAGAATCTGGCCTGGACCAGCCAGTGGTGATCTCATGTCTATGGGTATCTTTACTATTGCTTTAAATGTGAACATTACCTTTTATCTGCCTCATGTATAGTATGCTCAAAAAAATATTAACTGATGTCTACAGTTTTACCCTAAATTTGTGTTTGAATGTAAGCTTAGCAAAAGCTTCTTATGCTCAGAGGAAATTAGCTTTTTTGGCTAGTGGACTATCTGCCAACAGTTATTGTTACTACATGTCATTCTGATTATGGTGGGGAACAGTGTTAGTGCCATGCGCAGAAAATATACAAATGACACAAATTTATTCTATTGGTTGGTAATAGTATTTGAAGAATAAGGATGAGAACATTGACTGATTAAAGCTCAACTAAACCTTCCGTTTATATTCATCTAAACAAATTCCAGGTGCATCACAATAATAAAAGGTGTTCAATACCTTTCAGATATTTTTCTATAGAAAGCAGTCACAGCCAGAGTTGAAAGTCTATCCCCTGCCACCATACTGTAGAATGTGGTCTTTGATTTTTGCGTAGAAGGAGTGGTCTCTCTGCAGAGGTTCAACATGTCCCCTGCTGAGTCAAACCTATAGCTTTGCAATCAGCAAAGCTCATTCCCCACTTCAGCAGGGAATGTGTTCTTTGTACCATGCTGGCAGAGGACAGGCTTTTTACACTCTGGCTGTGGCTGTTGTAACAAGTGTATTTCACCTGTTTTAAAATAAAGGTTCAGTTGAGCTTTAGCTTTTTACCACTAATGATTCAATAACTGTCATACACCAGTCTACTACAAGCATACCTGCCAAATGTCATTGTTTAACTGGAGCTTAAATGATTTTCAAACCTTTTTAAAAGTGGCTTTTTTTCCAGATATAGGCAACTTTGAAAGATCTGCACCTGAAGGTACAGATCCTGATGTGGCTTAAGGAGAAGTAAGCTTTTTTGGCCCTACTTCTATGGATCAAGGGAGTGAGGATCATTCTGCACTCCTGTGACCCATTTGCAACCAACAGTGGGCTAAAGCTCGCTGTTAGCTGACATCACTCAGCTGGTCTAGGCTCTGGCTCGATCCCAGATTTTCAGTCAGGATCCAGCTACATGCCCAGCTACATGGACTAACAGCTGGCTCAGGATTTCAGTGAGCTGCTGAGAGCCTAACCCCTCTGCACCTGCCCCCTTCGCAGCCCAGCGCTCCAGTGCACACGGGAGGAGCAGAGCTAACTAAAGACTGAGAGCCGAGCAATCAGCGGCCTTTGATTGCTCAGTTCTTACTCTTATAAGCCGCGGGGGAAAGACGCAGCATCAGATCGATCCTGCATCCATCTTGGCATGTATAATTTTTTTAAAGAACCTATACTTTTCTCTTCTCTTTTCATTTTGGTTGCTTATGTTGCATAATCAATGTTGGTTGCATATCTTCTAATTTAACATTTTAAACTGTGATACAAATGTATAGTAGTGTTGGCTACCACAAATCCTCAGTGTAATTGCTACTGCCCCAAAAAGCTGTATAGGTACTGCTACCTAAGGTGTAATACAGACAACAGTAAACAGACAGGTTATAAGCCAAGGTTCACACTATGCCGGTTTCCCAGCAGCCACATTTGCATGGGCACAACATTTTCCAAAATTGCAGCTGCAGTGCTATGCAGTCCCCAGCATGGGTAACTCCGCAGTTTCAAGTGCATGGGGATTCCATTAGGAATTAATAAGAGCAGAGTGTTTTTGCTGCAAGTGTGAGAAAGCGTATGATTTATATACGATAATGATTTTGCAGTCCTGCACCTGCAGAAGTGTGAACCTAGCCTAAGACTCAATTCACATCTGCTTCATGCCTATTAGGTGCGTTGCCATTGAACTCTATGTATAGTTTTGTTGAAAGCTCAAAAAGATGCAGCAAGCAGGGCTTTTTTCATTGCACTGCACCTACAATGTACAGGTGTGAATGAGACTTAGTAGAAAAAGTGATATGAAAGGTTAAAAAAATGTATATTTTTATATAAGATGTTTGCATAGTTTTTATCAATTTTTTTTTTGTTTTTTGAAAAATCTTTGATCCAAATGTTTAAAATAAAAAACTGAAACTTTTAATAAAAATGTGTATGCTTGTTTAATTTCCTTAGTGCATATAATATATTTGGAAGAGTTAATTGTGATACCAGTCAACATCAGTAGCTGTTCTGCTTTCTGATAAAAATAAGAACAATTTGAGAATTCAACTGCAGTTCTGGTTTGTCCTATATTAGGGCAAGACATGCATGCTTCTTCAGCAGATTGCTCCTTTTCTCATTAAGCTCAAATGCAGGTATAACTAATTAACTAATTTTTCCAGAATTTCTTGGTTTCCCACAACCTTATGGGCTGCCGAGCACACAGAGAATACACGCACTCAGCAGCTCATAAAGACCCCACATAATAAGACAGAGGTGGCAGGGCATGTAATATTCAGCCAGTTGTACAGATTTCCAATGTTAGGCAGCCCATTCGTCATTTTTTTCATTCAGCCATTGGGTTGAATGAATAAAAAAATGACCTGATTCCCCCATCCACACATTCAAGGTGAATGGGAGAATCACTTCCGCTGAGCTATTATGATCTGACAGCGGAGAGACTTCCCCCTCCGTCAGACCACACTGACTATAGCCAGCTGCGATGATTGTGCGTAAATTTTCCAACAGGTTTGTTGTACAGAAGTCAATCAGTCCTTGCTGAACCAGCCGAATTTTGATCCATGTCTGGCCAGCTTTAGTCTAATTGGCAGGAGTCCAATAGCATGCAGCTTCCTCTTCTCTCCCTCCCCTCCCTCATCTTTTCCCTTTTCCTCCTTTCCTTCTCCACTTCTCCTCCTTTTCCACCTTTATCTTTTGTTTTTCACTCTCTCTCATAGAAGAAGCATTGTACCACTATAATCCCCAATTGGGTAATAGTGGGACAGTTGGTGCATACTCTGAATCAGATGGGTTTTCTTTTGGTTTAGACCAGAAGAGGTCTTGGAGTGGTATTGTCCTTTTTAGGCCTTCTCCTGGTAACATTTCCATATCGTACATTTAGACTGTCCCGACAGTGGATGTAAACATTCTGTTCCATTTGGCTTACTTTTTTTACAACCTATTCCTTCTGGAGTTTTTGATCTATGCAACTTTAGCCCTGGCGGCTTTGTGAGAGAGCCCTGAAGTGGGTGATACTTCATAAGCATTGTAACTGAAAACTGGATGCACAATTAGCATCTTAACTTTTGTGTCTTAACCACTTAAGCCCCGGAAGATTTTACCCCCATTCCGACCAGGGGGTATTTTGCGATTCGGCACTGCGTGACTTTAACGGACAATTGCGTGGTCGTGCGACGCTGTACCTAAACGAATTTGGTGTGCTTTTTTTCCCACAAACAGAGCTTTCTTTTGGTGGTATTTGATCACCTGTGCGATTTTTTGATCACGCGCTATAAACAAAAAAAGAGCGTCAATTTTGCAAAAATAGCAATATTTTTCACATTTTTTATATGAAATTCCCCCCCAAAAAAATGTAAAAATCTGAATTTTTTAACATTTTCGGCCAATTTGTTTTATGCTACCTATGTTTGGTAAAAAAAAAATTGCAAAAAGCGTATTTTGATTGGTTTGCGCAAAAGTTATCGCGTTTACTAACAAAGGGAAAGATTTTTGTCATTTTTGTTGTTTTTTTTTTAACGCGTAATGGCGGCGATCTGCGATTTTTTTCCGGTACTGCGACATTGCGGCGGACAGATCGGACCCTTGACTGACATTTTTGACACTTTTGGGGTTACCAGTGACATTTCTACAGTAATCAGTGCTATATATATGCACTGTTACTGTAAAAATACACTGGTAGTGAAGGGGTTAACTTTATTTGGGAGGGAGGGGCTGTGTGTGTCCCTAGGGGCATGCTTTCTACTGTGATTGGCTGTGGCTTGAGCTGTAAGGACACTGATCAACGGATCTACATAGTAGATGCATGTGATCAGTGTCTTTACAGCGAGGAGAATGACAGGTGGCTTGTTTACACAAGCTGCCTGACATTCTCCCTCTCCCCCGCCGATCGACGAGTGGCCGGCGGACATCGGGTCCGCTGGTCACACGCGCGGGGGGGTCCGTGACCACGCGGGAGCGCGCCTCCGGCGGCGCGCGCTCGCTCCCTAGACCCTCACAAGCAAGCAACGTAGCCCTACGTTAGTTTGCCTGTGAGGGGTTGACCGCCGACGTAGATAGTCGTGCGGCGGTCGGCAAGTGGTTAATTTGTACTGTGTATACACTTCGACTTATCATTCTCCTAATAAAAACAAAGAGAAAGAACCCCCTTATATTTGAATTGCACCAAAAGTAGTGCATTTACTAATTTAAAAAATGCACTGCAACCAGATTGCATGTTATTGTGGTACCATGTGCTCCAGTGCAGGCAAAGACACGGGAGATTCACTAAAACTTGAACACTCAGAATTTGGTGCAGCTGAACATGGTAGCCAATAAGCTTCTAACTTCAGCTTTGACAATAAAACCTGAAAGCTGATTGGTTACCATGCAGAGCCACACCAGATTTTGCACTTTCCAGTTTTAGTAAATCCCAACAACTGTGTTTGCAATCTGCAACTGGGGTGTCATTAGGAATCTGACACCCGCAGCAGATCGCACCCACAGTGTGTTTGGAACGTGGTTTGGGCAATGCTCACAGAACATGGGTTTCCTGCACCATGTTCCACTGTGAATGAGCCTGCAGGGATTTTTCACATGGATGTTGTGATCAGATGCACCTGTCAGTTTTTTAGGAGCATTTGAATGTAAGCTTAGTCTATGGGCAGGGGGATGTAAACAGATATGCATCAATTTAAACTGGATTACCTCCAAGTAAGTCTAGGTAAAAAGAAAAAGAAAAGAAATGGAAGAGGTTTGTGTCCATTTCCAGTTTTTCTAACCTAAATGTGATTGAGGTAAAAGGATATGTAGCACTGTTCCCTTAGGGCTTGCTGTGCAATGACTTCTTGGGCCTACTCTGATTTCCTGCAGACAGTCACTTAGGGACAATTCACTCATCCATCCTTACTCCCAGTTGCTCGTTACTCAAACAGTCCAGGGGATTTGGTTTTATATTTACTGTGGAATTTGGATGGGAGAAGGGAATAGTGGGATACTCCAACGTGAACTATTCACAGTTCATAAGGAAAGCTTTCTTTTGGCCTCACCAGGCTATTTATGGAAGCAGACACACTGCATTAACCATACTGTCACTTGTATGGAAGAATTAGGTCTTCTTGCTCTCTCTAGCAGCAGACTTGATGCAACTACATTATCTTCAGGACACTCTCTAGCATCCCCTTGGCTGACACCCGACCACGGACTCTTCCAGCAGAAGGGGTGGCCCTCTCAGAACAGGCCCCATTACACAGATCTGTACTCAATGTAGGCAGAATCAGATCCTGCAGTGTCTCCCTTCCAATCAGCTCTGCAGGACATCTGGGTTCAGCTACTCGCTGCTCTCCAGCCCTCAGATCCACCACCTGAGGCTGCATGACAGCTTCTACAGAGGAGGGGCAGCCGCCCCCTTTCTCCGAGACCCAACTCTCTAGCTGAAAGACCCTGAGCACATCTGCCCTTAGTATTTATTCAGTATCCCAGCATGCAACGAGGCACTTTCCTCTGCCAATCACCAGGGCTGTACTAAATGCCTGTGCACTCATTTGTCACTTTTCCTCCCACTGCCCAATAGGCCTCCCTATAGGACCAGTGTGAAACACTTCAGACAAACTGAGCTGCACCTGAACACCATGAGCAGACCTCACTAGCAGATCCTGCTCTCTGGTAGGCATAGAGTAATGTAAATTTACCTGGCAATCTGGTAAGCATAAAAGATCCAAAAATTATAATCTTTCTTCTGGCACCTACCTAGGAGGTTGCTACAGATGTAAATGGATGCAAATAAGAAGTGGCTAGATAGACACACACTTAGAGATATTTGTCTGAGCGAAGGAGGCCCTGTCACTTTCATTTGGTTCTTTTTTTTATTTTATATACAATGTAAGTCCATCTAAATTTGCTAGTACATCTAATACTACCCTTTGACCAGGTTGACAATACTGCCATCCAAAGGTGTCTCCACTAGCACTACTCCTCCATCCAGAATTGTGACACCCGAAAGACAGGAAGTGCATTACTGGTTAGATGACCAGGTAAAAATAAAAGAACAATAATACAGTCACCCGAATTTTAGCCTACCAGTCCATAGAAGTGATGACTACATCAGTTTTTTTTTTTCAGGCTTTTTTTATTTTCTGCTGGGGATCTTGCCAGTAACACACTTTCTGTCCTTGGGTAACAACATTCACTGTACTCTGTCTAAAGAGGAGCAGCATTGTCATCCTAGGACAGGAAGTACATCAGGACTATAGAACATGTCCCTCTCTCCTTGTCTCTATAACATATGTGGAATGTGTTCTAAAATCCAAAGAAGAGAACTGGTAAAATCTAAAAACATTGTCTTCAATTTCCGTGCTCAAGAAGTTGTAAGAACACTGGATACGTTGTATATGACAGGATTAACAGGTATTTTCTGCACTTGCACAAAATGTTCCTATTATTTGTAGTCTGATACACTTTTATCCGTGAGGACGTCAGGTGACGAAACTAGTAGGGTGGGGATAGGACACCGGCAAACACCGTTTAAGTCACACTCCACACTCGCGGCTCCGAGCTACAGCCGGAGTACAGGATATATATGTGATCGATCCCAGTGTTAGGTAGACACATCAGAATGTGAGTGCAATATATTTATTTTTTAATAAACAATTTGGATTTTAAACAAAATCACACTATTTGGTATCCTTCCTTCTCTTATTTATTACCCTTATCTTGCAATGTCCTGGCAATAACCCATCCATGGAGAGTGGGGGAAAATCCAAGTTCTGAAATTAGATCGCTCTGTTGGAAAATGTTTATCAAGCACAATTGCTGATTTATAATTTGACCAGCTTCTCATCTGGTGAGTCAGTTTTGGGGGAGACGGTGGAGCACATTGAGCGTTATTTTCACGAGTTATCATTGAAGACATTATATCGATTGAATTAATAAGATCATATTTGGCACCCTTTCAACTTGGGACTTTTTGGATGGACTTATTGATTTATCATCAGATTTATTCACTTCGTCTCTTATCACTAGCTTCATGAACTGTTTATGAGTTTTTTATGAATTGATTGCAATATTTTTAATTTTATAAGATATTTTTTTGTTTGTATATTTTGCACTTGCATTTTTTCAGATAGGAGTCTTCATATTTGTATAGATATTTTTGGGTGGTTTATAACATATAGGCACTTAGACACTTTATAGCACTGTAGTGTTGGCATTTTTGCACAATACATACGGCACACAGCATTTATCCTTTTAAGATTATTTTTATAGTATGAGATTCATGAGGGATATAGGTTTCACCTTTTGATTTACACTCTCATACACTATTTTTCGCATACTTATTTTGCACATTAGCACTTTTATATATTCAGCCAATTTCGGAGGAGTACAAATGTGCGCTGATCAATCCCCGCTGAGAAAAACGGAGTCCGTCGGCAGGACGGACCGGTCTGAAAGGGACCTTACTTGCTCTGTTGCAGAGAGCAGCCCTGATCCTCCTCTTCTCGGGTCCCTCTTCTGTGATCCTGGTTCCTCCCTCCTGTTGAGTTCCCCCACAGCAAGCAGCTTGGTATGGAGGCATCCGAGCCGAGTCACAGCTCCCTGTGTCCATTTTGACATGGAGCCCCGCCCCCTCTCCCCTGATTGGCTAGCTGACATTGATTGACAGCAGTGGGAGCCAATAGCACCTCTGCTGTGTCTCAGCCCTTCAGGAGGGAGAATCTCGGACAGCTGAGACACTCGTAGACATCGCTGGACTGAGAGGGACCTCAGGTAAGTATTAGGGGGGGCTGCTGCACACAGAAGGCTTTTTATCCTAATGCGTAGAATCAGTGGCGGCTGGTGTGTTGGGGGTGCAGGGGCGCTGCCCCCCCTATCCATGCATCCGGCCCCCTAATCTGCATGCGGGGCACCGGACTCATGGAGTTCAATGGGGATTTTTTTTTCTGAGTCACCTGATTAGAGCCAGAGGCTCTAATAGGCTTCCGAAAAGGGAGGACCCGGGGTGCAGAGCAGTGCGTCCAGAGCCCACCCATTGTGTGACAATAGCGAATGAAAATTCACTATTGTCACTCGGATCCTCCTCCAGGCCAATCAGGTAGCGGGTCCGACACCCGCTTCCTGATTGGCCAAAAGGCAAAAACCATGCCATTGGCCGAGGAGTTGATGGGAGGACTCGAGGAGACGCTGGGGGACTGAGGAGAAGCCGCCGCTACATCAGGTAAGTTCTGGTCTGGGGGGGCACGCTACGCTACGCTGGTCACTCTGCATTGAAAAGGGGCATGCTGGTCTCTCTACATTGAAGGGGGGCACACTGATCTCTCTGCATTGAATGGGGGCACGCTGGGCTCTCTACATTAAATGGGGGCACACTGATATCTCTGCATTGAATGGGGGCACACTGATATCTCTGCATTGAATGGGGGCACACTGATATCTCTGCATTGATGCGGGCACACTGATCTCTCTGCATTGAAAGGGGCACGCTGATCTCTCTGCATTGAAAGGGGGCACGCTGGTCATTCTGCATTGAATGGGGGCACACTGATCTCTCTGCATTGAAAGGGGGCACGCTGGTCATTCTGCATTGAATGGGGGCACACTGATCTCTCTGCATTGAATGGGGGCACACTGATCTCTCTGCATTGAAAGGGGGCACGCTGGTCATTCTGCATTGAAAGGGGGCACGCTGGTCATTCTGCATTGAATGGGGGCACGCTGGTCATTCTGCATTGAATGGGGGCACGCTGATCTCTCTGCATTGAAAGGGGGCACGCTGGTCACTCTGCATTGAAAGGGGGCACGCTGGTCACTCTGCATTGAAAGGGGGCACGCTGGTCACTCTGCATTGAAAGGGGGCACGCTGGTCACTCTGCATTGAATGGGGGCACACTGATATCTCTGCATTGAATGGGGGCACACTGATATCTCTGCATTGATGCGGGCACACTGATCTCTCTGCATTGAAAGGGGCACGCTGATCTCTCTGCATTGAAAGGGGGCACGCTGGTCATTCTGCATTGAAAGGGGGCACGCTGGTCATTCTGCATTGAATGGGGGCACACTGATCTCTCTGCATTGAAAGGGGGCACGCTGGTCATTCTGCATTGAATGGGGGCACACTGATCTCTCTGCATTGAATGGGGGCACACTGATCTCTCTGCATTGAATGGGGGCACACTGATCTCTCTGCATTGAAAGGGGGCACGCTGGTCATTCTGCATTGAAAGGGGGCACGCTGGTCATTCTGCATTGAATGGGGGCACGCTGGTCATTCTGCATTGAATGGGGGCACGCTGATCTCTCTGCATTGAAAGGGGGCACGCTGGTCACTCTGCATTGAAAGGGGGCACGCTGGTCACTCTGCATTGAAAGGGGGCACGCTGGTCACTCTGCATTGAAAGGGGGCACGCTGGTCACTCTGCATTGAAAGGGGGCACGCTGGTCTCTCTGCATTGAAAGGGGCACGCTGGTCACTCTGCATTGAAAGGGGCACGCTGGTCACTCTGCATTGAAAGGGTCTGGTCTGCATTGAAAGGGGGCACGCTGGTCTCTCTGCATTGAAAGGGGGCACGCTGGTCTCTCTGAATTGAAAGGGGGCACTGAAGGCCCCTTTCACACTTTTGTGAGCTCAAAGTCACACAATTTTTTACAGCGTTTTTTGCCACAAAGCAATGCCTATTACATTATCCTGTTTGCACCACCCCAAAAATTTGCGTAGAATGCATTAAGATAAAAAAAAACCTTCTGACTTTACAACCACTTTAAGATTTTTTTTCTCTTTCTTTTCATCTGGTGATCTGGCCAGTATCACCCCTCCTCTTTTAGAGTGCCCCCTGCTCTGAATGAAAGAGAACAAGGGGGCATCTTTGGACAGCAACAATGTCAGTCTGGTGGGAGAAGAGTGTTAAATGCACTAGCAGATTTAGATGTACAAATTGAAGCCAAACTCCAGCCAATACTTTATAAGCAACTTAGGTAGGGAAAGTGAAGTAGGCGCTGGTATAAGTGGATATTGGGTGTAAAATGTTCCTTAAAGGAATGGTGCTATGGGGTCAGTGTGTGTTTTTGACACAATAATATGTGAGTGATTCCTTAGTGAAAACATTTTTTTTCTTCAAATATAAATAAAATTAATCCAAGCCCTCAAAAGAGGATATGGGACAAAAAAGTTAATTAAATATATTATTCAGTGGATATAATACATAGAAGGTGCATCAACCTTACTTCCACAATTTCAGTGCCCCAATTTTTGCGCAAAACATATATAAATAATAATAGAAAGCAGCACTGATTACCATTAGCCACAAGGTGGAGCACCCGAATGAGGAATATAGTTTTGTCATATCACTGCACAAACTTTAATCACTTTTAACAATTTTGTATAATTATCGGCTTGAGACCCGCAAGTGTTTGAATATAAGGAGGAGTGAGGAGAAGGAGGAGTTTTTCCTGTATTATTTCCCATTTCCATTGTAAATACTAAAGAGATGAGATGTGGAGGAGTTTGATGGAGGATTGATCCACCCTATTTGAATAGGATCAAAGGAATTTGAGGTCTGTGTGACCTGGTTGAATCTGGTAAGCAGCATTGATTACCATTAGGCATTAGCCACAAGGTGGAGCACCCGAACGGAGAATATTGTTTTGTCATATCACTGCACGAACTTTAATCACTTTTTACAATTTTATATAATTATTGTATATACCGTATCTTCAAATTTCTATTATTATTTATATATGATTTGCACAAACATTGGGGCACTGAAATTGTGGAAGTAAGGTATATGCACCTTCTATGTATTATATCCACTGAATAATATATTTAATTAACTTTTTTGTCCCATATCCTCTTTTGAGGACTTGGATTAATTTTATTTATATTTGAAGAAAACATTTTTTTTCACTAAGGAATCACTCACATATTATTGTGTCAAAAACACTTATAAACAAACACTTTATAAGCAGTCACAGCACAAGTTTTGTTCCTTTTGGGATAAAGGTTTTGCATAAATAAATAAATAAATAAATAAATAAAAGCTGATCATTGAAAGCACCCCTTTCAATGGTAAATGTTTTTTTTTCACAACCCTTCAACGATATCTGCAGGACAGCTTGGTCTACTGAAAAATAACAGACTTACTGGCTAGATCACCAGGTGAAAATAAAGCAAAGAACGCCTAAACAAGAAATCTACCACATCCACCTAATCTAAGAATTAGAAATTTGCAATAAAACAAATGTTTTGGGTTTACGAAACAAAATAAATGTTGGGTTTAATCCCACTTTAACGCAAGCTCACAGCTGCTGCTATTGGTTTTTAGAGCTGGAAAAGTGCTGTAAATGGCTGTACTGTTGTTCCATTCCCTGATCTTGCTGCAGTAAATTGGCAAAGTGTCTTTTATTGACTACTGTAGCTAAGGAAGCATCTAATCATCTATGCTTGATTAGCTGCAGTGGAGGGCAGGAGGTCTAATACACCCCTGATGTCTCCATAGAGAAAACAGGTCATGATAGGGCACTGCTTTACTGTAATTAACAATTGCACAGCCTTTTTTCCCCACAAATAGAGCTTTCTTATGGCGGTATATGATCAACTCTGTGTTTTTTTCTTTTTTTTGCACTAAAACCAAAAACAGATCGACAATTTTGAAAAAAAAAAAAAACAATATTTTTACCTTTCTGCTATAAAACATATCCAATAAAAAAAAAATGTAAAAAATCTAATTTCTTCATAAATTTAGCCCAATTTGTATTCTGCTACATATTTTTGGTAAAAAAAAAAAAGTGTATATTCATTGGTTTGCGCAAAAGTTAAAGCGTCTACAAACTATGGGATATTTTTATGGGGTTTTTAGTTATTTATTTTTTTTTAATAGTAATGGCAATTTATAGCGGGACTGCGATATTGCGGCTGACAAATCTGACACTAACTGACACTTTTGAATCTTTTTTGGGGACCAGTGACATTATTACAGTGATCAGTGCTAAAAATATGCACTGTCACTGTACTAATGACACTGGCTGGGGGGGGGGGTTAAGATCGGGGCGATCAAAGGGTTAAATGTGTGGCCTTAAATGTGCTTGGTTACCGTGGGGGGAAAGGCTTGTACTATGGGAAGGCAGAAATCCGTGTTCCTGCTTCGCAGAAACACAGGATCACTACCTTCCCTACTGACAGAACAGCAGTCAGCCTTGTTTACATGGGCAGACTGCCGTTCTGCCTCTGTCCCGAACGATCAACGGGTCCTGCTGACTGGCTCCCGCTGTGCGCGCCCCAGACCGGGAAGTACTGGATCACATACAGGAACGTGATCCTGCACAGGAGAGTCACCTTACCACCGTATATGTACAATGTAAAGTTGGCAAGCGGCAAATCTTCAACTGCAATGATGCTGCACATGTGATCAACCATTGGATGGTTTGACAGCTTGGTTGAGAGCACAACCAGTGTGACAGTTACATTCCCTGAATGTGCCAGGAATTTAACTGTTTTTTGAAACTGTTAGGCCTCGATCACACCATGGCGCAGAGCTGTCAGTTTTTCTGCATGCATTATGCAAGGGCATAAAAAATTGTTCTCTATGTGCCTTGTTCACACCAGAACACTGGTATCAACGTGCAGATTTTTTCGCAGGAATCTGAAAAATGTATGCAATCTTCTGCATAGGAAAAAGCTGACATGACATCAACATTGGTATGAACAGGGCACATAACTGACGCCCATAAAAACTGATGTGAAACTGATGTCTCTGCAAGTGAAGTCTGCACAGTTTTTCCATCAGTTCCCAGTTTTCATGCACGTATGGTGTAAATGAGCCCTTAACCACTTGCTGACCGCCCCACGCAGATTTACTGCGGCAGGGCGGCTCGGCTGAGCATAATAACATAGATCTACATGATTATATGCAAGCGGTCTCGGCTGTGTGAGCTCGCGGCTGGTGCTGCGCTCACGCTCTGATTAGACCAGACCGCTGGAGGAGCGAGCTCGATTGCCAATGGCCTCCCGCGATCTTTGGGGAAATTGACAGGAGAGCGGCCTGCCTATGTAAACAAAGCAGGCGGCATTCCTGTCAGACAGGCACAGTGAGATGGTGTGTTTCAGCTAAGCTGAAACACATGATCTCTGTGAGCCTGTCACAGAGCCCCCCCACACACACACAGTTAGAAAGCACATTCAGGCTTACTTTTAATCCCTTGATCACCCCCAGTGTTAACCCCTTCCCTGCCAGTGTCATTTATACAGTAACAGTGCATATTATTGAGCACTGATTACTGTATTAATGTCACTGGTCCCCAAAAAGTGTCACTAAGTGTCAGATTTGTCCGCCGCAATGTCGCAGTCCCTTTAAAAATTGCTGATCGCCACCATTTCTAATAAAAACAAACAAAAAAAAAAGTCCAAAAATCTATCCCATAGTTTGTAAATGCTATAGCTTTTGCAAAAACTAATTAAAATACGCTTTTTGGGATTTTTTTTTACCAAAAATATGTAGCAGAATACAAATTGGCCTAAACTGATAAAAAAAAAAGAAGATTTTTAAAAAAAAAAAATTTATAGCGCAAAATATAAAAACCGCAGAGGTGATCAAATACCACCAAAAGAAAGCTCTATGTGTGGGGAAAAAAAGGACATCAATTGCATTTGGGTACAGCGCTGCACGACCATGCAATTGTTGGTTAAAAATAACGCAGTGCTGAATCGAAAAAAACGGCCTGGTCATTAACCTCTTTACCCCGGAAGGATTTGCCCTCTTCCTGACCAGGCCCTATTTTGCTATTCAGCACTGTGTTACTTTAACGGACAATTGCGCATCATGCGATGCTGTACCCAAATAAAATTGATGTCTTTTTTTGTTTCCCACAAATAGAGCTTTCTTTTGGTGGTATTTGATCACCTGTGCTATTTTTATTTTTTGAGCTATAAACAAAAAAAGTGATAATTTTGGAAAAAAAACAATATTTTTCACATTCTGCTATATGACATTCTCAAAAAAAAAAAAAAATTTAAAAATCTAAATTTTTTTAACATTCTAGGCCAATTTGTTTTCTGCTACATATTTTTGGTAAAACAAAATCGCAATAAGCGTATTTTGATTGGTTTGCGCAAAAGTTATCTTGCCTACTAATTACGGGAAAGATTTATGTCATTTTTATTGTTTTTTTTTTTTTTTTACTAGTAATGGCGGCAATCTGTGATTTTTTCCGGGACTGCGACATTGCGGCGGACAGATCGGACCCCTGACTTACATTTTTGACACTTTTATGTGGACCAGTGACATTACTACAGTAATCAGTGCTAAAAATATGCACTGTTACTGTAATAATGACACTGGCAGGGAAGGGGTTAACATTATGGGTGATCAAGGGGTTAAATGTGAGCCTAGGAGAGTGATTCTAACTGGGACCTGGCTTCTGAAATGACCATAGAGACATGTGATCCTATATAGAAGGATCACATGGCGTCTATGATCATTTCAAGGAGAAGAATGGTCAGCTGTGTTTACAACAGCTGACCGTTCTTCTCTCTCAGCAGGGAACGATTGCGGGTGCCAGACGGCAATCGGAGCAGCCTGCCCGCTGCATCGGCTTCCCCGCTGACGAGTGGGACGGGAGCGCGCTGCCGGCAGCGTGCGTTCGCCCCCCCTAGCCTCTCGAGAGCGAGCGCCGTACATGTAGGGTTATTTGCCTGGGAGCGGCTGCCTGCCGCAGTATAACTGCGGCGGGCGGTCGTTAACCGGTTAAGGGGGTAAAACCTTCCGGAGCTGAAATGGTTAAAGAGGAAGAAAACTTCCATCCTTAAATTTTACCTATAGTTAAGCCTATAATAAGGCTTACCTATAGGCAGTGTAAGTATCTCCTAAAACAGACGATCACTCCGATATTCTCATCGTGTGTATGAGGCTTTAGTTGTTTTGAAATGTTGATCTTGAGCTAACAAATGTTGTAAAATTTTGCTACATTATTGTTTGACTTCACCAAAGTCTCGTGTTGGAATTTCCCACACCTGAGATCGCACGGTCTCCTGCTTTCACTTTCCCCTTCCTATGAATGGTTACATCCTGCTTTTTTGTTACAAGAACGGAACAGAGAAAAATTATCAGTAACCTTCTTCTCGTGATCGAGACGAGATCTGGATACCAACATTTGTAAGTCTTTCTTTCTTATAATTTTCATATTAGTGATTTCTGCTGTACTGCATGTATACAGCATGGTTCCATATACTTCATAAAACTACAGAAGTCTATATAGCTGGATAGTAATTCCTAGTAAGAATGCTTTCTAAAAGCCGCTGCTTTGCAAATTTGGAAAATTTTAGCAGCTACAGTAAGTAATCTCAGCACACGAAATATGATGTCTTATATTTCTACATGCTTTATCAAGTTTATATAAATGAATGATTTTCTGCTGTTCTGCATGTGTGAAGTATATCTTATGCTGGCCATACACTATACGAAAAATCGTTTAACCTCATTTTCGAAAAATGAACACTCAGCTGTGAGAGCAGACGATCGTGCCATCATGTAATGACGGAATGTTGATCGATGGACATAAATGAATCTGTTTTTCGTTCATCTTGTCACACAAGCCTAGTGCAAACAGTTTGGGCAAGAAACACATGTGAGGGTAACCCCAGAACTCACGGCTTTCAGTAACATTTTGACTGTTGAAGCCAGATTGAAAATTATATTTATTTAGACAAACATGTAGATAGGAAGACATGTTTGGAGAGCAAGTCAATCACATTACATTCTGTTGGCTTAATAATCATTGCTCTATCTGGCTTGGGTTTCTAATACAGTTTTATACATTCTAAAGTGGGTGAAACCTAGCTATCTAGTTTCTGTAAAGTCACATATGAGTCTTTGGTAACATCTTTTGATATGCGGATGGTCATTTTAACATAGACGTGTCACTTCCAAAGCTTGTTGGCTAAACAGGTCTTCAAGGGTCGAGATGGCAATCTTAACAGCTGGAGCTGTAAATGGCTTTTGAATACAACAGCTGTTATACAATAGGACTTCTCACAATATATACATCCAATATATCTGCCTGATTATAAATCCATGTTTCATAATCATAAATAAATATTTGATAAATAAAATGGCTGCTTCCCTTTTCCTCATCACACACTAACCTTTTAATTTATTGTTCGTTCGACAGAATTTTCCAAACTGTGCCTTCGATTTTTCAGCTCTGAGAAGTTAAAACCAATTTTCTATTTGTGCCCTTTAACTGGACAAAAAACGAACGGACCAGATGGCAGATTTACGAACGATTTTTTGGCTAGTGTATGGCCAGCAAAGATTCCCAAATAATGCCATGCAATAAATAAAATAAATACAGGCTATGTTTTAAATGTGCAATAAAGTGCTTAAAATATATCCCCCTGAGGAAGACACGAGGTCCCTGTGTCGTCACGCGTAGGGGAGGGGCACGGACGGAGCACTGCACACACAAACAGGCAGCAGGTGGATGCAGGTGGCTAGAGGCTGACAAGTGATTCTACTACACCACCATGATACAGTTTTTGATGCTGGATTGCTATAGATAGATTGGTGCACTCACAGCACCAACAGTATGTGAGTAAATGTATTGCTTTTATAAAATACATTTTTAAAAAGGGTTTCAGCACTATCGAGTTTCTTTTCCTCTATGTATGATATCATCACTGTTTGCCACAAAGAGCGATTCCTGAGGGAGAATCCCCACTTGGGGGGATTGGAAGATTGTTCCTAGCCTAGGAAGGCACTAAGGCTGCATTCACATGTCAGCTTATAATCGCGGGCAGAACCGCCGCGGTTCCGCCCGCGATTCGGAGATTTATTGCAAATCGCGGGACGCCTAGCGTTGCCCGTTGATTTGCAATAGCCCCCCAAACGCCGAGCAATGTTGCCGCGATTTACGCCCGGCGAATCGCGGCAACATCGCGCAAACAAAATCGCGGGACGCAATATGCTCCAAAGAAGCTCTTGTACTTTTTTGGAGCGTATTGCGTCCCACGATTTTGTTTGCGCGATGTTGCCGCGATTCGGCGGGCGTAAATCGCGGCAACATCGCTCGGCGTTTGGGGGGCTATTGCAAATCAACGGGCAACGCTAGGCGTCCCGCGATTTGCAATAAATCTCCGAATCGCGGGCGGAACCGCGGCGGTTCTGCCCGCGATTATAAGCTGACATGTGAATGCAGCCTAAGTGTTTTTTGACCAAGCTTAATCGCAAGGTCGCATAAATTGAGGTGAGGACCCAGCCACGAGGGGGTGCGCGGTTCTTGGTGTACTTTCACTGGGACACTGTTTGAAGCACATCGTCACTTTAAATCCTTTTTTAGCTTAATCTTTGCACGTTTACAACACTGCTGCCACTTTTTTGAGAAAGAATCGTTTGTGACAGCACTTTATATTTATATGGACTTTTTTTTCTACACTGTTTTATATGGACTTTTTTCACTGCACAATATAGTTATTTACAGGGCTTTTTTTTTCTCAGAAAATAGGTGCAGGAACTTAACCACGGCCACCCAAACCCCCCTATCCCCACCCCAAAAAAAAAAAAAAACACACCTTTCAAGTGGATGTGGTAAAATTTCAGTGGGAGGTTCTTAAAGGGGCATTAAATGCCTGGAGTGCATTACCTGCAGAGTGCAGGGTTAAGGGGTGCGCTACATGCATAGTGTGGAGTTCAGGGACATGCAGCATACAGAGTGCAGAGTTCAGCCTTCTTCCACAGCTGCTGCTTACCTCTGCATCCTTATCCACATCTCACTTTTACTCCTCTTCAGCTCTGACCTCTGCATGCACCCCCCCCCTCCCCATCCACTGCCCCTGGACCCATCTTCTCCCCCCGCCTTAAAAGTTCCACCATCTTCCACATGTCTTACATTTGTGTCTGTATTAAGCTGAAGCACCCAGCTGGGTCTAGTACCTCCCTGCTCACTGTAGGTGGCTCCTCCCCTCTCACTTGCAGGGAGATCATCCAGTGGGGATGTTGGCATCTGCACTGCACCCTAGGCACCTGAATCTACCTTGTCCCCATCCTGCACATCCTGTTGAAGCAGCTTGGGAGATCAGATCTGTGGGAGCAATTGGGAGACAAGCTGTCACTTGTAATCACAAAAGCCAGACTTCTGTGTTTACAAGGGGAAGTGGTGAGCAGGGAGCAGAGGGCTTTAGCCAGAGGTGGTGGAACTAAGTTCCACCAAGTTCCAGCTGAAAAAAAGCCCTGGTTATTTAAGCTTTTTATGTGCAAAATAGATTTATATCTATATTTATCTATATAGATGTTTATCTAGCTCATATTCATAAGTTGGAGGTTACCGTATATTTTAAGCACTTTATTGCACATTTAAAACATAGCCTGTATTTTATAAACATTGACACTTTGGGCCCAATTCAGACATTTTCACTTAGGGGTGTTCACACTTTTGTTGCCAGCAGTTTAGACATTAATGGCTGTGTGTTGAGTTATTTTGAGGGGACAGCAAATTTACACTGTTATACAAGCTGTACACTCACTACTTTTTTCATTGCAGCAAAGTGTCGTTTCTTCAGATATAATAAAATATTTACAAAAATGTGAGCGGTGTACTCACTTTTGTGAGATACTGTAGATACTGCTAATCCCATCATTCTCCGAATTGGGCTTTCACTCCTGATATATGTGTGCATAAAATATAAAAGCTGGGATTAGCAGTATCTATGTGCAAGTGTTTGGGAAACCTGTCCCTAAGGCTCGTTTGGCTTTTATTCGTTTGGAAGCCAATATGCTCTGGTAAGCAGCCATTGATATTAATTGGTGTCGATCCACAGAGAAGCCTTGGAAAGCTGTTTTTATCCTTTTGCATGTATCTACAAATTCTTCTTTTTTTCTCAGAATTCACTATTGAGACACTGGCCATATTTTCACAATTCCCATCCTTTTTTCTTTCTAGATTTATTGTACTTGTATTAACTTTTTTATGAACTGTTTGAATTTATCATTTAGACACGTGAATTTATTGTATATTTTATTAAATATATAAATTGTTCTTGGTATTTATCATTATGTACTGTGATGTTGGCACACAGCACTGAGTGAGACAACTGTGTATTATTGATTCTTATATCAACATATTTTTCAGCACATTAAGTGTCGGTTCACACTGATCCGACACGACTTCGGGCGACTAATGCCGTCGCCTGTGCACCGCGACTTCGGCGCGGCTTGCAATGACTTCACATAATGGAAGTCAATGCAAGTTGCTCCGACTTTGCAAAAAAGAGGTGCAGGAACCTTTTTCTAAGTTGGGGCGACTTGAGTCGCTCCTATTAGAACGGTTCCTATTGCACAGCATGGACCGCTACTTGTCAGGCGACCAAGTCGCCTGACAAGTCGGAACAGTGTGAACCGGAACAAAGTGCCGGTTCACACTGATGCGGCTGCGGCGATCACATGTAATGTCGGAGCGCACTGCTCCTTCATTACATGCGATCGGCTGTGCAGTGCGAGTTTAGCCATACACTTTGTATGGCTAAATTCGCACCGCACCCGCAGCAAAGACGCACAGGACCCTTTTTTGCAGCCGCATCAGGATCGGATCGCACAGCGGTTCACACTTGTGCGATCCGATCCTGTGCGAACTGCAAGATCGCACTGCGATATGCGATCAAACTGGGGGTGTCGTTAAGATTACATTGACACCCCCAGCGTATCGCATATGGCAGTGTGAACTGCCAGGGGTGCGTTTGCGATGCGGGAACAGGCTGCGAATTCGCAGCCTTCCCGCATCGCATAAGTGTGAACCGGCACTAAAGGAAACGTTTGTGGTAGTAAGAAACAAACAAACAACATCAATGCTCACCTCTATGCTGTAGCATTGGACTGATGCTGCAGCTGTGCCCCGTCAGCTCTAAGCCCGGGACCTGAGTGATCACATGACAGCTGATAGCTCAGTTTTCAATCTTCTCAGAGTGGAGAACAGTGACTGTCAGTCACCACTCTCTGTTTTGTTCTTCCAAGGCTCAGTAGAGCAAGGAGCTGATGAGGGGGCAGGTGTACCTGGCTGTCAATCAGGTATCTGGGTGGATCCCGACAATATGGTCAGAATCCTTCCAGAGCCTGGAGCGACTCTGTGACGTCAGCTGACAGCGGCTGATTCTGGGTCACAGGAGAGCAAAAGTAAGTGGACTCCTGTAACCCACAATATATGTGACCCATAAAAAAGGTTTAGCCATGTTTCTTATTTAAATAGGGTACAAAGTATAAATGATATTAACATAAAGTGATTGTTAGGGAAATATCTATATAGATACAAAGCTTGTAGAGGTAGCAATTTTGCTCATTTCTTTTGTTTCATGAAATCATAGCAGTTGCAATTAAAAACTCCAATATAATTTTTAATAATAATAAATTACAACAGTTATGTAGCAACTATGCTCTGTATAAGGGGTCTCCAAACTACTTTTTATTGTCCTTCAGACTTTGAGGGGGCCGGACTGTGACTAGTGAGAGTAGAAAATGCCCTGTCGCCAATGGTAGTAAAGTATGCCATATCATTGTTATTAGTGGGAGGAATATTGCCCCATTGTTGGCATTAGGGGAAGAAATAGTGCCCCATTACTGGTGTCATTGGGAGGAATAGTGCCCCGTTATTGGTATCAGGGGAAGAAATAGCACCCCATCATTAGCGTCATTGGGAAGAATAGGGCCCTGCAGTTGGTGTCAGTGGGAGGAATAATGCCCCATTGTTTTAATGGCATCCCTGTCTTAGTCCATAGGGTTTAATATTGAGTCGGTCCACCCTTTGAAGCTATACGATACTCAACACTTCTGGGAAGGCTGTCCACAAAGTGTCTATGGGAATGTTTGACCATTCTTCCAGAAGCGTATTTGTAAAGTCATGGAACTGATTTTGGATAAGAAGGCCTGGCTCTCAATCTCCACTCTAATTCTTTTTAAAGGTGTTCTGTTGGGTTGAGGTCAAGACTGTGCAGGCCAGTCAAGTTCCTCCACCCCAAACTCACTCATCCATGTTGGAACAGGGAGGGGTCATCTCCAAACTGTTACCACAAAGTTGGGAGCATAAAAGTTTCCAAAATGTCTTGGTATGCTGACGCCTTAAGAGTCCTATTCCCTGGAACTAAGGGGGCAAGCCCAACCCTTGAAAAACAACCCCACACCATAATCCCCCTCCACCAAATGATTTGGACCAGTGCACAAAGCAAGGTCCACAAAGACATGGATGAGTGAGTTTTGGGTGGAGAAACTTGACTGACCTGCACAGAGTCCTGACCTTAGCCTGATGGATCCCCTTTGGGATGAATTAGTGTGGAGACTGCGAGCCAGGCCTTCTCGTCCATCATCAGTGCCTAACCTCACAAATGTGCTTCTGAAAGAATGGTCAAACATTCCCATAGACACACTCCTAAACCTTGTGGACAGCCTTCCCAGAAGAGCTGAAGCTGTTATAGCTGCAAAGGGTGGGCCAACTCAATATAAACCCTACAGATCAAGACTTGGATGCCATTAAAGTTCATGTGTGTGTAAAGGCAGGTGTCCCAATACTTTTGATAATATACTTATACAGTGTTTATGTATTGCTGCCTAATAATGTAATCTGGTACTTGTAGGTATAAACAAGCAATGTAAAAGCCCGTATACATAAAGGTACCCTTTGATGCCCAGTCTTAAACTGGCCATACACTAGCAGAACTTTATTTGAAATGTTTCATTTTAGGAATGTTCAATCAATGATTTTATAACTGGATTAGATCACTGTTTTGTATCACAATGATAGGAAATCATACAGGATGCAAACAAATTCATAACAGTGTATATGGTTTTGTTTCTGTAACGTCCATTCACTCAGTATTTCCGGGTGTCCCCAGTGTTTCCAAACCTGTGGGAGAGATATGCAAAGTTTTGCTTTGATGTGGAGGAGTATAATTGATTATAATTATTTTTATTAAAGTGCTTTTTCACCTCAATACTACACTATGAGATTTTGTTTTAAATGTCTGTACCTGTAGTGATAAATGGAGGAGCGAGGTCACATTGTACAACATTATTTTGACCAAAGGAGAGAGGAGAGAAGTTGGAGGTGCTCTCTCTTGTCTTGATAGTATTGGAGAGCAAGGGGTGCAGCGGCAGCCTTGGTAGAGTTAAAAGAAAGCGAGCAGACTGGATTGTTCCATATTCACCTACATAAAGCGCTTCATGACCTGCTTAGAAATAAGAGGTTACGTTGATCTGGTGAGCCTTTTCACATATTCAGGGCACTGATCACAGAGGTTTAAGATTGGGGTGGATTTGCTAAAACTTGAAAGTGTAAAATCTGGTGCAGCTCTGCATAGAAACCAATCAGCTTCCAGTTTTTTTTTTTTTCTTTTGTCAAAGTTTAACTGAACAAGC
The DNA here is from genome assembly GCF_965119305.1 of Pelophylax lessonae. Classification (NCBI taxonomy): domain Eukaryota; kingdom Metazoa; phylum Chordata; class Amphibia; order Anura; family Ranidae; genus Pelophylax; species Pelophylax lessonae. Next base: position 205,491,546 of record NC_138775.1, on the reverse strand, counting down.
TGAAGTTAGAAGCTACCATGTGTTACCATGCACAGCTGCACCTGATTTTGCATTTTCGAGTATTAGTAAATCCGGCCCAGCATTATTATTTAGAGCATTTGGATTATGACAAGGATTGAACTTTTGTTGTATGGACTTACTTCACTAAAATCTCACTATATTTGCTTGTTTTGCATGGATGTGGGTGTCTTTTGCACATTGTAGTACTGCATGAATGATTAGAGTGTGATACATGTACAGTATATATAGCGCTGGTAAATTCTTCTATATTTGTTTATGCCTTTTCCACTCACTCCGGTTTACCAACTGCTGGGGCACAGGAATTATATGCTTCCAGCGTGGGTCTTTAGTTTATGTGTATATATATATATATATATATATATATATATATATATATATATAAATATGTGTGTGTGTGTGTATATGTATGTATGTGTGTGTGTATATATATATATATATATATATATATATATATAGTGTGTGTGTGTGTGTGTGTATGTATGTATGTGTATATATATATATATATATATATATATATATATATGTATGTATGTATGTGTGTGTGTGTATATATATATATATATATATATATATATATATATATATATATATATATAATGTGTGTGTATGTATATATGTGTGTGTATGTGTATATATATATATATGTGTATGTGTGTGTGTGTACGTATGTATATATGTGTGTGTGTGTGTATATATATATATATATATATATATATATATATATATTCTAGTGTCAGTAAATTCCTTTTGCTATTTATGCTGATTTAAAGCAAAAAGTACCGGTGACACTAGAACCGAAACAAGATATGAAACACCACTACTTCCTTATTAAGAATTTCCAAAACCTTTTTGGTTTCTGTTTGCTAAAATGAGAACTGTGCTATGCAGGCGTGTAAATTTGTTAGTACTGTTTTGTATAGATAGATTGGGAAATGCATGGAATAAAACTATGTTTATTACATATCGGCTAACTACAGGCATATTTTTCATTGGGAATGGTAGGGAGTGTCAGCTATTCTAGACCTGGGTGGACTATTTAACATTCTGCAATATTTTCTTCTGGTGAAAAACAGATGTTTGCACAGTGAAAAGTATTTGCAGTGCAATAAAGACATTTGTACTACACAAATGATTTTGTCATCCTACCCAACCCATAACATAAAGGGTATATGACTGGAGCTCAAATGTCCTTGCTCTTGACACCCATATCTTTCAGGAAATAAAGTTACCCAATACACAACTGTGCACTACAAATCAGCTTTGATCTGTCTGTTCAAAGGCAAGGGAATGAGAGGTACGTGTTGAGCGGCCTATGCCTCTGTCCACTCTTTTGCTTATGTAAGGCAAAGTAGACTGTCCTTTGCAGTCTCCTTTACACACACCTCTTCCTGAATTTACTCCCTACTGCTGCTTTTCCTTGGTACCTCACTATTTTCACTCTGTATTAGGATCTGTGATGTTTATGTAGCCCCCTCCCAGTTAGAGTAGATTGCAAAACGTAGTTTAGCTTCTCTGTAATCAGTGTACCAGAATTTAGTTGTTCTGGTCTGCTCGATGTTTCACAGACTGTTGGACTAATTGCTTCACACTGCATTCTAGAGAATTCATTATAGGAAAGCAGTATGAATATTTATGGGGACCCAGCCATCCCTGAAGAGGTGTGTCCAATAGGTGGCCATAAGTAATCTGAAGCCTGGAGAAGCGGTTGTTGGAGCCTGGGTTTGTGGCAGTACCTGGAAAGCTTCTAAAATAGTGGATAAATAGCCTTTTAAAACAAAATGGCAGATTATGTGGCACTACAGAGACAATGACAGTCAAGCTGCGCATTTTAGCCCCCACTCCTCTCTCATATTTTCCTCTCTATTCTCCTAGAAATAACGAGAATACAGATAAGTGTGAAGGCCAGGGATGAAATTGCTACACACAGATGTGCAGGAGTCATCGGTAGGAGGAGGATATGTATTGTATTGCTGCCAAGGTAGTTAGGGAAATATGTATCTGTGACGTAACTGCTGTTTTATATATGTGATGTACATGCTTACTTGGACACTTAGCAAACGGGCATAAGTTGGGCTAAGCCATTTTCGTTAGCGAATAAAAAGGTTTGATTCCTGAAAAAGCCTGAGTCCAAATCCAATTCCATTCCTGGGTTTCAAGCAACTATTTGCTGCAACAGGTTCAGCCCTGCCACAGGAATTCCCTTTCTCATAGTTGCCAACATTCCCAAAAAGTTTTTATGGACATCTTTTTTTGCCATGTGCCCAGCACACCATTGTAAGCGCAGCATGTACTTTAATTAGGGGCAGGGCATTCATTTAAAATGGGCGTGGTCCTGCAAAAACCATATCATTAACATTGAGTTATTTGTTGCAGGCATATGTAGGTAGTGCCTTCTACCCTCAGGGGGCTCAAATACGTGATACAAGCTTCTCAGATATTTTGTGAACTACAAGTCCCAGCATTGTCGCTTATTACCTTGGACAGACAATGTTGGAAATTGGTGCACTTTTGTTCCTAGTGTGTTGGTAATTTGAGGAACTACGAGTCCCAGGGTGGTGAGATAAACTAAATGCTGAAACTTCCTGTAAATTAGCAGACCTTGGACAATTTTGTCTTTTTAAGTGTTGAGTAACTACAAGAGCCAGCATGCCCATGCTTCTGGCACTTCTTGTACAATTGGGCCATCTTTGACTTAAGCACATTCCAGAAAAACGTCCCTCAGCATGTTCTGTACAGAGGTACGTTGAAACGTTGTGGTCATGCTGCAACCTATAGTTCCTCAGCAGCTGCTTTTCCTGCCAGAATTCATTCTGGTTGTTATTTCACCATTAAATTATATGTGATAAAGTTTTAGCTTTGCTGGCTGAGAGGAATGTCAGATAACAGGCACAGGGTGTAATGGGAAGGCCTGCAGGAGCTTGGCATGGAGGGGACATTTGTTTACCTTGTGCGCTGCTGGCACTATGTTTCTTCCTTTCCTCTGCCAGTGACTCCCTGTGGGTCTCCCTCACCTCAGAGTCAGTTCTGTTGTGGGCAGGGAAATCGGAAGCACTAGGGGGTGGAGCAGGGAGGGGGAAGTTACATCCTCCTCCCCTGCTGGGGCCTGTGTCTGAACATGATTGGTTGCTTGAATGCTTAGCAACCAATTATTTTGATAGCAATGGGAAGCGGCGCCAGCACTATTGGTCCTGTGTCCCACAATTTGGGCAGGGACAGCTACAGATAGGACTCCTTAATTCTCAGCAAACGTAGAGCAATTAAAAAAATAAAAAACTTTCTCTGGCTCTATTTGTTTAGCTGCAGGGGGTCAGTGGCAGAAAGGACTTTTTTCCATTTTCAGGTGCGGCAGAGTAATCTGTATGCAGCAGCTCCCAATAGATAAACTCCTCTATATCTATCTGCCAGGGCGAGCCAGCGGATCGATATTACAGAGGTTGGGGCTTTAGTTTATCTATTGGGAGCCGCTGCATACAGATTACTTTGCCGCACCTGAAAAAAATAGTCCATTTTCTGCCGCAGCCCCCCCTGCAGCTAAACAAATGTCAAAGAAAGTTTTTTATTTTATTAATTACTCTAGGTTTTCTGAGAATTAGGGAGTCCTATCTGCAGCTGTCATGCCCCCAGTCCTGATCTCAGTTTCCCGGACACAGGCCGGGACTGAGCAACGGCGGGCAATACATGACAGTTAGCAAGTTAGCTGTCTGAGGGGTTCTGACCCTCTGATTGGTCTTCTGGAGGCACTGCTTGGAGGTCATTAAGGTCCCAGCTATAATCTAAGCTGGGGGGGCTTGTTTCCAAAGTCTGGGATTTCTTCCTTACGGTCTGGAGAGCTCACTGGAGGATACCCAGTGGAGGCTGGAGGTAAGAGTGTCCTGTGATATCCTGAGACTGTGCCTCCCTCACTGAAGAGTGCCAGGCAGATATCAGAAGGAGGCAACTGACGATCCTGTGGCATTGTGGGTACTGACCTAAACCAGTGCCCTAGAGATTGTGTGCAGTTCTCAGTTCTACAAAGAAGAAAGTCTTAGGCATTCTCCTAGAATGAGTACTGAACTGTGTGGAAGGTCTCTGTCAGCATAGTAAGAAGAGAGGTGTCCTTGGTTGATTTAGTTCTTTTGGGATATCCTATGTCTTCCCCATAACCATCCAAGTTCAACTCAACAATACAAATACGTAAATAGACACCCCTAGACTGTTTATTTAAGCCAGTGATAAAGAAAAAAATACAGTGTGTCTGTCTGTGTATGCACGAAACAGGACCTTAAATGCCAGCAGCTCCTTTGGGTGTGCACTGCATTTACATGATCAGTCTCAACCTACGCAGAGATTTTCCAGCTCACAGGACAACAAACTAAGCACCAGCAGACAAAGAGTGAATGGGGCAGGTTAACTGAGAAGGTAATCATTTACATACACAGACATTAGCCAAACAGTTAAATGGTAAAACGCACCATTACCTGCATCTGCTGTTCCGATTCTGATCAATAAAAATGTCTGTATATCTCACTGCCATTCCCAGACAGGAATGTTACAGAAATTCTATTATGGTAACTTGTTTGGAGAGGCAAAGTTCTCTAGTTAAAGTACTCAGAAATTGAGCTTAACCATGTTTAAAATATAATTTTAATGAAAGGAAAACAAAAACAGTGCAAGAAATATTGAAAAAAAAAAAGATATTACAAAACAGACATAAACAACAGTTAACTAAAAGGGATTTAAAAATAAAAAATACCTAAATAGAGTCAGTGGCATCCTAATTTACACTCAGTATCCTTAGTAGTTTGAAACGTAAAACAACAAAATGGTTCAAGGGATTTAGTTTTATTATGTACAGCGGACACACCCTTAAAGTGATGTTAAGCCCCGGTTCACACTACTGCGTGTGCGGGGTTCGCATGTCATGTCGGAGCGCACTGCTCCGACATGACATGCGATCAGCTGTGCGGTGCGAGTTTAGCCATACAGTTTGTATGGCTAAATTCGCATCGCACCCGCAGCAAACACGCACAGGAGGCATTTTTGCTGCCGCATCAGGATCGGATCGCACAGCGGTTCACACTTGTGCGATCCGATCCTGTGCGAACTGCACGATCGCACTGCGATATGCGATCAAACTGGGGGTGTCGTTAAGATTACATTGACACCCCCAGCGTATCTCATATGGCAGTGTGAACTGCCGGGGGTGCGTGTGCGATGCGGGAACAGGCTGCGAATTCGCAGCCTTCCCGCATCGCATCAGTGTGAACCGAGCCTCAAGGTAAAAAAAGAATTAATTAAACATGTTATACTTACCTGCAGCCCTGATCCTCCTCTTCTCGGGTCTCCCACTGGCACTCCCGACTCCTCCACTTTTCCAAATGCCCCCATAGCAAGCTCGCTCCCGAGCCCCGCTCTGTGTGTTCAGCAGCCAAGCGACCCCCCCCAATAGGTAGAGACCGGGGAGAACAGCCACTCTCATGCACATTCATGAATCGCGATCGGACTCGGGTAAGTATTAGGGGGACTGCAGGGGGAGCTGCATACTTAGCATATACATAGATACGTAGAATATTTATATGTATGAATATGTATAGAATGCATGAAGGTAAAAAAAAGCCTTTAGCCCTTAGAATCACTTTAATTCCAAGTACATCTATGTACCGTATTTTCTGGACCATAAGGCGCACTGGATTATAAGGCGCAGTATCAGTTAACGATAAATTTTCAAACTATTTTCATATATAAGGCGCACCGGATTATAAGGCGCACTTTTGGCTTTTATCCGAATGGCGACAGCTGAGATGCTTCTGCCAGCTGCTCTTTGTTCCGAAATCCATCGGTCAAGTCTGTCTTCTAGTTGCGGCCATCTTGCTTTATTGCCGCTGAAAAATGTCTTCGTCTTCTTTGCAAGACGTAGGTCATCTTCTTGCTTTCTCCACTTGCGCACCATGGACTCATTAATGTTGCATTCTCTAGCTGCGGATCTATTTCCATGTTCTTTTGCATGGTTGATTGCTTTCAATTTAAAATCTGCCTCGTAAGCAAGTCTCCTCCTTTGTGGAGCCATTTCAAAGTCACTTTGTATTTATAGGATTTCTGATTTCTGCTTCAAGTTTGTTGCTGCGCAATGTGAAACAGAAATTGTTTTGAGATTCCTTCAATACCCAAGGTTCATATATAAGGCGCACCGGATTATATGGCGCACTGGCGGTTTTTGATCAAATTTTAGGATTTTCAGTGCCCCTTATAGTCCGAAAAATACGGTATCCATATAACAAGTTTTCACAATCCGAAAACCAGCATATTATTTAGCAGAATAAAATTACAATTTGTTAGATGCCAAATATAGATCTGACAAACATTTCTCTTAGGGGGTCTATCATGTCTTATTAACCTTCTAGACCTGGCATGTTTGATGCCTAACTGACTAATCTCTTATTCTACATTAGGGTAAACACTTTTCAGGAAGATAACATTATTTAAAGTTATAAGTTTGAGATGTATGCAATTTTAGCTTGAGAACAATATCCCAGACTCACAAATGTGATTTTAAGATGTTACTGACTTGTGAATTTTTATAACAAACAGGTTTATATTTACCTGCTCTGTGCAGTGGTTTTGCACAGAGCAGCCCTGATCCTCTTCTTCTCGGGTCCCCTACCAGCCCTCCTGGTTTCTCCTTTTCTTGATGTGTCACCAAAGGAAGCCTATGGTGGCACATCTGCGGACTTGATCCCGAGCTTCACCACCTGCTCCACACCTTGATCTCTCCTCAAAGGCTGTGACTCACGCTGCTGCCTCTGAGCCAGTGTAGTGAGAGAGGAAGACAGCAGCTCTGCTGCTCTTGGGCAAAGCACTGGGTCAAGATTGTGCTCAGGTAAATATTTAGGGGCAGCTGGAGGTAGCAAAACATAAAAAAGTTTTTTTTTTTCCTTAATGCAGAGATTGCATTAAGGTAAAAAAAGCATTTAGCCTTTACAATCACTTTAGCCTAAAGCACCCAGTTCCTTATTGTGACTAAAAAGTATAGGCCACACTAGAATTGAAACAAGATATTAAATATGACTATATCCTCATTGAATTAACATAGTGTAGCACCCTACAAGGTAGGTGCTGGGTAAAAGCATAGTGGGCCTTGGCTGCCTAACAGTAGGGCCGTGATTTTTAGCTGGGCTGTCGTCTCCCAGGTGTGGCTGCTGAGAGGGGAGTCTCCCCACTGGCTCCATGAGAGGATTCTCATTGGGTAGTGGAGGAAACCCAATCAGCGGTTCATTCAGGCCTGTATCTACCTGAGAAGGCAGATTCTGCCGCAGAGGATTCTGGGAGTGGGTATAGGTTTGAGGGGAACGTATGATGCAGCATCTTTGGCAGAAAGCAGAGTCCCAGCAGGGAGGGTACGGCTGTCTCTCCTCTTGTCAGAAGGATCGGGTGTCTTGGGTGGCGGCCTGAGAGTCCAGAGAGAGAGCTGAGCTGCAGAGAGGATCCAGTGTGTCGATGACCAGTGGAGATAGAGGGGTTCAGTTCCAGGAAAGCATGCCAAGTTCATGAGTACTGTGAATTGCCCCTGAGGGTCTGCCTGAAGTGTAGAGGGGACCACTCCGGTGAAGGTCCCAGGGATCCAGGAGCCAGCTAGTGTCAATGGGGGTGCCTAGTGAGAGGACCCTGATGTGTTAGAGGGGGTGCCTAGCAAGAGGACCCTGAAGTGTCAGAGGGGGTGCCTAGCGAGAGGACCCTGAAGTGTAGAGGGGGCGCCAGCGGTTGGGCCCTGAAGAGTTAAGTGTTCAGTGTTAAGAGTTGCAGCAGCACAAGCAGTTACAAGGAGCTACCTCAGTCAGTGAAGGGCTGTAGGGAGCTGTTCACCGGACTTTTGAGCTAAACAGAGTGTCAGGAGTCAAATGTGTTACAGTCCTGGATCTTCTGAGTAAATCTGAGTATTAAAGTCGAAGTTTCAGCACAGTTCAGCAGAACAATATCTTCAAACACTAGGGAGCGTTGGCCGGCATTCAGCTGGCATCAAGACAGCGCTAACGGGCATTTTTCTGTACAGTGTCCCAGTTGAACCTAGTTGAGCCAGAGGAGTATCCCACTCATTTCCTTCTCCCATCCCCATTACAAAATGAACAAAACAACCCAAAGATGCTGGAATGGGCATTGTCTCAGCTCTCACACTTGGGTTTTCAACTTAAATGTGTTTAAAGTGTTACCGGTAATAATGGCAGAACCATATCAGGCTCAATGCCTAAAAATATTGCTATATTTGGGGGCTCGTCCAAGATTTTGCCATTGGTTACTGGGCCGGTTGCCCCTGGCAACGGTGGAAGAAAAAGTCAGAAAAGTCAATTTTTGTGCCCAGAACTGTTGTTCAAGTATCAGGCCAAGTGTGAGGCCGGATCTGCGGGAGGCAGGGAGAGTGGGATGAAGCTGGAAGTACATATGGAAGGCTGCTTGTGGCAACGCAAATGTTCAAGTAAAACCTGCAATCTGATGAGAACTTTTGATATGGACTATGAAATGTCTGCCAGTTCTATTGTAAACATCTGGCACCAACTGTTTGCTTGGCATACGCACATACTCTATCTATCTATCTATCTATCTATCTATCTATCTATCTATCTATCTATCTATCTATCTATCTATCTATCTATCTATCTATCTATCTATCTATCTATCTATCTATCTATCTATCTAGCCAGATGTGGGTCTGCCATCGTTACCGGTTACCTATTCAGCCCATGTGAGCTGCGGCCCTGGGTGTGAGAACTGAGTGTAACCACAGCCAGTCACAGTTTACCCAGGAGCTCCCGAGGACCAGTTAGAGCACTGGAGAGACCCTACTGGAGCAAGGAACAAGGTAAAGCTGGGTACACATAGATCAAAATGTGTTCGGTTCAGCAGGGACCAGCTGAATTTTGATCTATGTGTGGCCTTGCCTGTTAGACAGAAGCCGCCTGTCAGATCAGCTTCTGTAGAATGGGAGCCTGCTGGAAAACCTTGTTCAATCAGCGGCTTGCAGCCAATCAGCTGTAATGCTGATCAGTGTATTCTGACAGAGAAGAGTCCACACTGCCAGAATACATCTCGTGGAGGGGATTTCTGCATCCACCTTTCGTGTGGATGGATGAATCTGTAAGTGTTTTTTTTTTCCATTCAGCCCACTGGCTGAACCAAAAAAAAAAAACTATGCATGTGTGCCAGGTTAAGTGCCGGATCACACTATTGCGATGCCAGACATCGCATGTGATTTGCACCGCATTGTTGTGCACATCACATGCGATGTCTGTGCAATTTGAATTCAGCCATACAAACTTTTTGGCTGAAATTGCATCGCATTTGCACAAAAATGGTGCAGGGCCCTTTTTTGGTTTGCACTGGAATTGCATTGCATGGGTGTTCACACCTATGCAATCCAATTCCTGCACCATTTCACAGTTCGCACTGCGATCTGCGAACCGATCTGGGGGGGGGGGGGGTCATTAACTTTGACACCCACAGAGATTTGCAGATCTCAGTGTAAACCACTGTGTGATCCTGGTACAATGCGGGAACCGGCACTGAATAGCAGGGTTTTCCACATCACACCAGTGTGGACCAGGACTAAGCGGTTTTTCCTTAATGCTCTGCTCCTAGAATAAAAAAGGCCCATACACACAATGAGAATATCAAACTATTTATTTTACATGCTAGTCTCATATGCAAAACAAATAGGTTACTAAAGTTACAAAAATTCTCGCTAGACAGAATACAACTTCAGAAATGATGTATTGTGATTATCCTTTCATTTCCGAGCACGCGCAGTCTTGGTTATTTGATTTATTTTTTGTAAATACCATACTAATTACAGGAGGTGGGGGACTTGAGTCGCATGACTTGACTTGAGTCAGACTTAAGTCCCCAGTTTGAGGACTTGAGACTTGCTTGACTAAAATTAATAAAAGACTTGACTTGACTTTGACTTGGTATTCATGACTTGAGACTTGACTTTGACTTGAGACATATGACTCGAAATGACTTTTACTTTAAGTTATTAAATATTTGCATTTTCTCAAGATGTGTTCAAGCTAAATGAATGTGCCTGTTATGTTTCTGACACCACAGTCACTTAAAACACCTCAGTGTGTTCTGATTTTTAGGACACTGGCTGTTTAACAATGGAAATACTTCACATGTTTTTAGTGACTGTGGTGTTGATATATGACCGGAAGAAGGATTTTGAGCTGTTTGGGCATTTAAAGTGTTTCTTTAATATGCCAAGAAAAAAATCACTAAGCAGTTTTGTTAATGTTGAAAATAAAACAAAACCTTTCCTGACCACTGATTTTTAACTGATTTAAAGGTGAAAATTGGGGTAGATCAGTATTTTGACTTGATTTGTGACTTGACTAAAAGAAATCACTTGACTTGACTTGCTTGACTTTTAGCAGGGACTCGACTTGACTTGCTTGCTTTTCGCCACAGTAACTCGGGACTTGCTTGAGACTTGAAGGTTAAGACTTGCTTGTGACTTGCACATGTGTGACTTACTCCCATGTCTGCTAATTACATGAAAATTGTTTGTTCTGTTATCTTGCAAGAATCTTTTTTTGTGCTTATGTAGCACTGCCCCCTAGAGGACTGCTGAGAATTGCACTTTCTGGATTCCCCTGGGTTACCCGTAGCAACAGTCTGTAGAAACGTATCACTTTAGACACTTGGCTCAGACAATGAACAGTCCAGGGGATTTAATTTTTGTGTTTTATTTAGAACTGGGATAGGAGAAGGGATGAGTGAGATACTCCAACTATGAACTATGCACAAATCTGAGGACAACTAGCTGTAATGTACGGCAAGGCCGCTGCTTTACCTTGTCACTGAAGTGAAGATAATGAATATGATCCTGATATAGTTTCTCTTCAGGGTCCAAACTTGGCACCCCCTTTCTCACTTGCTGCGCGTGCTAGTCCCTGTCCACTGACTCTGCACTGGAGTTGTCCCCTTCCTGGGCAGACCCCTGGCAAGCTTCCCGGTACTCACGGACACTGTTTTTCCCAAGGTTGCTCTGCCTTCAACTCCACTTGTCAGCATCCACTGGACCTCCTGGCTCAGCACCACACTTCTGGTTCACTAGGCCGACCGCCTGTGACCACCTTCCATACAGACAGGAGGAGAGACAGCCGTCCCCCTCCTCCTGGGACATGTGCCCTTGGCTTTTATAACATATCCCAGGATGCACCACTGTTATGCCAACCCACGGGGATAGTTACAAAGCCTGTGTGTCACTGGCTGGGTTTCCTCCACTGTCCAACAGGCTCCCCTATTGGATACAGTGGGAACACTCCCTCAGCCCAGATGAATCGCACATGGACATGCAACAGGCCTAATTACTGATCAGGCTCCCCTGATAAGCAGATGGAGCAGACTATGATTTACCTGCTGCATAGCTGCCAACTGTCCCGTTTTTGACGGGACAGTCCCGCCCAATAGAACCTAGTCCTGGCTAATTTATTCTGCCGGGACTTGTCCCGTGGTTCAGTGGTGGAGTGTGCGGGAGGCTGGAGGGGCCGTCTGATATTTATTATCCCCTAATGTCCTAAATCTGCATGCAGCTGCTACAGGAATGTAGAAAGCTGTGTAGGCTGCCCACCGGCGTCCTGCCACCAAATGACGAGTCCAGCAATGAAAGTAACTGGAGCTGTCAAATTTTAGAAGTGATGTCGGGGAGGGCGGGCCAATACGTGGGGCTCCGCCCCTTTGTTTCATCTGCCTTGTAGACAAACAGCTGCTAGACAGGGAGGAAGCTGGCAGGGGGCGGGGCCAATCGCACATCCTCAGCCTGGGAGGTGGCTCTTCATCCTGCAGCATGTGACATCATCACACTCTCTCCCTTCTCCTGTCTGGGCTTACAGAATGGAGCTCCTTCTCTGCTGAACAATCAAATCATCTTCATAGACAGGTCTCATCCTTCTACTGACCTCTGTACTCCTCTCCTCTCCCTACCACCTCATGACTGACCCGTGTACTCCTCTCCTCTCCCTATCACCCCATGACTGACCCCTGTACTCCTCTCCTCTCCGTACCACCTCATGACTGACCCCTGTACTCCTCTCCTCTCCCTATCACCCCATGACTGACCCCTGTACTCCTCTCCTCTCCCTATCACCCCATGACTGACCCCTGTACTCCTCTCCTCTCCCTATCACCCCATGACTGACCCCTGTACTCCTCTCCCTATCACCCCATGACTGACCCCTGTACTCCTCTCCTCTCCCTATCACCCCATGACTGACCCTTGTACTCCTCTCCTCTCCCTATCACCCCATGACTGACCCCTGTACTCCTCTCTCTATCACCCCATGACTGACCCCTGTACTCCTCTCCCTATCACCCCATGACTGACCCCTGTACTCCTCTCCTCTCCCTATCACCCCATGACTGACCCCTGTACTCCTCTCCTCTCCCTATCACCCCATGGCTGACCCCTGTACTCCTCTCCCTACCACCCCATGACTGACCCCTGTACTCCTCTCCTCTCCCTACCACCCCATGACTGACCCCTGTACTCCTCTCCGTACCACCCCATGTCTGACACCTGTACTCCTCTCCTCTCCCTACCACCCCATGAATGACCCCTGTACTCCTCTCCTCTCCGTACCACCCCATGACTGACCCCTGTACTCCTCTCCTCTCCGTACCACCCCATGACTGACCCTTGTACTCCTCTCCTCTCCGTACCACCCCATGACTGACCCCTGTACTCCTCTCCTCTCCGTACCACCCCATGTCTGACCCCTGTACTCCTCTCCTCTCCGTACCACCCCATGACTGACCCCTGTACTCCTCTCCTCTCCGTACCACCCCATGACTGACCCCTGTACTCCTCTCCTCTCCCTATCACCCCATGACTGACCCCTGTACTCCTCTCCTCTCCCTATCACCCCATGACTGATCCCTGTACTCCTCTCCTCTCCCTATCACCCCATGACTGACCCCTGTACTCCTCTCCTCACCATACCACCCCATTACTGACCCCTGTACTCTTCTCCTCTCCGTACCACCCCATGACTGACCCCTGTACTCCTCTCCTCTCCGTACCACCCCATGACTGACCCCTGTACTCCTCTCCTCTCCCTATCACCCCATGACTGACCCCTGTACTCCTCTCCTCTCCCTATCACCCCATGACTGACCCCTGTACTCCTCTCCTCACCATACCACCCCATGACTGACCCCTGTACTCCTCTCCTCACCGTACCACCCCATTACTGACCCCTGTACTCCTCTCCTCTCCGTACAACCCCATGACTGACCCCTGTACTCCTCTCCTCTCCGTACCACCCCATGACTGACCCCTGTACTCCTCTCCTCTCCCTATCACCCCATGACTGACCCCTGTACTCCTCTTCTCTCCGTACCACCCCATGTCTGACCCCTGTACTCCTCTCCTCTCCATACCACCCCATGTCTGACCCCTGTACTCCTCTCCGTACCACCCCATGACTGACCCCTGTACTCCTCTCCTCTCCGTACCACCCCATGACTGACAATTTACATTCGCTATTGTCACAAAATGGGTGGGCCTGGGGCGCACTGCTCTGCGCCCCGTGTCCACCCTTTGCTGAAGCCTATTAGAGCCTCTGGCTCTAATCAGGTAATAAAAAAACCCATTGAGCTCCATGCGTCTGGCTCTCCGCATGCAGATTAGGGGGCCGGACGCATGGATATGGGGCGGCGCCCCTGCGCCCCCAACGCACCGGCCGCCACTTTTCTGTGTGTACAGTATATGACTAATGGCTGTTGTTACTTTGAGAACTTTTCACTGCTACCCCCTTTTTTTCTATCATTGGATATACCTCCTTCTTTTGTTGTTTGGAGGGCTACCTCGGATAGTCATATGGCCTCTGGGCTCGTGATTATCCCGCACCCAGCATGCCGTTTCTACAGATTGTTAGACATTTTGATATTTTATAGGATTTTTGCTTTTTGCCCCTTTCTTTCACTACCCCCTCCTTTTTTTGTTGTGTACTTTTGCCTCTCCCCGGGGTATATGTGACTTATAGCTCCTGTAGCTCCAGTGTGCATATTTATTTTTTGATTCTCCTATGGTTCCTTTGAATGTGCTTACTTTGAATGTACAAGGTCTTAACACTCCACAAAAACGTACAAACGTTTTTCATTCCTTGGCATCTAAGAAAACATACATAATGTCTCCTGGAAACCCATTTTACTACAATATCAACTCCTAAATACTTTGGTCTCACTATACCCTCACAGTTTTCACAGCTTCGGCTAAGACCAAGCAACAGGGGGTATTAGTGGCTTTCCACCGTACAACACTTTTTTCCCCTCCTGGCAGAGATCAAAGACCCTGAAGGGCAGTATCTCATACTCACAGGATATTTACTTGACTCTCCAATTACAGTTGTTTCTTACTATGCCCCAAACAAAACTGCGTCCTCCTTTCATTGCACATCTATTTCAAGTGATTAAAGCTCATAAATTAGGCACCCTTTTAATATGTGGAGATTCAAACCAAACATACTTGGATAAATCCCACACCCCATTGCCTCTAGTCCCGGGAGACGTTAATTTAATTTCAACAACTACTCCAGCAATACTCCTTGATAGATTCTTGGCGAGAGACAAACCCCACGAATGAACCAATACACCTTTTACTCTCATCCGCCTAAATCTTTTTCCAAAATTGATCATATACTAATTACAATAGGCATGACTCCTGAGCTTATTTCTTCATCGATCCTCCCATTTCCATGGACTAATCATAGTACTGTATGCATTACGCTAACATCCTTGATCCCTAAAGCTCATGATCATACATGGTGTATTAATGATCATACATGGTGTATTAATGATACTATTTTATCCCATCCAACTCACTCAGCTGATTTAGAAATAGCTCTGAAAGCCTACTTAACTAATAACTTAACCATTGATGTTTCCCCATTGACACTTTGGGAGGCTCACAAATCGGTGCTCCGGGAAGCTTGTATCCGCCAAGCCTCTTATCTTAAAAAAGAAAGACGTCAGTTACAACAAAAACTGAAGGATAAATTCAATTCTTCTTACGCACTTTTCGAACCCTACCCCCGCAACTAGATTACAACTTAATAAAGCATGGCTTGATCTTATTCTATTTCTATCTGACTCTGCTGATAAAATCTTAAGTAAATCTAGACACATGTTTTATCTTAAAGCTAATAAACCTGATACACTTCTAGCTCATACCCTTAAAAACATAAATCAACCTCCTAAACAAATTTGATTGAAATTATCCCAAGACACATATTCTAGTAACTCTGTAAAGATTCTCCATACTTTCCAGAAAAACCTTGCCTCCCTATATAAAATGGAAGGCCCTTTAGACCAGACTGCAGCAGATTCTTTCTTTTCCCAAATAACACTACCAGCTATACCTTTCGACTTACTTAATCTTGAAAACCCCATTACCACTAATGAGATCTTATCGGCTAATAAAGCTCTCAAGCTGAATAACCGTCCGGGTCCTGATGGTTTTTCGGCCACATACTACAAGAAATTTGCACATATTTTGGTTCCGTTATTGACTAATGCATTTAACTCTCTTCCTAATGGACATTCTTTTCGGCCTGAGACTTTGACGGCAATAATTTCAATGATTCCTAAACCTCATTCTGGCAGGGATGACCGCACCGATAGGGATGTGAAAAAACCCATAGAAACAGGGAGCCTAAAGACTCAAAACCCTCCCTCATCACAATGGCGGAAGACCAAATGTAACTATCGATCACCATTATTCGCATATTTTAGTTATAACAGGTACTTACAAGTATATACTTTACATATATATTGTACATTTACACCAGTCCCTGCCCTCGAAGAACTTACAAACTAAGGTCCCCAAATCACATTCATAAACATACTAGGGCCAGTTTAGCCAGGATTTAATTAACCTATCAGCATGGGAGGAAACTGGAGTACCCAGAGGAAACCCACACAGGCACAGGGAGAACATAAAAACTCTAGGCAGGTGGTGCCCTGGTTGAGATACAAATCAAAGACTCTAGTGCTGACAGGCAGAAGTACTAACCACTTAGCCACTGTGCTGCTGCTAATAATTTATTTTATACAAATTTTACCCTCTCTATTTCAATATGGTGTATTCATGACTTCCCACCTGCAAGAAACCCAACCTCCTTCTGTTTAAACTAGGACCATAAAATGGCTTATCCCCCACAATTTTAAATCTCTAAAGCCTAGTACACACGGCCCCAATGTCGGGCGGTGTCTGCCAGTTCAATAGAGACAGGCCGACATTCAGACTGTGTTTACTAAGGGTGGGTCTAACAGAAGCCGGCCATGTCGAAGGGGTAGGATTGGAAAGGGTCTGCTGATCAGCTCCTGATCAGCACTCTCATCCAATGGTTAAGAAAGCTGCCCGGGGTGTTCTGGCAGGGGGGCTGCCCCCTGTCAGAATGCAATAAAACAGCAGGGTTATTCGCTGTACTAACATCACATAGTTGGTACAGTGGCTCCTTCTAAACTGTCAGTTTTTTTCATTCAGCTGTGCTGGGTTTAACGGAAAAAAAACCTACTAGTGTGTATGAGACTTAAGTCTCCAACAAGTCATCCAATTAGCATATTTCAATAGGCTCCATTATACACACATTCCTGGTGGATATTAAGTAGTGGACACATTTTTATTATTCAGTTCAATGAAGTGCTCTGTTGCTGTTGGTTTTACAGTATCAATTCAACAAACCTTTTCTGTAATCATGGTATAAACAGCCCTGTAGGGAATATGGCTAAAACTCAACAGTAAGCATAAGTATTTGTCTTTAACAGTTTTCTACTACCAAAGACGATTAAATCCATCTTTTTGTAAAATCCTCCTATTATATTCACCCTTGTGGGGGGGGGTCCATATTTAGCCTTTCAACGACCTACTGTACATTTTCAAAGTCTCAAACTGTCATCATGCTCAAACACAAAATTACATGCTACAGGAGATTTTAAGTTGTATGTTTGTATTCATAGGGGTGATCATATAGTTGTTTTCTTTCCATTCTGTGGTCACATTTCTAAGGCATTTCGACAATTAACTTGTAGATAAAGTTGATGTATCATCTTCAATCAAGAATCTAAAATTATTACATGTGCCACTGTGTCATCTGATGTATCACATTGTCTACCATCATATCCTTGATGAGAGCTATGCACTTGATCCTCACAAATGGATCTAGCCTTCATGTAGACAATTGCAGGACAAACTGCAATGTGTTTTTTGACAGATTCACCATTTCTTAAAATACTGACAGCTATACTTTGTCATCACATTTTTTTTAATTATTACTATACAATAGATGCTTACTTTTCTTGCCCTCTCATATGCTCAATTGATCACCTGTTTCCTATGCTCATATTTCAGGAATCACTTTTTCAATTCTCCTGCTTCCTTCTCGCAGTCTGCTAGTTTTGCACAATTTCTACAGGCTTTTCTTTAAGGATTCCAGGTGCAAACTTAGTATATAAAATAGCATATGCTAATGCGCAGCATATCGAGACAGATCCGCTGTGGTGTAGTATGTAGCAACCTCAGCCTGTGCTCCAACCAGGCCATGCCTCTAACGCATTTCCCTTGCTGTCTCAATGTGTGGCTCATGGGACATTTATCTTACTATACACAGATGTCTGGAGGCGGGACGAGCTCCTTTCCCATCCGACACTCATGGCAGTGGGCACTGGACTAGCACCCCTTCAAAGCCTGAGCGGCTCACACAAATTTTCAATTGGTTCACATATGTTTATTAGTTCCCATCAGAGTTGTATAAAGTACTCGAAACCCATACTTGAATAAAAGTACAAGTGCTCGATCAAAAAGTGACTTGAGTAGAAGTGGAAGTGCTCTATCAAAAAGTGACTTGAGTAGAAGTACTAAAATATTCAACATTTTTTGTACTTAAGTATTGCAAGTAGTTTTTTTAAAAATTTTGTTACTCAAGTACTGAAAGTAAAAGTACCAGTAGTTTTGAAAAAAAAATTGCTACTCAAGTACTCAAAGTAAAAGTACAAGTACTGTGTTATGTAGTTATCAAAGAAAGAAGTCAAAAGTTTTAACATCATATTGTTTTTTATTATTTCAAATGTAGCTTTTATTCATACATACAGTAGCATTTATTTTCGTATATGCGCTGATAATACACATGTTTTGAGCTTCATGAAACCTGCCATCTACTGTTCTGGCAGTGGTAATTTTTATAAAAGTAACGAGTAACTATGCAGCACAAAAAAAAATATTGGAGTAGAAGTATTGAGATGATCGAAAAAATGTAGTTAAGTAAAAGTGGAAGTAGGAGAAAAAAATTCTACTCTAGGAAAGTACAGATACCGCCTTTCGGTACTTAAGTACAGTAGTGAAGTAGTTCTACTTAGTTACTATACATCTCTGGTTCCCATGGCTTGTCCCTGGGCCTGGCAGCAGCGTTTGACATCAAACTTGAACTTGTTATGTTCCAAAAGCAACCACAAATGTTTCACCCCAAACTTTGTATGACTTTATTTAGCCTTAGGCCTCATGTTCAACATCTTTTCTTTATCCTTAAAACCCTTCTGATGAAGATTGAAATGCCTCTACATCAAGTGTAACTAATAACACCTGTCGTGGAACAAAAATGTTACCCAATAACCTTAAAAGGTTTGTAGTATCCCTCACGTATAAGGGGGAGGCAATTACAAATGCTTGCAACATCCTTTCTATGTATTCACCTTTGTTTTCAGTCTGGGATCCATGGTCCAAAATAATTGGTCGATCTGGGGATTGCCTGACTGATTTATGGACCTACTCTGCTGCTTCATTGATCAATATTTACAATCTGTACATCCATTCCATCTATCTTATATCAGCCATCTCTTCTATATAGAGCTGCTTTCTCTTGGGGGATGGGAATAGGGACTCTATCGTGGTGGGATCCATAGGACCCTCATTTGTTTAAATGATTCAATATCTGGGGTTGCAGCTGAGTGTATACCAGACCTTAAAGCGGTAGTAAACCGCTGAAAAAAACAAACAAAAAAAAAAAGAAACCTGCAATAGAATAGCATAATGTGCTATTATGCATCGCCCGGTCACCGCTGAGGGAGCTGACATGTTCCCTCGGCATTTCTTCCAGGTTCGCTGGCTTCGGCACTGTGAGTGGCCGGAGCCGCTATAACGTCACTCCTGTATATGCGCGTGGGAGCCCTCCGGTCCGACAAAGAGCTCTGAAGTTTCGGCACGATACGCCGGACCTTCAGAACGCATGCGCCGCAGATGTCAGCGACTATATGCAGAGTGAATATCTCCTAAACCGTGCAGGTTTAGGAGATATTCATTTTACCTACAGGTAAGCCTTATTATAGGCTTAGCTGTGGGTAAAAATCACCAAGCTGGGTATACAACCACTTTAATAAAACTGCCTCTTTTATTGCAAATAGCATATCACAAAATGATTCACTTTTTTTCTTTGGGAAATTACTATGTTCATATTATTTTCTTTGTTATTTTCCTTTAAGATTTAAAGTGGAGTTCCACCCTATTTTTATACTTACCTCCATCTTCTCGCTCCGGGTCACCTGAAAAAGAAATGGATAATCGCATATTTTTTTTTTTTTTACTTACCTCGTAGCGAAGAAAAAATACTTACCTTACTTCCTTCTTCCTCCTTCCTCGGCCGCGCCCGTCGTCACTTCCTGGCTCTGCAATGATTCCTGGGAGCTGAACGTCATAGCTCCCAGGAATCATTGCGCCTGCACCGGCCCCGATGTCAGTTCCGGGTCGCGCGCGTCATCCCCTTCTAAACAGCTTCTGGGCATGCCAGAGGGATGACGCGCGCGACCCGGAAGTGACGTCGGGGCCGGCGCAGAGCATCGTGGGACCAAAGAAGGCGGAAGAAGACGCCGAAGGGGATCTCGCTGGCTTCAAGCTGCCCACATCTGAGATGGCAGCGCTGGACAAGACGTTTGCAAGGTAAGTATTTGTCCTAACAGGTAAGTGCAACCCGGGACAGATCAGAGGCTAGCCATTGTGGAATGCACTAGCCCTGACTGTCCCGGGGGTATTAAAAAAAAAAAAAAAAAAATCCAGGGTGGAACTCCGCTTTAACAAGACCTTTTTTATTTACAATTGGAAGTAAAGAAAAATGAAGTATAACCAACAATGACTTTGTTTCCTATTCCAGACAAGCAAACAGCAAAGGCGTTGTAGGACAAATGTAGATAAGATTTGAAAACAAAGTACAAAGTCAGATTCACACAGACGGAACACCAAAGAAAAGAACTGCGCTATGAGGATTATTGTAGTTCTCGCTTTCATTTCTACACTTCAAATATCATCAGCTGGAGACTCAATCTTAAAATTGAAAGACAATGGTTATGAAGACATTGTGATTGCCATTAACCCAAAGATACCCGAAGATGTTAGGATGATAGAGAAAATAAAGGTACGATTTTATTACTAGTTGTTGTTAAAATCTGTTTGAGATCAATGGGATGCCCTATGCATGTTGTGGGAAGAATGAGACAAAAACGCATCCTCCAACTACACTAGGTGTGAATGGAGTCTCAAAATGAAATTGGTGTGTTTACACAAGAACAATGAGGCTCCATTCACATCTGCATGATTCCGAATGCATGGCAAACCGCACGGAAGACACACTCTTTGTCACACATTTTGGAAATGTGCTGCAAATGCCCATCATACTTGCAGCTTAAACAAATGTTAATAGCACGCCAAGCAAGGGTAGCAGGCATACATCTGCCATGCCACAATATGCTGCAAGTGCACCAAGAAGCAGCAGTAAAAATTTATTTGTGCTCCACACTAAAAAAAAGTTCTGGAGCTTCTTTGGGGTTGCCCGATGCATGACAAGCGGAAATGCTCTAAAATGGGCAAAAAAAATTCCAATTTGTGGAGATCTGACAGCTGAGGGTCTCCATCCACTCCCTCCTAGTTTCTTGTATAAAGCTGGCTATACATTATGCAATCTGATTGTACAATCTCTGTACAATTTCCAGGACCTGATGGGACCTTTCCACACCTCTGCTCTCTGCACAGACAAGGACGACGAGGACAACAAGATGATGATACATTGCTGCAATAAGATAATAGCAGGGTTTTCATAAATATTTGGTGCACACAAATTTGATTTATATCCTTTGTGGCTATTTAGGAATAAATTTAAATACATTTAAATATATATATGTGGACCCAGAGTTTAAACTCTACCTAAGGAGACAAGAGAAAAACTGCTGCAGTTATAAAGTGCAAAGACCCAAAGAGGAACTTGCCTATAAATGTAGAATCCTCCCATTTCTTCCTGGCATTGCCAAATCTGAGGCTGTTCTAACAGGAAAAGCTTTGAATTTCATTATTGTGCCTAGGCAAGGAACAAGGAGGGGGTGGGCACGTCTTGTGCATATCTACTGTCCTGTGAGGTTGTTCATCATGCGCCAATGGAAAGTAGTGGGGCTGGACTTAGTAGTAATTGTCCGAGTTTTGCCGGTGACATGGTATGGTCAGGTATTTGCAGGCACCTCTTGGTTAAAGCACTTCATACCTCAAACATTTTGCCCCCTCCCTAGTGACAGAGTCTTTTAAGGTTCTTTAAAGCCCAATTTTGGTCAAAATTATTTTTTTCCCACACTGCATGGGTTTCCCGTGGCCCCACTGCATGGGTTAACTGTTTATTTTATCTAGGGGTGAACACAAAGCCTATAATCACCCGATCCTATGAAAAATGGAGCTCTCCACATCCAGCAGTGTACTGTTCCTGACAACTTCACATCCAGAGCCAGTCTATGGGCGTTATGACGTCAGGAACATTCCGCCGCACAAGACCGCTAAACCGTGGAGGGCAGACGCCGCAGAGACTGGTCATGCGCTGGTAGGATTGGAGAATTAGGTGAGTATATCTTGTCAGTTACAGTGATCCCCTGCAGATTTTGTAAGTTTGTCCACTTACAAATAAAATAAGGGCCTATCATTTTTTTACCATAGGTGTATTTTAAATGATAGAGACAGAATATCAATCAAAAACCTTGAAAAAATACATGATACAAATGTTATAAATTGAGTTGCAGTGAGTAAAAATAGGTATTTGATTCCCTATCAACCATTAAAATGCATGGCTCCCACAGACTGGCTACAGTATGTCCTCATGTGGTGCACAGATTAGTCCTGTCAATTTGAGAAGGTACTCCTAACAACAACTCCTTATGTATATAAAAGAAACCTGTCCACAGAATCTCTTTCTTCCATTCAAACCTCACAATCATGGGCAAGACCAAAGAGCTGTCAAAGGACATCAGGGACAAGATTGTAGACCTGAACAAGACTGGAAAAGGTTACAAGACCATCAGCAAGAAGCTTGGTGAGAAGACGACAACTGTTGGAGTGAATATTCGCAAATGGAAGAAATACAAAATACCCATCAATCGCCCTTGGTCTGGAGCTCTATGAAAGATTTCACCTCATGGGGTAAAGATGATCATTATCCCAGAGCTATACGGGAGGAGCTGGTGAATGATCATAAGTCAGTTGGGACCACAGTCACCAAACAAACCATTGGTAACACAATACGCCGCCATGGATTAAAATCCTGCAAGGTCCCCCTCCTCAAGAAGGCACATGTGCAGGTCCAACTGAAGTTTGCCTATGAACACCTAAATAATTCAGAGAAGGATTGGGAGAAAGTTCTGTGGTCAGATGAGACCAATATTAAGCTATTTGTCATTAACTCGACTCGCCCTGTTTGGTGGAAGAAAAATGCTGACTATGACTCTATGAACACCATCGCTACAGTCAAGCACGGAGGTGGAAATATTATGCTTTGAAGCTTTTTCTCTGTTAAAGGTACAGGCCAACTTTGCCACATTGAGGGGCCAATTGACAGGGCCATGTATTGTATACTCTTGAATGAGACCCTTCTTTCCTCAGTCAGAACACTGAAGATTGTGCATGGGTCTTCCAATATGACAATGACCCAAAACCTACCGCCAAGGCAAACAAGGAGTGGTTCAAGAAGAAGAAGCACATTAAGGAGTGGCCTAGCCAGTCTCCAGACCTTAATCCTATAGAAAATGTATGGAGGGAGCCAAGAAACCTTAAGGATTTAGAGAAGATCTGTAAAGAAGAGTGGACCAAAATCCCTTCTGAGATGTGTGCAAACCTGGCAACCAACTACAAGAAATGTCTCACCTCTGTGCTTGCCAACAAGGGTTTCTCCAACAAGTACTAAGTCATGTTTTGCTTGGGGATCAAATACTTGTTTTACTTATTGAACTGCAACTCATTTTATAAAATTTATAACATTTGTATCATGTGTTTTATCTGGATTTTCGGTTGGTATTCTGTTTCTATCATTTAAAATACAACTATGATAAAAATTATAGACCCTTCATTTCTTTGTAAGTGGGCAAACGTACAAAATCGCAGGGGATCAAATAAATATTTCCCCCACTGTAACACATGCATGGGGAAAAAAACATTGACTGGAGTTCAGCCTTAAAGTGACCCTGTTAATCCTGCCTAAGGCACCTTTTTAACGGGCTCGGCTTTCTCAGGGGGATCACTCCACTGATCCCCGCTGAGCAGATGGATGACAGGTCGGTCTCCACTCACTGTGCAAAGACGGAACTGTCAGAGTCCCGCTCTTCTCTATGGGGAGATCAGATAAAAATGGACAACCTGTCCGTTTTCATCCAATCCGACCCGATGGATGGATGGCGAACGTATTGATGGATCTTGTCGGATTAGATGCCAGGCGGGTGTCAGCGGACACATGTCTGCTGACATCTCCCTCCCTATAGAGGTTAATGGGGGGCCCGATTGGGTCCCCCTGAAAAATGGACAGGCGGACCTGATCTGTCCGATCATGTAAAAGGGGCCTAAGGCCATATACCACATAGTTCCTACATGTACTTTTATTACTCAATATTCCCTATTCTCTCTGCTCTGGGATGCACTATAGTGGGTGGTTTATCCCCAGGGCAGAGTGGGAATATACAAAATGTTTTTTTAGTTTTAACTAAAATTTTGCCCATACTGTGCATATAAAGTAAGCACATTAAACTATTTGCATATATTTTGAACAAGTAATAACATCACTTTAAACTCATCCTTATTTACCTCTGTAACTAGAATCATTGTGGAGAAATTTGTTTTCACAGGTCACAACAGAAAATTTTAAATAACAACACATCTCTCTTTTATTTTTTATGATAGCTGAAACTTGGCACTTTGCCAGCCTTCTAATGTAAACAAACAACAGTAGCTGTAAACTGCAAGAAATAGATTAACCTTACTTCATAGTCTTTGTTGTGATCTTTGAAGATGAAATACTTCACAGTACATGCAGTTTGCTTTCTGGTTTATGTCTTCTTTATGTTCTCTCTTTTAGGAAATGGTGAAAGATGCCTCTATTTATATGTTTCAAGCTACAAAACAAAGACTTTTCATTAGAAGTGTCAAAGTGTTAATCCCCAAGAGTTGGTCAATGAACAGTTCTTATGCAAGACCAAAAACAGAGTCCTATGATAAGGTACTCATTTGAAGACGTTCTCTACAAACTAAACTTGTCCATTTACCTGCCGTAAAATATTGTCTTTTTAAAACAGAAAACAGGAAGGGGAGAGAGAGCACCATTGTCTAAGCGTAGAAGTACTAGGAAAATCAATAAAAAACTGAATAAGTATTGCACTCAAATATACATGAATAAAACCCAGCATATCCATATGTTCAGTGGAGACATCAATGAGTGGCAGCTTCTTACCAATACTCCAATGGATATAAAATAATAAGAAAGAGGAGAGAGGGGAAGTACACATCTCTCAGTGTAGTATTAATAGAAGGCAATGTACAATAATTAATTAGGAGATACGCTCACATGAAGGTGAAAAAAGAAAGAAAAAAGAGGTGCCTACTTCTATTAATTTCAATAACATAAAACAACAGTATAAATATATGGTGTAGCAGCTCCTTTAAGTCCACTAATAGACACGTGACAAAGAAACAATAAAAAAGTAAGGCGCTTTATACAACTTAACCCAAAAAACATATTCAATAATAGTCAAATCAAACCAACTTAAAAAATAGAAAAGAAGTTGATAATTATAAGTCCATATACAGTATTTAAGAGCTATGTGTCCCAATACCATAAGAAGCATTCATATACTTGTGGCTCTTCTTCATTCCTCCAACCAAAACATGAGGATATATGTGCTACCACGTGTGGAAGTGCAAACTCACTATTATAACAATGAGCGCTTTATGGGTTCAGACAATGGAGATGTCACAGTTGTCCAAAACTTGCAGTCTTCCAGAGGCCCTCGGTGATCCACAGGCCCAACACATGTTTCTCCCTCATATGCAATAAATATTATGTAACAAGAGAAATCTCATAATGCAGTACTTTATTTAAATGATCAAAAGTATAAAAGACATAAATGTGGTTCACATGTAATAGTGCCTATATCAGGCACCAATATAGACAGCTCTAGATAGTAGTAGTGAAGTACAGCGCCGCCGCTCCTCTCCCTGAAGCCGGCGTGCATTCCAAAAACTGGAAGTTGTACCCTGAAAGTGAGGTGACCAGAAATCGTGACGGGCATAGTCCCACCTCAACAGGTCGAAGATTCATATACCCCCCTACTTGATTTTGATTGGTGAGCCAGTGCAATATTAAATATATGGATAAGACCTGTATATATGGTTCTGCTAATGGACGAAAGACACAGCAAAACACAAATGAACCTCACAATTCCTCACACTATATACTGTTCACCGATCACAATATATTAACTCTACATCTATTATAATGCAGAATGTTAGTCACATAAGTAATTATATAACTAATTTTTTTATCTTTTAATATAACCCAAAGCCTTTTCTTGCAATTTAAAAATCATAAAATATTACAATGAATTTAAAACCAAAAATCCCTATCTTCAGTTTATGAAAATATGTGGTATTATTCCCTATTGTATTACTAGTAGTGATCGACCGATATCGTTTTTTTAATGCCGATGCCAATACCTATATTTTGGACATTGGATATCGTTATCGGCCGATATCTGCCGATATTTTCGGACATGTAAAAAAATGTTTTTATTTTTTTTATTTTTTCTAAAGGTACTCTTGTGGAGGGATCTGGGGGTCTAAAAGGCCCCCAAACCCCTCCTCGGCACCAAAAAGCATCCAAAACACCAAGTTTGGCTGTTTTGAATGCTGTCAGTTTTTTTTAATTCAGGGGCGAGTACCCGGAAGTCATGAGGTGACATCACTTTCTGTTTTTTTAAATGGAGACGCAGTACACCGGGTCTTCTTTTCGGCATCGGCGGCGGTGGAGGTAGGATGCCCGGGTCTCCCGGTGGGACGGGAGAACCGTGCGAGCCACGGAAGGCGGCGGGAGGGGGGGGACATCCCCTCCCGCTCCTTGTTATGACAGCCGAGCGGCTTCTCAGCCGCATCGGTTGTCATTACAAGTCAGCCGACCGTCGGCTATGGACACACCGGTACCGGGGCGATGCCTCTAGCTGCAGGCATCACCACAGTACAAGCACTTTCCTGAAATATCGGCAATGTCGGCAAACCCAAAGGCCGATTCCGATATATCGGGGAAAGTGCATATCAGCCCCCGATATATCAGTGTTGCCAATAATCGGTCAATCCCTACTTTCTAGTAATCCTCCCCACATACTGTAATTCACAAGGACATGTGAGGTGGTATGTAACAAATTTAGTGTCATGGGTCCCAATGGATAGTCCTCTCTCTCCCCCTCTGTTTTCTGTTTTTACATGACTATTGGCAGGAAAACTCCAGAACTCGATTGAAAGAGAGACTGCTGATACTGTAACAGTGTATTCCCTCTATTGGAGTTATTATATTATATAGACTTTATTGTAATAAACATTAATCACCCCTTGTCCTTGTACCTCTGAGGTTTGTATACTGATTTTGCTCCTTTTGAGCTGCGTTTCAAATATATCCCCTTCTGGGGCTATATTAAATATTGTCCTTTTACACTTCATGAAAAAGTGTCTCTAATATAAACGTTATTCAGTATAATGTAGCCAAATTTACATTACGCACTGCAACTTAATTAGCTTTGTAATGGGCCATTTACACTGATACACCCATTCACTACCTATAAGCCCTTTATTTAGCTTCAATGTACCAAAGGCTGCATCTTGCAGAAGCACACTATTACAGCACATGCGTATGCAGTGTGGTGCATTCAAGGGTCAGATGCATTGATTAATCCGTTAAGATGCATTGGGGGCCCAATAGAAAAAAAAACAGATGCCATAAAAATGCAAGCACAATGCATGATCCCAACACACATATAAGTGCAAACCCAGCCCAAAATATAGGACTTGCTGCATTTACAGTGTGTGCATATACAGACCCACTAAAATGTTAGCACACAGAATCTCTGCATATACAGAGGTATAGACAATTAAAACTTGCCCATGTCTTTGCAGCATGCATTTTACATAAATAAAATCAATTTAAAGTAGAAATCATACTCATTTTTATGTAGCTAGCTCAAGTCTATGCAGTATAGCTTAATGCAATTTTAAGATATAGGACATGCTTTATTTTTGTACATTTACAGTTAAACAGATCTTTTGATGGCTAGATTTACACATGGATTTGAGTGTTTCTGCTTTTTTAATTGATTTGGGCAGATGCATTGTCATTCATTGACATGCATTGGCCTTCCCACTAAAAACCCTTATAATGTAATAATAATATCATTAAATTTTATAGTAATAATTGCAATGCAGAGGTTTGCCATTGTTTTCCAAGGTGTTAGTTTACATCTGTGCAATAGGTTGGGGCGGGTCGTGCAAAAATGTATATGTCCATTTTTTATGCACATTATAGGGGCTTTTGATGGGAAAGTCATCCAATGTTAATGCACCTGGGAGAAAAAAGCTCAGATGCATGGGTCGTGAATCCAGCCTTGGAAATTAGTTTGCATTACAGAGGTAAAATCATACCAGGAGAATTTATTAAAGGGGTTGTAAAGTCAGAAGATTTTTTTTTCTTAATGCATTCTTTGCATTGGGGAAAAAAAGCCTTCTGTGTGAAGCAGCCCCCCATAATACATTCCTGAGCCCATCTAGATCCAGCGATGTTGCAGGCATGTCTCGGCTGCCCGGGACTCCCGCTGCTGTCAATCAAAATCAGTCAGCCAGTCAGGAGAGAGAGAGGATGGGGCCAGGCCACAGCTCTGTGTCTGAATGGACACATGGAGCTGTGATTTGGCTTGGGTGCCCCCATAGTAAGCTGCTTGCTCAACAGGAGGGAGGAGCCAGGAGCACCGAAGAGGGACCCGAGAAGAGGAGGATCTGGACTGCTCTGTGCAAAACCATTTCACAGAGCAGGTAAGTATAACATGTTTGTTTCTTTTTAACTAAAAAATAAACAAGACTTTACAATCACTTTAATCCTGACACAAAGCAAAGCAATGCTGAACAGGAGCAGTAGTGAGACACACAGTGTGAGACAGATTTATTACATGGATACAGCCCGAGTCAAAAAATGTCTAATTTGGCTGCTCTAAAGTTTCAATATGACTGCATTAAACCTGGCCCTTGCCACTTCTTAATACTGCATCTGTTTAGAGCGGAAATCTGTCTTATCTTCAGTAATCAATCTATATTTGAATCTTGCAAACTATCGCTCATGGCTACCCAGGAATACAGACACGCAAGGTCTGTAAACTTGTGGTAGAGACTTTGCTGAAGGAGACACAGCCCGATTTGTGACTAATAATAATTGATAAATGTCCCCCCACTGTTTACCTGAAGGCACAGAGTTATCTTATTGTAAACTACTAATTCCCCAACCCTTGTGTAATGGAGATGAAGAGAAGAATTCATGCTTGGAGTCCAGCCTGGTTGACAACCATGAAACCTTCTATGGCTACAGTGGAGTAATTGTAGCCACCCAGAGACAGGGAAGAGTCAAAGGACTACAAAGTAATAATAAAGGGCAAAAAATCTGAAAAGAACATTGCTTGCATCTGAAGAATAGTAAGTTGTAATATAAAACATTTTTGTTTTTGGGTTTAGATACATGTTAAGAAGTAGCCACAGCACAATTTCACCACCTAACACAGCGACTTACTGAAGTAACCTCCAGGACAAGAAAAAGTACATGGACCTTACATCGCACAAAAATAATTTAAAAGTGAATTGATGTTCCTGGGGCATTTATGGATGAATAAAAAAGAGAAGATTACAGTATTCAAATTAGTATCCTCTTTTACTGACTTTGCTCTTCTTTTTTATAGGCTGATATTATCATTGCTGATCCTTTTATTTATGGAGATTTTCCATATACTTTGCAATTTGGAGGATGTGGCGTGAAGGGAAAGTATGTACATCTGACGCCCAATTTCATGCTCAATGACAAAGTACTTGATATATATGGACCCAGAGGTATTTTTGTGTGTGTGTGTGTGTATGTATATGTATATAAATTATATATATATAGATATCTATCAATATATCTAGTCCTTCAATTGTTATTTTTTTGTTTGTTTGTCAATGGAATGGTTTCAAAGGTTTGCTCTGTAAATATGAATACCATTGGTCTAAGTACAATATAGTGGGACTCCAAAGAATTTTAATTTGATTCAGAATATGAGAATGGTTATAGATTTCTCAATGTTTTACTGTGCCTGTGTCATATTTAAGGGTAAATAAATCAAATAGGAAAAAGCCGCGCTATTGACCCAAATCGAGATACTAAAAATGATAGCCTCTAAAAGAACAAATTACAAATAAGTACCCAAGGTGATATCATTCACACATGTAGCTCACACATGTAAATAAGGTATACCATCAGCTTACCAAAGTAAGTCCATACATAAACAGAGATGATGCAATACAATTAAGTTGTTGCAATGAACATATTAATGTCACATAGGTCAAAGACCATAAAGTTCTTAAATTCATATAAGGTCGATATAGTCCCAGAAAGGAATGCCCAAAATGGTGAAGAAAGGAAATCCAATGGGTTAACACCTCAGTGCTGCACACAGGTAACACACTTGTCTCCTTACCAGATGGAAAAGGTAATTGAGCATACAGTGGTATTCCACACAGCGCCCCTCAGGCAGGATCACAGCAGCCAGAGCCTCCAGATAGCCAGAATGATGATGATACCAGTAACGGCCACAGGGTAGAACTCGGTGCATGTGCAAGAAAAAAGGGACTGGATAGTGTGATACCGTTCAGACTCTTTATTCCATAAACATTAAAAGCATACTCACATGTTGGAGAAAGGAAAACACTTGTCAAACATATAAAAGCCGGCCGGCTCTCGTACAGCCCGTTCCTCCGGGCAGCGTAGTGACGTCAGCACGCCGTACCCTACGCGCTCGTCTGCAAAGACTTCATATTTAAGGGTCTCTCTTAGTTACTGTGCCATAGATGAAGGTCACTAAGTTAGGAAGAGAAGAGAAATCTCTGCAACTGGCAAACAGACAGCAGTATAGTAGAGTGGGGAAGGATTAGAAGCTCTGACAAGGAATGGAAATGAAAGGAAAACTTCCCAGTGGAGGAGATACAGACAGCAATAAAAAAAAAAAAACAGTGCAACTTTATACAAAGCTAAAAACACAAGTTTTGGCTACAACTACACTTTCACACTAACACCGGATTTGATAAAAAAAAAAAAAAAAAAAGCATACCACTTGGAAATGTGTCATCCATTGTAGAAGATCACTTTTTTGGGTTCCCTTCTGACCTCTTCAGCTTCAAACTCTTCGTCTGGCCAGGCGCTTACACCACTTCCAATCAATGGCTCCCTGTGATGTCAAATTCAGTTCCTTCACTTCTGCAGTGTGGCCATTTTCTTGGTCGAATTTGGTTGTCTGCCCTGCATCTCAAGGCCTTCACATTGCGGTTCCCCTTCACCCACACCCCTTTGGCACTAGTGGTTCCAAGGATTTTTTGGCCTTTAAGTCGGGTATGTCTTTAGCCTTTTTGGGTGACATCATTCGCACCAAGTACAGCTTCAGTCTGAACTCATTTGTTACATTTTACCATTGATCACCAAAACATTGGAACTATATTTCTTGCAGTATATGGTGACTTTCTTTGGTACAAGGGTCACTTGATTTACAGTCCCCAGGTATACTTTGAAAACCTACCCCTTGTCTTTATATCACATGTATAAAGGCCTAGGCTCTTAGGAACATGATCTCTGCTGAAGAAGAGTTCAGAAGAAGAGTAGCTATTCTGAATGCTCTTTTAGCAGTGATCACTTAATGCCTAACCCGTCACACATGTGAACAGTTCTTAGGCCTCTTGTATATGGATGTTTGAGCCTGCGTAACATACATTCCAGTGGATTTCTCCCACTGGAAAGCCCAGGTGTTGTGTACATAGACAAGAATGCTACACAAAGGTTTAAATAAGCACCGGCGTATACCGGACTACAGCTGCACACAGCCATTCATGTCTATGGGCGGCTGTACGCAGCACCTGGGCTTTCCAGGAGGAGAAAATATGCTGGAATTTATGTTGCATGGGCACAGGCGTCCATGCGCAAAAGGCCTCAAAGAACTTCTGCAGCAACATTTTTTTATGAAAAGGTAAATATTCCAACATGCTAGTGTTGAATTATTCATCCCAACAAGACTGTGTTAACAGCTATTTATGTTTACTTGTGAGTACAGATCAATTCTAAAGTTAGATGCTACAGTGATCCAAAGAATGTAGTCATTTTTCAGGCCAAAACAACAAAAGTAACTACCCCAAGTGAAAATCCATTCGGATGTTGAGGTACAAGGCCCTGTTATCAGTAGTCAGTGAGATAAAGCATGCATTAATTCAATTTTACATTTTTAAGATTCACATTTATTACACGCTGGGTGGAATTTACTAAGACTGGAGCTGACAGAATATGCAGTACATGTGCATGGAAACCAGTCAGCTTCTAGCTTTCATTTTTGAAACCTAAATGAACAAGCTGGAACTTAAAGCTGACTGCTTACCAGTGTTTTTTTTGGCAGCAAATTTCGATTTAGTTTTAGTCTTAGTCTTTTGACTAAAATGCCATTTTAGTCATCTGAAATTGTTTTAGTTTTAGTCGTATTTAGGTGACTAAATCTGCAGTACAATTTACTCTACTAAAATGCCCTATCCGCAGTACATTTTAATTGACTAAAATCATTTTAGTCGACTATAATCGAATGGGTTTAGTTAAATTGCAATGCACTATTTAAGCATTTCTCTAGAATTTCCGAACGTGTTTATATACTCCTGAAGTAAAACATTCTATTATGTTATTATTTATGGTATTAAGGTTTGAACAAGCTCACAGATGCAGATTTAGCCTCTCTGGATGGTCTGAGGTGGCCTGTAATGCTGCACAGTGCTTTGGATGGTGGTCTGAGGAGGCCTGTTGTGCACATAGTGCTCTGTACGGTGCTCTGGACAGTGGTCAGAGAGGGCTGTAATGCTGCACAGTGCTCTGGATAGTGTTCTCAGGAGGCCTGTAATGCACAGTGCTCTGGACGGTGGTATGAGAGGCCTGTAATGCTGCATAGTGCTGGATGGTGGTCTGAGGAGAGGCCTGTAATGCTGCATAGTGCTCTGGATGGGGGTCTGAGGGGAGGCCTGTAATGCTGCACAGTGCTGGATGGTGGTCTAAGGAGAGGCCTGTAATGCTGCATAGTGCTCTGGATGGTGGTCTGAGGAGAGCCCTGTAATGCTGCATAGTCCTCTGGATGGTGGTTTGAGGAGAGGCCTGTAATGCTGCACAGTACTCTGGATGGTGGTCTGAGGGGAGGCCTGTAATGCTGCACAGTGCTGCATGGTGGTCTGAGGGGAGGCCTGTAATGCACAGTGCTCTGGATGCCGGTGGTAAGAGGAGGCCTCTAATGCACACAGTGCTTCTGGACGGTGGTCTGAGGGGAGGCCTGTAAGGTAAACACTCACAGTGCTCTGCTCTATATGGTTGTCAGGACTCTCGTCGGGAGGCCTGTAATGCACAGTGCTGCTCTGGACGGTCGTTTGAGGAGGCCTGTGATGCTGCACAGTGCTGGATGGTGGTCTAAGGAGAGGCCTGTAATGCTGCATAGTGCTCTGGATGGTGGTCTGAGGAGAGCCCTGTAATGCTGCATAGTCCTCTGGATGGTGGTTTGAGGAGAGGCCTGTAATGCTGCACAGTACTCTGGATGGTGGTCTGAGGGGAGGCCTGTAATGCTGCACAGTGCTGCATGGTGGTCTGAGGGGAGGCCTGTAATGCACAGTGCTCTGGATGCCAGTGGTAAGAGGAGGCCTCTAATGCACACAGTGCTTCTGGACGGTGGTCTGAGGGGAAGCCTGTAAGGTAAACACTCACAGTGCTCTGCTCTATATGCTATATGCTTGTCAGGACTCTCGTCGGGAGGCCTGTAATGCACAGTGCTGCTCTGGACGGTCGTTTGAGGAGGCCTGTGATGCTGCACAGTGCCAACTGCAAAGCATGGAGCTCAGTGGAAACTGGAAGTTCACAAGGGGAAACGTCCCTCACTCACATTTTCATTTTGTCAAAGTTTTCATCAGTGAACAAAAACGAGGTGTACTTTTAGTTTAGTTGCTACTGTAAAAAGGCCGCTGTCGAAAATTTTGATGAAAATGTTTTTGTTGACAAAATGAACACTGGTCTGAGTATTTCAAAAACGGTTTCTAGGGATTAAAGAGAATGTTCAGAAAAAAATAAAATATCCAGTGAGAGGTAGTTGTGTAGGCGAAAATGCCTTGTTGATGTCAGAGGAGAATGGGCAGACTGGTTTGAGATGATAGAAAGGAAACAGCAACTCAAATAACCACTCATTACAACCAAGGTATGAAGAATACCATTTCTGAATGCGCAACACATTGAACCTTGAAACAGATGGGCTAGAGCAGCAGAAGACCACACCAGGTGCCACTCCTGTCAGCTAAGAACAGGAAACTTAGGCTACAATTCACACAGGCTCACCAAAATTTGACAATAGAAGATTGGAAAAACGTTACCTGGCCTGATGAGTCTCCATTTCAGCTGTGACATGCAGATGGTAGGGTCAGAATTTTGCATAAAAAAACATGAAAGCATGGATCCATTTTGTCTTGTATCAAAGATTAACCTCCCTGGCGGTATTCCCAAGTGTGGCTCGGGGTGGGATTTCACTGCCATAAGCGGTAACCCCGAGCCACACTCGGGGTACCACCAGGGAGCATCGCTGGATCCTTGTAGAGGGTTACTTACCTTGTCACTGGGATCCAGCGATGTGTCCCTTCGGCATATGGCGGCCGGATCTTCCGCCCGATGCTTGTCAGCCCGGCTTCTGTCTCCTGTGACGTGACGCTCGCAGGGGGGTGGAACCGGCGGCAAATTTGAAAAGTAAAAAACACAAACACACTGATTTCATTACAAAATAAAATAAATTGATATTAGTTTGCCCCCTTTCCTGCAGTTTTACTGTACTTTTTATATATATATATATATATATATATATATATATATATGTGTGTGTGTATGTACATATATACTGTATGTGTGTGTGTGTGTATATATATATATATATACACTTTAACTTTTTTATAGTTATTTATTATATTATAATTTTTGATTTTGTGTTTCAAACTTTATCATACCCGAGATGTTATTGGGAAGAACGCACAGTAAAAAAAAAAATCATGTGTAAATAGTTGGTTTGGGCTGCTCGTCCTTAAGAATTACATGCAAAATAATTGGACCGCTTTCAGCACCTAAAATCGGAAAGAATCATACCGCCAGGGAGGTTAAGGGTGGTGAGGGTGGTGTAATGGTGTGGGGGATATTTTCTTGGCACACACTTTGGGCCCCTTAATACCCATTGAGCATCGTTTATATGCCACAGCCTACCTAGGTATTGTTGCTGACTAGAGTTGAGCGGACACCTGGATGTCCGTGTTCGGCGGGTTCGGCCGAACTTGAAAAAAAAGTCCGGGTCCGTGTCCCGGACTTTTTCCGAACTTTACCCGGACACCGAACCCCATTGAAGTCAATGGGGAACCGAACTTTCAGGCACTAAAATGGCTCTAAAACACCAATGGAAAGGGCTAGAGTGCTGCAAATGGCAGCAAAACGTAGTTAAGAGCATGGCAAGTGCTCTGCAAACAAATGTGGATAGGGAAATAACTTAAAACAAAAAAAAAAACAGAAAAATAAAACAATGTTCTTCATCTGTGAAGGAAGAGGCCCATATGGAGTAGGAGGGAGGTTGAGGTGGTGGTGTCATAGGCGTGCGCACAGGGTGTGCCTGGGCACACCCTAATCACCTAGGGCACATTAGCATTATCGCTCTGTTTGCCAGTGAGGAGATGGGAAAGATCTCCTTCGGACCTGCTCTGTCACACTCTTCTTTTTCACTTTGCCAGCAGGGAGAGTAATGTACCGGGGCCATATACATGTAGGCAAACACAGGCATGTGTATTTAAACTTTGGGGTGCACACCCTAATGCAATAGGCTGCGCACACCTATGGGCAGTGTAGGTGGAAGCGGCGGTGGAGGAGGACGAGGTAGCCAACACTGCTTTTTTTCAGTCATTTTAAATGAGGGTACACCCCAAAAGAGTGAGAAAGATCAAAAATAGAACAATGGCTGGGTAAGGTCGGTATCCATCTCTATTCTGCACAAGGTACGGAAAAGTCCTGTGGGATCCATGCCTGGTTCATTTTAATGAACGTGAGCTTGTCCACATTGTCTCTGGACAGGCGGCTGCGCTTGTCTGAGATAACGCCCCCAGCCGTGCTAAATACACGTTCAGATAATACACTGGCTGCAGGGCACGCCAGCACCTCCAAGGCGTAAAGGGCAAGCTCAGGCCATGTGCCCAATTTGGAGACCCAGAAGTTGAAGGGGGCAGACCCGTTATTCACTACATGTAGGCGTGTGCACACATACTGCTCCACCATGTTGGTAAAATGCTGCCTCCTGCTAAGACGTTCCATATGAGCTGCTGTGCCGCTGTTTGTTGTGGCGTGCTGACAAAGCTTTTCCACATTTCGGCCATGCTAACCCTGCCTTCTGAGGTGCTGGTGGGGCCCTGGTTGCGTTGGCGACCTCTTCCTCCTCCTTCTCTGCCTTGGGCTTGTGCTTCCACTGTGGCCCTGCTGTCAGGTGGGAATGCCAGCAGCATTGCGTCTACCAGCGTGCGCTTGTACTCACGCATCTTGCGATTGCGCTCCAGTGAGTGAATTAAGGACGGTACGTTGTCCTTGTAACGGGGATCCAGCAGCGTGGCCACCAAGTAATCAGCACAAGTTAGAATGTGGGCAACTCGGTGGTCGTTGTGGAGACACTGCAGCATGTAATCGCTCATGTGTGCCAGGCTGCCCAGAGGCAACAAAAGGCTGTCCTCTGTGGGAGGTGTATCGTCTGTGTCCTCTGTATCCCCCCAGCCACGCACCAGTGATGGCCATGAGCTGGCCTGGGTGCCACCCTGCTGTGAACATGGTTCCATCTCCTCCTCCATCTCCTCCTCCTCATCCTCCAGAACTGTGCTCCTGCTGGACAATTGTGTCCCTGGCGTTTGTGGGTGCAGGAACCCACCCTCGGAGCCACTTGCAAATGACTGCCCTGAAAGCCTTGGAAATGTTACCTCTTCATCCTCCTCCTCCTCATCCTGTGCCACATCCTCTTCCATCATCGCCCGAATCGTTTTTTGAAGGAGGCATAGAAGTGGGATAGTTAAGCTGACAACGGCGTCATCGGCACTGGCCATGTTGGTGGAGTACTCAAAACAGCGCAACAAGGCACACAGGTCTCGCATGGAGGCCCAGTTATCGGTGGTGAAGTGGTGCTGTTCCGTAGAGTGACTCACGCGTGCGTGCTGCAGCTGAAACTCCACTATGGCCTGCTGCTGCTCGCACAGTCTTTCCAGCATGTGCAAGGTGGAGTTCCACCTTGTGGGCACCTCACATATGAGGCGGTGAGCGGGAAGGCCGAAGTTACGCTGCAGCGCTGACAGGCGAGCAGCAGCAGGGTGAGAACGCCGAAAGTGCGCACAGACGGCCCGCACTTTCTGCAGCAGCTCTGACATATCGGGGTAATTTTTAAGGAACCTCTGCACCACCAAATTCAGCACATGCGCCAGGCAAGGGATGTGCGTCAAACCGGCTAGGCCCAGAGCTGCTATGAGATTTCGCCCGTTATTGCACACCACCGGGCCGGGCTTGAGGCTCGCTGGCAGCAACCACTCATTTGTCTGCTGTTCCATGCTCCTCCACAACTCCTGCGCGGTGAGTGGTTTTTCCCCCAAACAGGCAAGTTTTAAAACTGCCTGCTGTCGTTTACCCCTGGCTGTGCTGAAGTTGGTGGTGAAGGTGTTACGCTGACCGGATGAGGAGGCGGTAGAGGATGAGGAAGCGGAGTAGGAGGAGTTAGGAACAGGAGGCAAACTGAAGCGCCCTGCAATCCTCGGTGGTGGAAGGACATGCGCCAAATTGCTATCCGCCTCAGGCCCATCCGCCACTGCATTTACCCAGTGTGCCGTTAGGGAGATATAACGCCCCTGACCGTGCTTACTGGTCCACGTATCGGTAGTTAGGTGGACCTTGCCACAGATGGCGTTGCGCAGTGCACACCTGATTTTTTCCCCCACTTGGTTGTGCAGGGAAGGGATGGCTTGCCTGGAAAAGTAGTGGCGGCTGGGCACGACGTACTGTGGGACAGCCACCGACATAAGGCTTTTAAAACTGTGCGTCTCCACCAGACGGAATGACAGCATTTCAAAGGCCAAGAATTTTGAAATGCTGGCATTCAGGGCCAGGGATCGCGGGTGGGTAGGGGGGTACTTCCTCTTCCTCTGAAGTGTTTGGGAGATGGAAAGCTGAACGCTTCCACGGGACATTGTGGAGATGGTTGGTGGCCCAGGTGGTGGTGTTGCTGACAGATCGTCTGTTTGCGGGGTGGCAGGTGCCGGTATCACTACAGAGGTGGATGGAGAGGCCGAGACTGCAGCAGAAGAGGAAGCAGGAGGAGCCAGAGACCTTTCTTGGTTTTGAAGGTGTCTACTCCACTGCAGCTCGTGCTTTGCACTTAGATGCCTGATCATGCAGGTTGTGCTCAGGTTGAGAAGGTTTATGCCTCGCTTCAGGCTCTGATTGCACAGGGTGCAAACCACTTATGTCCTGTCATCAGCACATTTTCTGAAGAACTTCCACGCTAGAGAACTCCTTTGAGCTGGCTTTGGTGCGCTCGGTCCCTTTCTGCGTTGGGTAGTAGCAGGCGTAGTGTCTAGGGCACGGCCGCTCCGCTTCTGCACCCTGCTCCCTCTTCTGCTGTGCTGGTGGCTCTGTGCGACCACCGCCTCTTCCTCCAAACTACTCAGGTCACCTGCATGACCTTCATTCCATGTGGGGTCGAGGACCTTATCATCCTCCACATCATCTTCCACCCAGTCTTCACCCCTGCCCTCCTTGTCGGTCTCCACAATTCTGAGTGCCGCAGCAGTTGGCACCTGCGTTTCGCCATCATCGAAGACGTGCTGCGATGGTCCTTCCATGTACTCATCTTGAGAAATAAGTGGTTGGGCATCGCTGCACTCAATCTCTTCCACTTCTGGGGCAGGGCTAGGTGGATGGCCCTGGGAAACCTTGCTGACAGAGTCATCAAAAAGAAAAAGAGACTGCTGCATGACTTGGGGCTCAGACTGCTTGCCTGATTTGCAAGGGGGTGAGGTGAAAGACGGTTGGACATTGGCTGCAGGTGCCAACTCTGACCTTTCTGCAGTAGACTGGGTGGGAGACAATGTGAAGGAACTGGAGGAACTGTCAGCAACCCAATCTACTATCGCCTGTACTTCTTCTGGCCTCATCACTTCTAGAGGCGCATGATGCCCTACCAAATACTGCTGCAGGGTCTGTCGCCTACTCACACTTGAGGAAGGTGTTTCACTTGTGCGTGTAGCTGGCACAGATCGACCACGTCCTCTTCTTGCAACAGGAGCTCTACCAGCAGCACCACAACCCAGGCCACGGCCCCTATTTGACGGTCTCCTCATATTTCTGTAATTTATGATCTTGCCCTAGAAAGGTGTTTATTAAATAGCGGAACAAAACAACAACAGTATCGCACGGGTGTATATCACAGTCAAATATGCAAACTATGCCGCAATTTAATTTTTTTTACCCCAAAAGGGTGTTTATTAAATAGCAGAATAGAAAAACAGTATAAAAATACAACGGGTTTATCTCACAGTCAAATATGCAAAGTATGACGCAAATTAAATTTTTTTCACCTCAAAAGGGTGTATATTGAATAGCGGAATAGAAAAAAGGATATAAAACGGTGTATCTCACACGTACAAACACAGACTAGGCCCCGATTACAATTTTTTGTACCCTAAAGGAAGGAGGAGGAAGAGGAGTAGGAGGAGTTCGGAACAGGAGGCAAACTTAAGCGCCCTGCAATCCTTGGCGGTGGAAGGAGATGCGCCAAACAAATTTAAAAGGTGTATCTCACACGTACCGATACAGACTATGCCGTAATTTATTTTTTTACACTCCAAAAGGGTGTATATTGAATAGCGGAATAGGAAATTTTTTACAAAACGGTGTATCTCACACGTACAAACACAGACTAGGCCCCGATTACAATTTTTTGTACCCTAAAGGCAGGATGAGGAGTAGGAGGAGTTCGGAACAGGAGGCAAACTGAAGCACCCTGCAATCCTCAGCGGTGGAAGATGCGCCCCAAAAGATTGGAAGGTGTATCTCACACGTACTGATACAGACTATGCCGCAATTTAATTATTTTTACCCCAAAGGGTGTAGATTGAATAGAGGAATATAAAAAAATGTATAAAGCGGTGTATCTCACACGTACAAACACAGACTAGGCCCCGATTACAATTTTTTTGTACACTAAAGGCAGGATGAGGATGAGTAGGAGGAGTTCGGAACAGGAGGCAAACTGAAGCACCCTGCAATCCTCGGCGGTGGAAGATACGCCCCAAAAGATTGGAAGGTGTATCTCACACGTACCGATACAGACTATGCCGCAATTTAATTCTTTTTACCCCAAAGGGTGTAGATTGAATAGCGGAATAGAAAACATTTTATAAAACGGTGTATCTCACACGTACAAACACAGACTAGGCCCCGATTACAATTTTTTGTACCCTAAAGGCAGGATGAGGAGTAGGAGGAGTTCGGAACAGGAGGCAAACTGAAGCACCCTGCAATCCTCGGCGGTGGAAGATGCGCCCCAAAAGATTGGAAGGTGTATCTCACACGTACCGATACAGACTATGCCACAATTTAATTATTTTTACCCCAAGGGTGTAGATTGAATAGCGTAATAGAAAATATGATATCAAATATCTATCTCACACGTACAGACCCAGACTAGGCCCTGATTACTATTTTTTGTACCCTAAAGGCAGGATGAGGAGTAGGAGGAGTTCGGAACAGGCAGGAGGCAAACTCAAGCACCCTGCAATCCTCGGCGGTATAAGATGCGCCCCAAAAATTGGAAAGGTGTATCTCACACGTACCGATACAGACTATGCCGCAATTTAATTCTTTTTACCCCAAGTGTGTAGATTGAATAGCGGAATAGAAAATATGATATCAAAAGGTGTATCTATCTCACACGTACAGACCCAGACTAGGCCCTGATTACTATTTTTTGTACCCTAAAGGCAGGATGAGGAGTAGGAGGAGTTCGGAACAGGCAGGAGGCAAACTGAAGCACCCTGCAATCCTCGGCGGTATAAGATGCGCCCCAAAAATTGGAAAGGTGTATCTCACACGTACAGATACAGACTATGCCGCAATTTAATTATTTTTACCCCAAGGGTGTAGATTGAATAGCGGAATAGAAAATATGATATCAAAAGGTGTATCTATCTCACACGTACAGACCCAGACTAGGCCCTGATTACTATTTTTTGTACCCTAAAGGCAGGATGAGAAGTAGGAGGAGTTCGGAACAGGCAGGAGGCAAACTGAAGCACCCTGCAATCCTCGGCGGTATAAGATGCGCCCCAAAAATTGGAAAGGTGTATCTCACACGTACCGATACAGACTATCCCGCAATTTAATTCTTTTTACCCCAAAGGGTGTAGATTGAATAGCGGAATAGAAAATATGATATAAAATTGGTGATTTTTCAATAGCACATGTGAACACAGCAGTGTCTTATGTCAGTCAGCTCTGCTGCAGGCTATGAAGGGAAAAAAAAAAAGAAAATTCCCCTTTAAGTTTGTAATTTTTAAATAGATTAGTACAGACTATGCCACAATTTAATTTTTTTAACCCAAAAGGGTGTATATTGAATAGTGGAATAGAAAAAAGTGTATAAAATTGAAATCATCACTCAATAATAGCACATGTGAACACAGCAGTGTATTATCACAGTCAGCAGCACTGAAGCAAAAACGCTGCACACAACTGACTGATAAAAATAGATTTTTTTCTCCTTCCTCCTCAGCGGGCAAAAAGATTGTGTTCACTGCACCACCCCACACACAGCAAAATCGATGTAGAACACTGACCCTGCCTATTCTCCAGCCTCGCCCTAAAATGATCGATAAGATCGTTCACTGGCACTGCACAACCAACCCCCCACACAGCAAAATCGATGTAGAACACTGACCCTGCCTATTCTCCAGCCTCGCCCTAAAATGCCCTAATAGCTCGCCCTGCCTGCAGCACTCCGACCTGTCCCTGCATTCTTTTTGGACACAATACAATTTTTCACTGTCTGTCCCTAGCCAGCACGTATGATGTGTGCTCTCTCCCTAAACTACAGCAGAATGGCGCAGCGCGCTGGGGCTCTCGAAATTATAAAGACATGGTCACATGCTTCAGATGGCCAATCACAGCTACTAATACATTAGTAGGCATGGCTGGGATGGATTAAGGCACATCAGTTAAACGCTTGTTGATTGGCTGTTGAAAGCCCGCCATTAAAAGCGCGCCATTACATACAAACCCGGAAATAAAATGACCGAACACTGATTTTAAACCCGAACATACAGTAAAGTTTTCGGGTCCGTGTTCGGGTAACAAAAATCCAATTATTCGGTACGAACCCGAATAATACAGTCCGTGTTCGCTCAACACTATTGCTGACCATGTCCATCCCTTTGCGACTACAGTGTACCCATCTTCTGAAGACTACTTCCTGCAGAATAATGTACCAGGTCACAAAGCTCAAATCATCTCACCACTGGTTTCTTGAACATGACAATGAGGTCACTGTACTCCAATGGCCTCCACGGTCACCAGATCCTAATCCAATAGAGCACCTTTGGGATGTGGTGGAACAGGAGATTTGCATTATAGATGTGCAGCCGACAAATCTGCAGCAACTGCATGATGCTATCATGTCAATGTGGACCAAAATTTCTAAAGGAATGTTTCCAACACCTTGTTGATTCTATGCCATGAAGAATTAAGGCCGTTCTGAAGGCAAAAGGGGGGCCAACCTGGTACTAGCATGGTTTTCCTAATTAAGTAGCCGATGAGTGTATAAATGTATATATTATGCCATTTCAGATGTAATTAGAGAAGTTTCTTCAGACATACAGCTAGATGAAGTGCATTTAAAATTCAAAGGTGCTCACCACATGGCTTGAATATCTGCATAACTGCAGTTCACAATGCGATTACTGAACATATGATACCCAAAGCGTGCAAAATTCTGATAAACCTATTGTGTGAAAACTGACTTGTGACAGACAACTGATTCTCCTTTACAGGAAGAGTGTTTGTCCATGAATGGGCCCATCTGAGATGGGGAGTTTTTGATGAATACAACAATGACATTCCATTCTATATCAGTAAACAAGGCAAAGTGGAGGCAACCAGGTAAAGCAAACGCAGCAATTGTTCATTTCAAAGGTTGAAAATAAGTACATAATTCACCTGACATAACACAGCAGAACTCAAACATACACTCTGTTATCCTGGAGGAACTATGGACTATTTGCTAACAGCAGTTAAGTCATATAATAAAAAAGATTTGTTCTTTTAAGGTAAACATAAGAAAAACATAGCTGAGTTTGGTTCAAAGGAGGTCCTCCGAACTGCTGTTAAGTTCAAATATTATGGTGAGCCCCGCCAAAGTCAATGGAAGCCGATTCTTTAAAATGCTGACCATGTTCAAGATTGAAAGTAAAGGGATAGTCAGATAAAGGGAATCGGAGGTGAAAGGGACATTTCACATATATTATATTGCAAACATTACAGGCATTATTTGTGGCTTTTGAACAATGCTGAAACATTCACAATTTATAAGATTCGTTGTTTTGGCAGATCAGCAAAAATAGAGACCTATGCTGGCCGTCATTTTTTTTAAATTAGTGCTGTCTGGCATATGGTTAAGAACAATAAAGGCGAGAACAAATAGATTAAAAATAGAAAATTTCCGCGCTAGTATATTGAATAAAAAGGAATGATAAATATCAGCAGCCAACACAAAATCAACCAACAATGACTCAAAATGCAATAAAACGTAAAAGTGTAGCGCTAAAGAAAAAATTGATAATCATAAAAAATTCTTTAGCGCTACACTTTTACGTTTTATTGAGAACAAATAGATTCAAAGATAGAATATTTCCCCCAAGGGCAATTAAAGCTATTAATGCAGGAATTTGATTAACTGCTTGCCGAACAGCCACCGTAGTTTTACTGTGGCAGGTCGGCTCTGTCCCACGAAATGACGTACCTGTACATTGCTTCGTGGGACCGCAAGTGGGGGTGCGTGCAGGCTGATTGGCCACAGGGGGAGCCAATCAGTTGGTCTGGCTGCTGTGATGTCCGCCAGGCACCCACGATCGCTTACTGTGGAGACAGAACAGGGGTCTGCCGTTGTAAACACGGCAGACCTCTGTTCTGTCAGTAATGAACACAGGGATCCTGTGTTCCTCCTATTTAGAAACATAGGTCTCTGTGTTCATTCAGCAAGCCCATCCCCACACAGTTAGAAAGCACCCCCTAGGGACACATGCAACCCTTTGATCGCCCCTGGGTTAACCCCCTTCCCTGCCGGTGTCATTAGTACAGTAACAGTGCATATTTATAGCACTAAAAAGGTGTAATGGATATCAGCGCAATTAAATAAATAATGTATTGAAGTATCAAAAAATATTGTGGATTGCAATATCAAAGTGGTGAATCACTACACATAAAATCAATAAATATATAGAGTGA
Organism: Pelophylax lessonae; assembly: GCF_965119305.1. NCBI lineage: Eukaryota > Metazoa > Chordata > Amphibia > Anura > Ranidae > Pelophylax > Pelophylax lessonae. Next base: position 205,447,348 of record NC_138775.1, on the reverse strand, counting down.
TATCGCGCTACAATAAAGTGCTAATAACAAAAAAATTGCTGTTCTATTCGAACAGCAAAAAATGCTGTGCAGTGCAAATAACAAAAGTTGCTGTGCTGTGCAAAGGTGCAATAATTAAAAGGGTTGAAGAAATTACTGAATATATCAACAAATCAATCAACATAAAACATATGTGTCCATATGACTCCTTAGCATGAACACTAAAATAACATGTCAAAATCAGCTTAATCACATCAATTGAAAAAATAAATCAAAAGTGCAAGGTGCTAGTCCATTAAAGTGATTTCAAGTGAATAAACAGTCTCTAAAGTGCCAAAATAAGTGCAGCTGCCGCAATGGATCATTCAGGTGTTCACGATCTCACCACCAGTAATGGATGGCCTCTCACCTTTATAATTTGACCAGTGTTTCACCAAAACAAAAACAGCTCTATAGTATCCCCAGACAAATGGGTAGACTCAATCCTCTCATTGCTGCACAGATAATAATTAGGGTGGCTCTGTCCTCACTGTATTTCCCCAGTCTCCATCATAAAACGGGAATAAATGGAAAACAAATCTAGTGCTCTCTGTATATAAGGTATTTATTAAATAATCCAAATATTAAAACTCACATTCGTAGGCACATAAGCTGTGCGGGCTGGGTAGGCATTGAATCGGTTTAGGAGATGCTGAAGTTGTGTCCTGTAGCTGGATCTCGCCCGTGGTGTCTCCACCCCCCAGTCGCGTATCGTCAGGTGCTGATGGGCGTGTGACTTCCTCAGTAGGTGACACCTATGGGCGAGATCCAGCTACAGGACACAACTTCTGCATCTCCTAAACCGATTCAATGCCTACCCAGCCCGCACAGCTTATGTGCCTACGAATGTGAGTTTTAATATTTGGATTATTTAATAAATAATAAATACCTTATATACAGAGAGCACTAGATTTTGTTTTCCTTTTTTTTTTTTTTGCTCTTTTTTTGTTTACAGCACAAAAAATAAAAATCGCAGAGGGGATCAAATACCACCAAAAGAAAGCTCTATTTGTGGAAAAAAAAGGACATCAATTTTATTTGGGCATCAATTTGGACATCAATTTTATTTATTTATCAATTTTATTTATTTATTTTATTTTGCATGGTCGCGCAATTGTCAGTTAAAATAACACAGTATTGCAAAAAATGGCCTGGTCATTGAGGGGGGAAAAACCTTCCTGTCCAGAAGTGGTTAAAGAAATAAGTTACATGGATTTGGGTTATTGTTTGTTAAGTATTCTTGTTTTTAAATGTAGAAAGTTTAGTATATTTATGTAATTTTAATTGTGTATGGTAAATGTGCAGGTGATACTTGTTTTGTATGTGAATGTGAATTTGTGTTACAATGACAATAAATCTTATCTTATGTGAACTTATCTTAGATGTAATATTACTAAGCCTAGGGCCAGCTATGCATCCAAATCTTAATCATCAATGACCTGTATTATAAAAGTTTAAAGAAATACAAGTTAACGAACTTCTTGTATTCCAACCTCTACTCCTGCCAACCAACATCTACTCCTGCCAACCAAGATGTCTGTTGGTGATTTACATTATACATTAATTGTTTGTTTTTTGTTTTGTTTTTTTCAGATGCCCTTTGGCTATGGGTGGATTAAGTAGAATTGATGTTTGCCTTAATGATAACTGTGTTAAAGAAAATTGTGAAATTGATCCTGACACAGGAGTCTATGAAGAGGGCTGTGAATTTTATCCCAACAAGGACCAAGACATTCACGAGTCCATTATGTATAGTCAGACACTGGATCCGGTAAGTAACTCAAGTAAATTCTACAATATTATAAGAACCATTTATTCATCATATGATTGTGGGCTGTAGAAATTTAATTAATGAAATGTAATTAATGTGTTTAAACTACATCAACATAAACACATATAATAATAATTGCAAATGGATGTAGCCTTTTTTAGGTTTTTATACACATTTGAATGTCTACTTTCTGTACTACGAAAATAATAGGGAAGTCAAAGGTTGAGAGGAAGAGGAGAAAGTGAAGGGAGCACTGGTGCCAGTGGCGTAGCGTGGGGGGGTGCAGGGGGGGCCACTGGCACCGGGCGCAACATTTAGGGGGGCGCATCCAACGCCCGCAATCGGCGGGTTTAAAGTGTCCCTTTATGCTGAAGTTGCCCGCCCGCACTCCACCTCTTGGCTCAGTGGCCGCCGCTTTTTGCAAGACGAGCGGCGGACCGCTGAAAGTGTCATGCGGCCAGGGGGCGGGGCTGGTCGTGGATGAAGATGCCAGTCTGTGGCTCGGTGCATGTGCAGCACCGCTTCCGGTGTCTCCCCCTGCTGTCCGGCCGGCCACCAACATGCTGTCTCTCCCCTCCTCGAGTCGCCAGTGTATTGGCACAGAACAAGGTAAGTGATGACTTGCCTGCCCCCAGGGCCCGGGGGGGGGGGTGTCAGTGTAGGGGGGTCAGCATAGGTTTCAGTGTAGGGGAAGTGGACATGGGAGGGAGGGCGGGGGTCAGTTAAGGGGGTGTCAGTGTATGGGGGGGGTCAGTGTAGAGGAGGGTGTGTCAGTGTAGGGGGGTCAGCATAGGGGTCATTGTAGGTGTCAGTGTATGTGGGGGTCAGTGTAGGGGGGTCAGTATAGGTGTCAGTGTATGGGGGAGGTCAGTGTAGGGGGGTCAGTATAGGTGTCAGTGTATGGGGGGGTCAGTATAGCTATTAGTGTAGGGGTCAGTGTATGTGGAAGTGTAGGGGGGAGTCAGTGAAGGGGTCAGTGTATGGGGGGGTCAGTGTATGTGGGAATGTAAGGGGGTCAGTGTAGGGGAAGTGGACATGTAGGTGTCAGTGTATGGGGGGGGTCAGTGTAGAGGAGGGTGTGTCAGTGTAGGGGGGTCAGCATAAGTGTCAGTGTAGGTGTCAGTGTAGGGGGGGGTCAGTGTATGTGGAAATGTAGGGGGGTCAGTATAGGTGTCAGTGTATGGGGAAGGTCAGTGTAGGGGGGTCAGTATAGGTGTCAGTGTATGGGGGGGTCAGTATAGCTATTAGTGTAGGGGTCAGTGTAGTGGGGGTCAGTGTATGTTTAAATGTAGGGGGGAGTCAGTGTATGGGGGGTCAGTGTATGTGGGAATGTAAGGGGGCCAGTATAGGTGTCAGTGTATGGGGGGGTCAGTATAGCTATTAGTGTAGGGGTCAGTGTATGTGGAAATGTAGGGGGGAGTCAGTGTAGGGGTCAGTGTATGGGGGGGTCAGTGTATGTGGGAATGTAAGGGGGTCAGTATAGGTGTCAGTGTAGCTGTCAGTGTACGGGGGGGTCAGTGTAGGTGTCAGTGTATGGGGGGGGGGTCAGTGTAGAGGAGGGTGTGTCAGTGTAGGGGGGTCAGCATAGGTGTCAGTGTAGGTGTCAGTGTATGGGGGGGATCAGTGTAGGGGGGGGTCAGTGTATGTGGAAATGTAGGGGGGTCAGTATAGGTGTCAGTGTATGTGGCGGTCAGTGTAGGGGGGTCAGTATAGGTGTCAGTGTATGGGGGAGGTCAGTGTAGGGGGGGTCAGTATAGCTATTAGTGTAGGGGTCAGTGTATGTGGAAATGTAGGGGGGGAGTCAGTGTAGGGGTCAGTGTATGTGGGAATGTAAGAGGGTCAGTATAGGTGTCAGTGTAGCTGTCAGTGTATGGGGGGGGGGGGGTCAGTGTAGGGGGTGTCAGTATAGGTGTTAGTGTAGGGGTCAGTGTAGGGGGGTCTGTATAGGTGTCAGTGTAGGGGATGTTATTGTATGGGGGGGTCAGTGTATAGAAATGTAAGGGGGAGTCAGTGTAGGGGTCAGTGTATGGGGGGTCGGTGTATTTGTCAGTGTAGTGGGGGTAAGTGAAGGGGGGTCAGTGTAGGTGTCAGTGTATGGGGGGGGTAGGTCTGTGTAGTGGTCTAGTAGGTTTGTGTAGGGGGCGCAAATTACTTGCCTTGCCCCGGGTGCTGACAACCCACGCTACGCCACTGACTGGTGCACCTGTTTTATTTGGATATACAGTACATGCCAGAAAACTCTAGGACTGGCAGGGTTCTGTGGTGCACTATGTTTTGGACTCTGTTCTGTGAAGTTTTTCTTTTACTGGATCTATATGGATCCAAAAAGCAGCATTTAGGTTTTGTGGACTTTGTTTAGCAACCTGAAACTGGAGATTCTAACCCGTGAATCATTCATCCTTGGTGAATGGGCAGGGGTACAATGTACCCCATACTCATTCACATAAGGGGGTGGGATCTGGGGGCCCCCTTCTTAAAGGGGGATTCCAGAGTCTGATAAGCCCCCTGGCCGCAGACCGCCACAACCACCGCCCAGGGTTGTGGGAAAAAGGCACTTGTTCCCATCAAAATGGACCAAACAGACACAGCCATCACGTGATTGGGAGGGCCAATAACAGCACCCATATCTGATCCCTTCATGGCTGTGTCCTGTGTTTACAGCCATCACAGGATCGCGCTGCTGCGTTGCCTAGCGGCCGCGAGCGGGCTTCTTTCTCAGAACAATGAAGCTCCCACCCGGCCTTTTATGTACATTGGCAGGCTGGGAAGCAATTTAAAAAAAAAATTGCATTGGTACATGTCCCCCAGGGCAGTACCCGGGTCCCCATACCCTTTTTATGGCCAAATACTTGCATATAAGCCTCCAAAATGGGGACTTTTGATTTCTCCTGTTCGGCTCCCATAGACTTCAATTGAGTTCCTGGTTCGGGCCAAACTTTTCCCTTTTTTAGGAGTTCTGCTTTGAACCGAACAAGGGGGTGTTCAGCCCATCTGTAATAAACAGGACCTTAACTGGAAATGATATAGGGGGTGTCCATGTTCTGTTCCACTCTCCCTTAGATTCTTGCATTAAGTATATTATCAAGTTCCCAGAATGGTAGGGTTTGCACACTCTATTAAAATTCATGGGCTCCTTTTTAAAGGTTCCTGTCACCTTCTTTTTTGTTTTCTGTCTTGGAAATGCTCACCCCTGTATAGTGAAAAATCAGTTTTGTGATACTGTTTTTATTGGCCGCCTACACAAACACTCCTGAATAAGCTGAATACACTTCAATGAAACACATAAGTGTTAAATTAATAAAACTGGAGAGTGCGAAATCTGGTTAAGCTGTGTATGGTAGCCAATCAGATACTAACTTCAGCTTGTTCATTTAAGCTTTGACAAAAAACCCGGAAGCTGATTAGTTTCTATGCTGAGCTGTACCAGATTTTGCAATCTCCAGTTTTAGTAAATTAACCCCATAGAGTTATCACTCACTGAGTGTCTAACCACCTGTGCTAGATTCTGTATCAGTACTGAAGACATTTACGCTGGTTAAAGTGTCTAAGATATAAATACTGTATAGTGCAGGATAAGATATGTGTAAAACAGTGATATATAAATCTGAAATCTTTGAATCTGAGACTTTAAAGTCCCGTAATGTACATATTAATAGTGATCTGTTCTGTTATCCATAAAGAGGATCATCCTATGGCCTTTCACAGTCAGAAAGAAAAACTTTGCTTTAGTAGAACAAGAACGCTTTGCCATTAAGTGGGCCCTGGTATTACCTCTTAGGAAGGATATTGAAGCTTATCTCTGACATGAATGTGACAAAATAGGGGACAAATGCTAGGGTGAGCCAATGGTTTCTGGTGCTCCAAGCATTCCCATTTGTGGTGGAGCACAAACCCAGTAAACTTTATCATTAGAATGAAAGGTAGATATCTACGTTCTTTGTTCTGCAGTTGATGGGCTATTTAGGATCCACCACAGCATTAATAGGTGATAGGACAGTTAAGGAAGTAGAAAGAAAACATGAAAGAAAGAGTTCATTAGTCTATTTGTGACAGAACCCAATTCAAACCTGTAGCCGCCACTCCAGGCTACGCTGATTCATCCAGATGATTCAACCACTGTTGTGTGCAGCTCCCACAGGACTCATCTTGCCAGATTGTCAAAAACTTACAAGGGAAAGATGGAAGCACGCACCGAAAACCACTCCGTTTCAAGTATGACAGGAAGGCTTCAGCTCCATCCCCCCTCTGAACCACGCTCTAACACATTCGCCATGGGCTTCATCATAGAGCAGGAGTGTCCAAACTACAGCCCTCCAGCTGTTGTGGAACTACACTTCCCATGAGGCATTTTAAATCTCTGACATTCACAGATATAACTAGGCATGATGGGAATTGTAGTTCCTGAACAGCTAGAGGGCCATAGTTTGGACACCCCTGTCATAGATGTTCCATGAGCAAACTCATGATAAGTGAAGTGCATTATAGGGCGTGGTTTGGGAGAGGATGAAGCTGAATCCATCCTGTCATACTTGAAACTGAAACTGAGAGGTTTTCAGTGTGTGCTTCCATATCTTCCTTGTAAGTGTCTAAATGTGACAGTTACCCTTTATGTTTTTAATATATATGAGGGTGGATGGGAAATCATTCAGCCACCACATTCCTGATCTGCTGAAGGAGGGTACTAGTTAGCTGGGGATCTGCTGAATGAGGGTACTAACAAGCTGGGGATCTGCTGAACAGGGGTATTAATGAGCTGGGAACTTGCTGAACAGGTGTACTAATGAGCTGGGATTGTACTGAGCCCCTTTAAAGCAAATAGAAAATCAACACACTCAGAAGATTTGCCAAGCTTCATTAAAGCTTCAGACAAGCATCACTGAAGCATCACGGAAGTATCAAAAACACATTAAAAAATGCATGTTGAACGGTAGGTGCTTTAATGTGTGTTAAAGTCAAAGTAAGTGTGAATGAGCCGTTAGTGAACTTTGTCATAGACTTGTATGGAGACTTTGGAGACGCTTTGAAGCACGAAAGCAGCATGGGGTAAAATATTGGAAGCAAAGTAAAGCAAACACAACATGTGAACAGGAATGTAAGTTTTACCATTTATTTAGTCACAGGTGCTTTGATTGGAGTGCTTTATAAAGTGTCTAATGCCATATTTTTAAGCAAGTGTAAACGAGCCCTAAAAGATACTTTATTACATTACTGTAGGTATCATTTGGTTTAAATCCTATGACATTAAGAGCTCGTTTACACTTGCTTCAACTTCAACACACATTAAAGCGTTTATCGCTTAAACATGCTTTTTTGATGTGTTTTGGATACTTCCATGATGCTTTGGTGGCACTTCGATGATGCTTTGTGGTGCTTTTTTGAGGCTTTAATGAAGCTTGGCAGATGCACTGTGTGTATGTTGATATCTTATACCTGCAATTTCTCCAAAACAAAGTGAAGCTAAAGCTGAATAAAAGCCTCTAAAAAGCTTCTCGTGAGCCTTGTCATAGACTTTTTTGGAGGCTTTGAAGACCCTTTGAAGCACCACTAAAGAGACATGGGGTATAATGTTTGAAGCCAAGCAAACACAAGGTGTAAACAGGACTGTAAGCTAACCATTTTATTTAGTGGCAGAAGCTTTGACTGGCATTCAGAGACCTTTAAAAAAGCATGTCCAAACCATGTTTTGAAGCAAGCCCTTATATTTTTTATATAATATTTTGTTGAGTAAATGGATGCATACAGTTAGTTTATAGCATAACCTGCATCAATTGACATAAGCCACTGAATGTAGTTGATAACAAGCGTATATTAAGTAGTTTATTCGATGCATTTCACAATGAGCTTCTTCAGGAAATGATACTACTTGACAAAGATCTATTTTATCAAGACAGACATGTAAATAAAAATCTTTTAAAGTCATAAGGTTTTATTAGTTTAATAATAAATATCGTAATAAAGTATCTTTTCTAGCAATATAGGTGTTTTGATTGGCTGGCACCCTTCAAGTTGTATTATTTATTATAAATCGTTTCTATGTACATTTTATGTAATCACTTATATTAAAGCTTCATTCATGTTCTATGTTGTAGATGCGCTTTCTATCGGCATTTTCTGTCCTTACCAACAGTTTACATTTTGCATTTCATTGGCCGACGCTTTGTTAATGTGTCTCTTTCTTGTTAGGTGAACGCATTCTGTGATGAAAACAGCCACAACAAAGATGCACCAAATGAACACAACAGATTATGTAACTACCAGAGCACATGGGAAGTGATAATGAAATCTCCTGACATGACTTCTTCTGCTCCACTAACTAACCCCAGTATTGTACCTCCTTCAGTCGTACTACTTCAATATAAAGAGAGAGTTGTCACCTTGGTCCTTGATGTTTCAGGAAGTATGAATGAGGTATGGATCATGCATTAACAGTATAAGAACTCTGCTATGCTCGTTAAAGAACAAAGTGATTTCAGCTACAGCTACCAAAGTTTTACTATTAGGTACACTTGATGAACACATCAAACTAAATATTTTTATTAAAGGAGACAGTGTAAAGAAATGGTTAAAAAATATATATATGTAAAAAAAAATTGAGAGGATCTTTCTATATTATTTAAAATCAATTGCACCCCTAGAACTGGCTCAACCCCTTTTGTGACCACAGCTCATTAAACCCTACATGTCCACTCACATGACATTTAGTGTCAGCATGCGTTGGTTAACTTGACTATATGAATAATTTAAAACCTAAGAAAGTTTGTATAAGGCTTTCATTTAGTATACAGCTTTAAGAAATTCCTTGCTTATGTTTTGTTTTTTCATAGGCTGGCAAAGCGGCAAAAATGTTTAAATCTGAACTCTGGGCATAAATGCTTTCATGTAGGCCGGGTTCACACTAGCTGACGTCACGTCTGGCCTGGCAGTTGTAAATACTGCAGTTTACTTGGCTGGAAAGGCCAAAATCTTTTTTTTTTTCTTTTTTTCTTTTTTTTTTTTTTATCTTGGTCCTTCCTGCCTAGAGGAGAGATGTAGCCAACCTCCTGTGCTGAAAGTTTTCTAATACAAACAATCTTTTTTTTATGGTTCTGAACATGCTACAGAGCTGAAACTTCACATGTACACTTTTTAGACCCCCCAGATCTGAAATCCAAAGTAAAAATAAAAAAATCTCTTTTTTTATTTTTTTTTATTTTTTCAATAATTGGCTTTTTTATAAAAAATGACAATTTTTAAGAACTTTTTTTTGTGTGATTTTGTGCCTGGGGGGTCTAAAAGGTGTACCTGTGAAGTTTCAGCTCTGTAGCATGTCCAGAACCAGAAAAAAAAGGATTGTATGTATTAGAAAACTTTCAGCTCAGGGGGTTAGCTTCTCTCCTCGGTTTTCACACCTTGCCGGTTTCAAAGCAGGCATTTTTTTGGGTTCTTTGCAGTCAGGAAAAACATCTGAACTTGTGTATAGTGGTACTGTGCACAAGTTCAGATGTTTTGCCTGCCTCTAAAACCCCCCAAAAAATGCCAGCAAAAACACGCCTGGGCATTTGTTTTTTGACGCTAGCGTTTTTTTGGCATTTTTTTGGGTTCTTTTGAGGCAGGCAAAACATCTGAACTTGTGTATATGGGGTATATATACACATATATGTCTGAATATATACCCCTAGACATATATAGGTGTGATAGTAGAAGAAATATATTACTGTAAATGATTTCATTAGCACAAGCATTTATTTCTGGTACTATCACACCTACAGTGGGTACGGAAAGTATTCAGACCCTCTTAAATTTTTCACTCTTTGTTATATTGCAGCCATTTGCTAAAATCATTTAGGTTCATTCTTCTTCCTCATGAATGTACACATAGCACCCCATACTGACAGAAAAATACAGAATTGTTGACATTGTTGCAGATTTATTAAAAAAGAAAAACTGAAATATCACATGGTCCTAAGTATTCAGACCCTTTGCTCAGTATTTAGTAGAAGCCCCCTTTTGATCTAATACAGCCAGGAGTCTTTTTGGGAAAGATGCAACAAGTCTTTCACACCTGGATTTGGGGATCCTCTGCCATTCCTCCTTGCAGATCCTCTCCAGTTCTGTCAGGTTGGATGGTAAACGTTGGTGGACAGCCATTTTTAGGTCTCTCCAGAGATGCTCAATTGGGTTTAAGTCAGGGCTCTGGCTGGGCCATTCAAGAACAGTCACGGAGTTGTTGTGAAGCCACTCCTTCGTTATTTTAGCTGTGTGCTTAGGGTCATTGTCTTGTTGGAAGGTAAACCTTCGGCCCAGTCTGAGGTCCAGAGCACTCTGGAGAAGGTTTTTGTTCAGGATATCCCTGTACTTGGCCGCATTCATCTTTCACTCGATTGCAACCAGTCGTCCTGTCCCTGCAGCTGAAAAACACCCCCACAGCATGATGCTGCCACCACCATGCTTCACTGTTGGGACTGTATTGGACAGGTGATGAGCAGTGCCTTGTTTTCTCCACACATACCGCTTAGAATTAAGGCCAAAAAGTTCTATTTTGGTCTCATCAGACCAGAGAATCTTATTTCTCACCATCTTGGAGTCCTTCAGGTGTTTTTTTTAGCAAACTCCATGCGGGCTTTCATGTGTCTTACACTGAGGAGAGGCTTCCGTCGGGCCACTCTGCCATAAAGCCCCGACTGGTGGAGGGCTGCAGTCATGGTTGACTTTCTACAACTTTCTCCCATCTCCTGACTGCATCTCTGGAGCTCAGCCACAGTGATCTTTGGGTTCTTCTTTACCTCTCTCACCAAGGCTCTTCTCCCCCGATAGCTCAGTTTGGCCGGACGGCCAGCTCTAGGAAGGGTTCTGGTCATCCCAAACGTCTTCCATTTGAGGATTATGGAGGCCACTGTGCTCTTAGAAACCTTAAGTGCAGCAGAAATCTTTTTGTAACCTTGGCCAGATCTGCGCCTTGCCACAATTCTGTCTCTGAGCTCTTCAGGCAGTTCCTTTGACCTCATGATTCTCATTTGCTCTGACATGCATTGTGATCTGAAAGGTCTTATATAGACAGGTGTGTGGCTTTCCTAATCAAGTCCAATCAGTATAATCAAACACAGCTGGACTAAAATGAAGGTGTAGAACCATCTCAAGGATGATCAGAAGAAATGGAAAGCACCTGAGTTAAATATATGAGTGTCACAGCAAAGGGTCTGAATACTTAGGACAATGTGATATTTCAGTTTTTCTTTTTTAATAAATCTGCAACAATGTCAACAATTCTGTGTTTTTCCGTCAATATGGGGAGCTGTGTGTACATTCATGAGGAAGAAGAATGAACTTAAATGATTTTAGCAACTGGCTGCAATATAACAAAGAGTGAAAAATTTAAGGGGGTCTGAATACTTTCCGTACCCACTGTATATATGTCTAGGTGTGTATATAAATATATGGATGTGTGTATATACACCACTATACACAAGTTTAGATGTTTTGCCTTCCTTCAAAACCCCCCAAAAAATGCCAGCAAAAACACACCTGGGCATTTTTTTTTTTTGACGCTAGCGTTTTTTTGGCATTTTTTTGGGTTCTTTTGAGGCAGGCAAAACATCTGAACATGTGTATAGGGGGTATATATACACATATATGTCTGAATATATACCCATAGACATATATAGGTGTGATAGTAGCAGAAATATATTACTGTAAATGATTTCATTAGCGCAAGCATTTATTTCTGCTACTATCACACCTATATATGTCTAGGGGTATTGTTCTGTCTCAGCATCGATTGTACCTGTGACCTTCTTGTAGACCCCCAGTCTCTAAGTGTGTGCAGCAGGTTGAATGATGGCTTTAACAGATAGTTTACTCAATGAATAAAGACTCCAGAGGTGTTCTCCAATGCTTCTTTATGCTTCAAGTTAGCAAAGGCATAAACATAGAGGCTTTTCCATAGGTACATTTACAATGAAGTTACACAGCTTCCACACTCTGCAGTCTCCTCATAACAACTAAACAAAATGGCAGTTACAGCAGGAAAATGGAGATGGGAGAAACCATCTAGCCAGAAACAGCAGGGGTGCTAGGAAGATACCAATATCATAGCATAACATAACATGTAATAACAACTGCTAGACAGTTAAAGCTGCGTGGCAGCACACTCCCCGCCTGGTATCGTGAGATACCACTACACAATTATTTTCCATAAACATACAATTAACATTGCATACAGTAGAATGCTATGTAGCCCTCTCCTCTAAGCTAACTATGCTAGAGATCTAAGTGACTCCTTCACATAACACTGAATCAGAATTTTTGGAAGCAGGCATAATTAGGACTGTCTCAGTGACTGGTCTCAGGAAGGTTTTTGGGCTCCTGTCCTTTACAATCCTGACTTCCACACTTCGGACCTTTCCATCATCACTAGCAATGGCCTTTGAAATAACTCCAACTGGCCACTGGATCCGATTGGTTTGCTTTTCTTTTAGAAGAACCAGGTCCCCTTCCTTTAAGTTAGGCTTCTGGGTTTGCCACTTTTTACGTCCTTGAAGAAGTGTGAGGTATTCCCTCCTCCATCTGTCCCAGAAACAATCTGCAAGGTATTGAGCATATCTCCATTGACGTTTATATATGTCCTTTTCATCAAAGATGCTCTTTGGCGCTGGGATCTGTCCAATTTTCCGGCTCAATAATGCAGCTGGAGTTAAAACAGTTGGACATTCTGGGTCTGTGGATACAGCTGTCAGCGGTCTTGAGTTGATTATTGCTGCGACCTCAGCAAGGAATGTAGTAAGTACTTCATGGGTAAGACGTGAAGAACTCACATCAAGCAACATAGAATCCAGTATGCGCCTTGCCATCCCAATCATACGTTCCCATGCTCCGCCCATGTGTGAAGCGTGTGGTGGGTTGAATTTCCACTGGTTTGCAGTGGCGGAGAAGGTGGCCCTTGGAGGTGGCTCTGTCTGAGAAGCTCGCTCCCGCAGGGGTTTGTTAATGCTCTGGGACGCTCTCTCGCTATAATTGAACTGGTTGGTCAGTTTTCTCTCCTTCTTGTTCCTGGATGGTATTTCCTCACCTTCTGTCCATTCTTCACTAGCCTGAGCGTCAGACTTCCCATCTGTATCTTTGTCTCCCGGCTCTGTGGAGTCGTTGGTCTGAGTCTCTTCAATGACTCCCAACTTCGCCATCTGTCGCCGCGCTTCATCAGAGTCTTGGCGTGGCATGTTTCCATCCAGGGAGAAGCGTATGGCCAGCTGGTCCACGATGCTAATGGGTTTGTAGGCCCGTTCCTTAAAACTGTACCTCACAATGTTCTGGGGGGCATGAAGGTTGTTTGCAGTCAGGATACGAGTGAATTCCTCCTTAAGTTCAGCCTCGCTGAGTTCCAGCTGGTTCGGAGGCTTAACCAGAGTCTTGGCCTGCATCCATTTATCAGCTCCATCCCCCATATCTGTGGAGTCATCTTCATCCTCCAAATTACTTCTTGAGCAGATGTTGGAACTCAATGCTACAACTTCAGGCCGGATTTCCGGATCAGTATCTGGATCCTTCAGGTGGAAATCGATGTCTTCTTCTGAGTTTGTAGAAGACTGGTCCATTAAAAACTTGGGTCTGTTGGAATTGTCCTTGAAGAACTCTTCATCCAAAACCTTGATGAACTCCTTGTCTTCGACTGAAGGGGCAATCTTGTTGTCATCACAAGTAGTCTGGTACACTGAATCACCAAAGTCCTTTTGAGAAGTGAGCTTGCAGTTAATGCTTTGGAGTGCTTGATCTGGAACTTCGTTCTTAAAATCAAGTCTTTCCTTCACATAATAGTGCGATGGACATTTCATCAATTGACAGGTAACATTAGTTTTGTAGGAAGCTACATCCAAGAGCTTGTGAGATTGGTCTAAACAGACTTCTCCTATTATCACCCATCCAAGATCAAGTTTCTGGGCCTGAGGAGCATCATCTGGACCGTTACATAACTCTCTTATTTTATGAACTCTAGGAATGTCTCTCCCTAGTAGAATCAAAATCTTAACATCCTTGATAAGTGGTGGAATGTAGTTAGCAATGTGACTCAAATGAGGGTGATGACGTGCAACCTCTGGTGTGGGGATTTCTTCTCTGTTGTTCGGTAGCTGATCACATTCGATTAGAGTTGGAAGAGGAAACTCTGTGTCCTCATATTCTGATGCAACTACGAAGCCATGGGCTCTTCTTCCAGAAGTATTGACCTTTCCTGCACATGTCTGCAAGGTATAAGACCAGGTCTCTCCTTGAATGTTGAATAGTTCAAAGAATTCTGTACTGGCCAATGAGCGATTGCTCTGATCATCGAGTATGGCATACATTTTTATGGATTTTTGTGGACATCCTTCAGGAAAAACTCTTACAAGACATATCTTGCTACAAGACTTGCTATGAAGCCCTTCTCCACATACCTCTGTACACCTTGTGGTTACGGGGTCGGCATATTGCTCAGTTCTCTCCCCGCCATCATCTGATGTAGTCTTGGGGTTGCTGCCGGGTGAAGGTTTCCTTTTGAACAGGTCTGAATGAAGAGCGTCCACATTTTTGGCACTGTTGCAGAGAGAACATCTGATGGCGATCTTACAGTCTCTAGCTAAATGATCGGAGGATGCACAACACTTAAAACAGATATTATGCTCTTTGAGAAATGACTTGCGTTCTTCAATAGGCTTGTCCTTAAATGCACGACATTTGGAGAGAGAGTGTGGCGCATTATGAATAGGACACTGTTGATTAAGATTGCTAGCTTTGATGTCTGTAGCTAAGACGTTGGATGCTATCGCGGTCTTCCCCACTGCAATAGGATGCCTTAAATCCTTGAATTTACTGTTGGTGGCAATACCCCTTGAAGTACTTAAAGGAATGGTGGTTGTATCTGGATAGAAGAAGCTTGGGTCATTCTTGGATCTTGCAACCTTCCGCACGAACTCTGAAAAATAAGAAAAGGGAGGGAAGGAAACACGATGCTCATACTTATACTTTGATCCTACACTAGTCCACTTTCCCTGAAGATAACTAGGCAACTTTGCTACAATAGGATTTACGCCCTGAGCAGTGTCTAAATAGCTAAGACCTGGTAAACTAGGATCTAACTTAGCAATTTCAAGTTCTTGAAGGAGGTCACCTAACTCTCTAAGCTTATGATTGTCCTTAACAGAGATTTTAGGAAAGTCGTTAAGTCTCTGGAATAAGGCAGATTCAATGACTTCGGGGCTCCCATAGTCTTGTTCTAGACGTTCCCAGGCAGCATCAAGGCCTGCTTTAAAGTTATAAATGTAGACAGATTTAAGTCTCTTTACTTGTTCTGAAGATTGACGCCCCAACCACTTTATTAGTAAGTCAAGTTCTGCTTGAGGATCAATGTCCAAGTTCTTGGTTACCGCCTTAAATGTAGATCTCCAACTCCTGTAGTTCTCTGGGCGGTCATCAAATCCAGACAGTCCAGTTGTAATCAACTCTCGTCGAATCATATACTTGCTGAACTCTGCAATGTCAGTGCTTTCAGTTTTTATAGCCACAGGGTCTACTGATGGTGCGCCGTCTTGGACCATGGTTGGTATCTGATGTTGGCTGGTAGGTAGAGAGAAAGGTGTTGCAGATGGGTTTAATTTAGGTAAGGGTCTGTCGACTGAAGGTCTCTGAGCATTTGAAGTCAAAGAGAGCTGTATCAAAGGGGGTATAGAGTTCATTCTGTAGTCTTCTGCTGTGCCCTTGTAATCTCTATGCACATAGGGTTGTGGTGGCACATGAGCTGCGTAGGTTGATTCACTTGATTTTGTGACGTGCGGTAGTTGTGGAGGGTCTCTGTTAGTAGGTGTGTCTAGTTGACCAGCTTGCTTTGGCGACACATTGCCTTCTGATCCACTTGCTTGATGATTATGAGAAGAATCTCCAACTGTAGGTGGGACTGTATTGTCGTGGTTCTGAGTTAAGACAAACTGTAGGGTCCTTTCCACAGGGTCTTGAAAAGCAGCCAAGCTGGTACAAGCTGCTCCTTCTTCTTCCAATAGGGCTTGTTCCAAGACAGATAACTCTGCTAAAGCTACTTCCTTTTCTCTGTTCTTCTGAAGAATTTCTAGCTGAGCCTCTGTTTCTGCTTGTATTCTTGCCTGAATGCGTTTAGCTTCTGCTTCCTTGCATTTAGCTTCTTCTTGCTTGCATTTAGCTTCTGCCTTGATGGCTGCTTCTTTTTCAGAGCAGGCGGCTTGAACCTGGGCTACTGCAACCTTTTGGCGAGCTTTGAGTATTTGGTCGCTCAGTATTGACCTTATAGAGCAGGACCGCAATGACTTAGAAGAAGATTTATGATATGAGCGGGCAGACCTAGAAGATTTTCCTGAGTGTCTTGAAGAAGCAGAGTTACAGGATATAGTCTCATATAGCTGTGCCAATCTCCCTTCTATCTGTGCCTTTGCTTCAAGATATGTACTATGCCTCTGCTGGTCATTAGAAGTAAAGTCCTTTAATTCCAATGCAGCTTCCTCTATGTTGGAATGTGACAATAGGGAATAGTACTTCTCAGAAAGTCTTTTATAATTCTCAAATGCCTTCTTAACCCTTGAGAGAGCAGTGATCAATTGCTCAGAGTTGTTGCTAGTTACATTAGTGGCTGTTATACAACTTAAAGTCTTTTCCCATAATGCAGTCAGGTTACTAGATGTTTCTTCCTTACTTGCTTCATAAACCTCCCTTGCCTTCAAGGATGGATGAGGGGCTCTGACAGGACGAGCAGAATGAAGTAAGGAGTCTGCTTTATCTTGACTAAATGCAGGTAATTCTGTGAGATCTCTGTCAGACATAATAAGTACTGTATTTCTGGTGTCTTGTTAGAAATCTGCCAGAGCTCAGCTCTGTAAGTAGTGACTTCTGTTATTAAGCAGGCTGGCTGAGGTATTTTTTGTTACAATAGTGGCTAGTGCTGGAACTAGTTCAAACTGGATCACCTCAGAAGGCTGTAACAGTAATGAAGCAGTAATAGGTGGCTGGTTTCATATGCAGAGTGATGCTTCTGGTGACTCACAGACAAGTGTGGTACTTACAGTTCTGAAGCTGTATATTACCATGGACATTTACTTCAAGTACTTTTTGGAACTGTACTCTCTGAAGCTGTGTACTCCTGTAAATTTACTTTTTGAAGCTGTGTACTCCTGTAAATTTACTGTTCTGTCTCAGCATCGATTGTACCTGTGACCTTCTTGTAGACCCCCAGTCTCTAAGTGTGTGCAGCAGGTTGAATGATGGCTTTAACAGATAGTTTACTCAATGAATAAAGACTCCAGAGGTGTTCTCCAATGCTTCTTTATGCTTCAAGTTAGCAAAGACATAAACATAGAGACTTTTCCATAGGTAAATTTACAATGAAGTTACACAGCTTCCACACTCTGCAGTCTCCTCATAACAACTAAACAAAATGGCAGTTACAGCAGGAAAATGGAGATGGGAGAAACCATCTAGCCAGAAACAGCAGGGGTGCTAGGAAGATACCAATATCATAGCATAACATAACATGTAATAACAACTGCTAGACAGTTAAAGCTGCGTGGCAGCACAGGTATATATTCAGACATATATGTGTATATATACCCCCTATACACATGTTCAGATGTCATGTCTGACATCAAACATGTCCTCAAAAAAGCACTGGCAGTGGCAGCCCCTGCAGCATAAAAAATGCTTGGCTGGTGAGAAACCATATGGGTGTGCCGAAGCAATTCAGAGAAATGATCATTTCTCTATAGCGGTCACCCTGCTATGGAAGGGTTTTGTCACCCTGCCATAGCAGTCACTGCCAGTTAACCCTACACTACACTACGGTCCCCTTACACTTAACACTTTCCCTACAGAAACTAAATTTTTGAAGCTAACTTAAGTGTAAAGGAGCACTCTAACTACACTAGATATCCCTTTCCTCACACTAAAAATAGCTAAATTACACTTTTAAAGTAAAATTAACAGAACTGCTTCCACTCTCTTCCATGTCCAGTATAACAATGCTAGGAATATGGAGGGGGCGATCTTATATACTGGGGGGCGTATTCACTAATGATTGGTCTAGGGACCCCCTAGTCACTCCAATCACATTCCTAGCATTCTCCTGCCCCCTCAATTGGCTTTTGCTAATGGTTCTGGTCCAATCACGGGCTTTTAAAGCCCATTTCCTGAAGCATTGCATTTTGGGCGGTTCTGGTTGCCGAATTCCGAACTTTTTGGGCAAAAAGTTCTAAATTCGGCCGAACCTCGAACACCCAATGTTCGGGCCGAACCGATGGTCGACCCGAACCGTTCGATCATCCCTTTTGGCCATCTCTTTCTAACATGTCCTGGGCTCCCTGCATGCTTTATAGTGTATCCTCTGCTCTGTACTTTCTCAATTCCTAACTATCTCAGTTTCTAAAAATGACATATCCCAAAGTACCCTTAATGATTGCAAGCAGTGATTCCTGTACAGACTCCGCCTCCTTAAACTCCTCCCCTCAGCACCTCTAAAGTTCAAAAGACGGGCTCTGTGAAATGTGACACAGCAGTGCTACTCAC
Organism: Pelophylax lessonae; assembly: GCF_965119305.1. NCBI lineage: Eukaryota > Metazoa > Chordata > Amphibia > Anura > Ranidae > Pelophylax > Pelophylax lessonae. The sequence continues at coordinate 205,429,035 of NC_138775.1, read as the reverse complement.
AGGACATAGTGAATATGTGTCACAGAATTCAGGGAAGTAAATGTGTGTAGATCTTTAAAAAGTACATTTGCAAACTTCATAGTCAGCCCTGTTTATAAGAGCAGGCTAAAAGAGGATACTTTTGCTTCAAGCAAGACAATGCTAGACTCCATGATCTAGTAAGTATATATATATATATATATATATATATATATATATATACATACATACATACATCATTTTTTTTTTTTTTTTTTTTGAGACAGGGACAAGTAATGTGCCCTTCTTTCTATTTATGATCAAATATTTTTTTATGTAGCACCCTCCTAGGTAGGTGCTAGGAAGAAGCATATGGGTGGCCATGTCTGCATATCAGGAGGGCCTGATTATTTGGTTAGGCTGTCATGTGCTTCCAAGGGTGTCTGTTGAGTCTGGGGAGTCTCCCCACTTTGTCTAATCAGGGTTCTTATTGGACAGTGGAGGAAACCTGACCAATAGTACACCAGGACTTGTATCCATCTCAGAGGGCAGAATCTGCCGCAAAAAGCATCCTGGGATAGGGTATAAGTCTGAGGGGAACACATGATGCAGTGTCTTTGGCAGGAAGCAGAGTCCCAGGAAGAGGGTGATGATTGTGTCTCCTCCTGTCAGCGCAAATGAGAGTGTCCTGGGTGGTCAGCAGGGCCATCTTTAATATTAATTGGACCTAGGGCAAATATTTTCTTGGGCTCTCCAAAATCCACTTATTACCTATATGCAGGCAGTGCGGTCCCAAGGGGCAGCTGCATTGGGCCCCACAACAATGACTGGGCCCAGGGCAGCTGCCCCTTTTGCCCTGTTGTAAAGACGGCTCTGGTGGTCGTCCTAAAGGACAAAGGCTGAGCTGAGCTACAGAGGAGGTATCCAGAGGGCTGTTGACCGAGTGGAGCTGCTGGGCAGAAGTTTTGGGGAAAAACAGTATCGGGAGTACTTGAGACTGCCCAGGGGTCTGCCTAGGAGAGGAGACCACTCCAGAAGGTCAAGGGGATCCAGGAGCAAGCTAACCTGTGGAGAAGGTTTAGAGAAAGGGGGTGCCAGTGTTTAAGCCCTGAAGATAAGTGAGAGGAAGAGGGTGCCGGTGTGGGCCCTGAAGTGTTTAGCAGCACAGCAGCAGCACAAGTAGCTACCTCAGCAAGGAGTGCTTAAGGGAGCTAAAAAGGACTTCTTTACATGAGAAAGCAGTCCAAGGTCAGTTTGGAGCTAACAGGCAGCAAGCCAGCGTTAACCACTTTAGCCCCGCTTACATTGAGGCTACTGCGGCAAAGTGCCGCGATCCCGTCCAGCGACGTAGGTCTACGTCGCTGGACTCCGCCCCTTGTGGGCGGCACTCGCACGCCGCCGGAGGCTCGCTCCCGCTGTGTTCATTCACAGCGGGAGTCGGGCCAGGGTAGGAGCAGCGGCGATTGCCGCTGCTCTGCCCCGATCGTCGGGGATGGAGTCTGGAGATCCGCCCGCTGTGTGTAAACACAGCGGGCGGATCTCCATAGTGACAGGGACTGACAGATCGGAGTGTTCAGCATAGCTGGACATCCGATCTGTCCTTCTGTCACACAGTCACCTCCCCCCCCACACGTCAGTAAGCACCAGGCATACATTAACCCCTCCCTCTCCAATAAAATTAACCCCTTCCCTGCCAGTGTCATTTTTACAGTAACAGTGCATATATATAGCACTGATTACTGTAGAAATGTCACTGGTACCCCCAAAAGTGTCAAAAATGTCAGTCAAGGGTCCGATCTGTCCGCCGCAATGTCGCAGTCCCGCAAAAAAAATCGCAGATCACCGCCATTACGCGTTAAAAAAAAAACACCAAAAATGACAGAAATCTTTCCCTTAGTAAACGCAATAACTTTTGCGCAAACCAATCAAAATACGCTTATTGCGATTTTTTTTACTAAACATAGGTAGCATAAAACAAATTGGCCAAAAATTTTAAAAAAATTTGATTTTTACATTTTTTTGGGGGGGAATTTCATATAAAAAAATTTGAAAAATATTGTTATTTTTTCAAAATAAACGCTCTTTTTTTGTTTATAGCGCAAAAAGTAAAAATCGCACAGGTTATCAAATACCACCAAAAGAAAGCTCTGTTTGTGGGAAAAAAAGGACGTAAATTTTGTTTGGGTACGGCCTCGCACGACCGCGCAATTGTCAGTTAAAGTCGCACAGCGCCGAATCGCAAAAAGTGGCCTGGACGGAAGACAGCAAAATCCTCCGGTGGTAAAGTGGTTAACCAGCGTCAAACGGTGTTGACCGGCATTTAGCCAGCGTCAAGTCAGCGCCAAGAAACGTTTTCAGTTGTCCCTAGCAAATTGTGCATAGTTGAGCCAAAGGAGTATCCCACTCATTCCCTTCTCCCATCCAAGTTCTCAATAAATATAAAAAACACAAAGATACAGGACTGGTCATTGTCTCAGTGCTCACACTTGGAGGAACAAGCACAGGGTTGCACCCAGTGGCCCAGGGGGACCCATATCCAGCAAAACAGCTGGGAATCCTGCTACATTTAATTAAATAATAATCTATTTTTCTAATGATAAAGCCACCCGTTCTTTAGTGCTGTAAAGGGCTCTTTCCCCTTACCTCCTGTTATATAAGACCAGTGGCTGTTATGGCTTTTATCCCTCCAACCTCCGGTCTTGTACCTTCCTTGCTGTAGTACTTTAGACAGCATGTGGTGACATGATTGCATCCAAGCACACTGTAGTGAGTGGACATTTAAGTCTCAGACTTCCAGTCTGGGTCGCCCACTGTAGCTGCATTTACCCTTAGCTCTGCCCCCCCCCCCCCCCAACACATAGCCCTCGGTTCTGCCCTCATCTCTGCATGAACATGCGTCCACCACATTCAACATTTTCCTTAGCATCATGGGAAATATTTTTCTCTTTCCCCATGCAGAGGCGATATGTGGCTAGATACGAAGTCCTCCTCCTAGTGCCTGGAAGCAGAATGAATTTCAGAGGACTACAATGACATCACTGTATTAGAAATTCACTGATATCTCAAAAAACAACCTACCTATTTTCCTTTACAATTTGGCAACATCCTGTTGCAAGTACTACATGTTATGCAATCACAAGGAGAATATTCTTTTGTTGTGGAATAAGTACTTTTGGGCTTGCTTATTTACAATTTAAATTATCAGTTTAATGTAGAAATTTTCTTCTGATTCCTCACAGTACATATGATCGTAGAGCTGGCTAAAAAACACAACATTTCAAGGGCAGTTATATACAAGTAGTTCTTCCGTATGACCAATGTTTTCTATTCTCAGTAATTCTTCTTTTGATCTGAATGCTGTTTTTACTCATATTCCATGCAGCATAACCGCATCTCTCGCATGTACCAAGCCTCAGAAGTGTATATAATGCAGATTGTTGAGTCTGGATCCTATGTTGGTATAGTTACATTCTCCAGTGGTGCAACTGTGACATCTGAACTGGTAAAGATAGTTGACACATTCCAACGGGAAAAACTGAAAAACTTTCTTCCAAAGACGGCTACCGGTGGTACAAACATATGTGCTGGAGTACGTAAGGGATTTGAGGTGAGTTAGTTACATGCAAAATCATTCATGATAATGTTAATTATGTATACAGTTATCTGACCTTCTATGCCTTCTTGCCCTTATTACACCAACAATCTTAGACAAAGGGGTGGCTGTTGGCATGGTATACTTGGATTTTGAAAAAGCGTTTGACACAGTTCCCCACACAAGAGTAATGTGTAAGGTAGAGTCTACAGGCCTGGAAAAATCAGTTTGTAAATGGATGGAAAACTGTCTAAAAGACCGAATTCAGAGAGTAGTGGTTAATTATTCTTACTCTGAATGGTCTAAGGTTATCAGTAGTGTACCCCAAGGTTCAGTGTTGGGACCCTTACTTTTTAATATATTTATAAATGATATCGGGTCTCGGATTAAAGGTACCATTTTAGTCTTTGCAGATGACACCAAGCTATACAGTGGAATAACGTCCTTGCAGGACGTCTCCAACTTACAAGCTGACCTCAATGCACTGTTTAATTGGGCAATTATGTGGCAGATGAGGTTTAATGTTGATAAATGTAAAGTTATGCACTTGGGGGCTAAAAACATGCATGCATCATACATACATGAATCAATGGTGGAGAAGGATCTAGGGGTTTCAGTAGATCATAAGCCTAATAATAGCATGCAATTCCAAGCTGTGGTTTCCAAAGCAAGCAAAGTTCTTTCTTATATTAAGAGAGATAGAGACTCTAGAGAGAGAGATATCATTTTGCCCATGTACAAATCATTAGTAACACCTCATCTGGAATATGCAGTTCAGTTTTGGGCACCAGTTCACAAAAAGGAAATCGGGGAACTGGAGAAAGTGCAGAGAAGGGCAACCAAGCTGATAAGAGGCTTGGAGGAGCTCAGCTTTGAGGAAAAATTAAAGGAACTGAATTTATTCTCTGTTGAGAAGAGGAGATTAAGGGGGGATATAATCAACATGTATAAATACATAAGTGGTCCATAAAGTGAACTTGGAGTTGAGTTATTCACTATGAGGTCATCACAGAGGACAAGGGGGCACTCTATACGTCCGGAGGAAAAGAGATTTAATATCCAAATACAGAAAGGTTTCTTCACAGTAAGAGCTGTTGAAGTTGTGGAATAGACTCCCTCAAGAGCTTGTTCTGGCAGGCGCAGTAGATTGCTTTAAAAAAAGGCATGGATTCTTTCCTAGATACACATATTATGCCTAAATACTAACATTTATAGGTAAAGTTTATCCTTGAAATTTCTGATTGCCTCTTGGGGGATCAAGAAGGAATTTAATTTTGTCCCCAGCTGGAACAAATTGGATCATGCTTTGCAGGGGTTTTTTGCCATCCTCTGGATCAACTGTGGGTATAGGCTTGTGTACTGTATATAGGATTGTATGTTTATTTCCCTTTTATTGGTTGAACTAGATGGACTTGTGTCTTTTTTTAACCAGAATAACTATGTAACATAGATGATTGACAACCAGAATTTCTGGCATTGGCTGCTCAGAAGCCAAGTGCCTCAATCTTCTCCATCCGGCATGTCACTGCTCCATAGGTACACAAACTTGAAACCACTGATTGTAGAAAAGGTACTGTATGTCTGCCATTGCCTGACCAATTCCCTTTAGCCTGCACTGAAAAGCATTAGGGAGGGAGTCCAATGCAATGCACTTAAAATTAAGTAACAACCTCTTACAAAATTACCAATGGAAGCAAATTTAAAGATAATGGCACATTAGTTCTTGGCACTAGAAGTCTGTCATTGTAGTTTTTGCAATAACTGTATTTGAATAGAAAAATATCCATCACACCAAGGATTCCCTTTTAGTTCTAAATTACAAAAACAGCTTTTAACTAAAGCCCTCTACCAACTCACAGTCATACTGATTAAAGCACACTAATAAATAAGCCCCAGGACCAGCCTACAACATTGATGGATAAAAAACGTAAAATAGAAATATTCCAGCAATTCAAGCTCTGGAAGCCCTTTCGCACTTCAGCGCAATTCCTGCCTATTCTAAGCATGATGAGAAAACACAGCTACTGCACATTAGATCTACATATAAGGAAGGGAATAAATAAAAGTTTGTCCGGCAAGTTTTACTTATTGTTTTAAGTGAATCAAGGTGGTTACTAAACTCCTTTTTCAATTTTTTTTTAAACTGATCAGAGTATTATAATATAAAGTACAAAATGAGATACTGTACCTAGATATAAAGTTGCACATTGCAAATGCTGAAACGTATTTATTTTTTTACACCCAGTTTAAATTATTATCCTAATTTTTAAAATATTCAAACTACTTGTCCTATGTAGGTTAACAACAAGAAAGATGCAAGCACACATGGAACTGAAATTGTACTGTTAACAGATGGTGAAGATAAAGAGATCCAAAAATGTTTCAATGAAGTGGAAGCCAGTGGAGCAATCATTCATACTGTTGCTCTAGGAGTCAATGCAGACAAAGGACTGGAACAATTATCCAGCAAGACAGGTGAGGATTATAGATTTATGAAAGGCAGTCACTGTTTAAATCTCTGATTGCCAGGTTTACAGTACACTGTATTGGGAACATACTGGCAAGAGGAAAGACCAGAATGAGCAAAGTTGATGACTTATCAGTGTCCTGGAGGTCCTTAATGGTTTAGTCAAATGGCTGGGCTCAAAAAAGTGGCACAAATGCTTTCCTAACAGTGAAATAGATGCATCATCTGAATGTGCTGCCTGGCAGAGGTATATGAGTCACAAAATGTATTTTAACTGTGTATTTATACTTCCCATGCCATCCCTCCAAGACTTAATACTTAGCCTAAACCTACTGTAAACCCCAAATCAAGCACTTCAAGCCTAATGATGCCCATACACTAGATGAAAAATTGTTCGAAAATCTGTCATTTAGACAGTCCGTTCGTTTTTTGGCCAGTTAATGGACACAAATCGGTTGTAACGTTTTTGAGCCAGAATAACAAAGGACAAGGAACATTTTTGCCGAACAACTATACACTGAAAGGTTAATGTGTTTCTCCTCATGAGACTCGGCTGATCACAGATTGGAGTAAGGGGCCGGTCCCGACCCTTACCACGTGATCAGCTGTCAGCCAATGACAGCTGATCATGTGATGTAAAAAGCAGCCGGCGATCAGCTGTTTTGTTCTCCTCACGCTGTCAGTGTGAGGAGAAAAAAATGCAGATCCCACTGCTGTCAGAGGGACATCAGTCCCGAAGAGGAGAGGGGCATCTGTGCCTACCAGTGCCACCTACCAGTACCCACCAGCGCCACATACCAGTGCCACCTGCCAGTGCTCACCAGTGCCCACAGCGCCACCTATCAGTGCCAATCAATGCTCCATCATGAGTGCTGCCCATAAGTGTCACCTACCAGTGCCTATCATTGCCCATCAGTGCCACCCATCAGTGCCACCTATTAGTGCCCATGAGTGTCGCCTATTATTGCCCTTCAGTGCCACCTATCACTGCCCTTCAGTGCCCATCGGTGCCACCCATCAGTGGCCACCCATCAGTGGCCACCAGTGCCGCATTATCAGTGCCCATCAGTGCAGCCTTATCAGTGCCCATCAGTGCAGCCTATTAGTGCCCATCAGTCCAGCCTATCAGTGTCCATCAGTCCAGCCTATTAGTGCCCATCAGTGCAGCCTATTAGTGCCTATCAGGGCCCATCAGTGCTGCCTCATCAGCGCACATCAATGAAGGAGAAAAATTGCCTGTTTGCAAAATTTTATAACTAATGGCCGGAATACACGATAAGAATATCGGACGAAAATTTCCGTTCAGCGAGCGATCGGCCGATATTCTACTTGTTAATGTCCAGCCATCAATGAGCGATATCGATATTATGAACGAAAAATACCGTTTGAAAAACCCGAAAAATTCTGTCGTCGAAAGAACGATATTCTATACGTTGATGTTGAGGTCGTTCAATTTAACCTCATCACGCATTTCCGAAATTTAGGGTTCCATTTTTTAGACGGCGGTAGAACTCAGTTTCTTCTATAACCCCTCCATCGGAGTTCCTACCATTCTTACCAACATCTACAAATATAAATTCGTAATTGGCATTCACAACAGCAAGAAGGATAATGCTGAAAAACCCTTTATAATTATAGTAGAACGATCCGGACTGTGCAGGGGGTGAAATCCTGATATGTTTTCCGTCAATTGCTCCACCACAATTTGGGAAATTCCACTTTTCGGAAAATTCGGTTGCAATTTTCATCCACTCCTCTAATGTTCCTGGAATCTAGGTATTAATGAACATAAATAGATGTATTATATTGCTAGACAATTAATGGATTTTATAATCAACTAGACATTCATATTTATCATTCCACATATGAAATGAACTAGATAATAAGTAGCAAACAGGTATAGCATGGAGAATAGATGAGAAATTAATACAGAAGATATGTAGAGGGTTTGAAAGTAGGTTAATATCATAAATGTGTATTACCTTTATGTAATCCTTTTGCAGGACCCTGATGATTGCACTGCAGGTTTCAGGAATAATCCTTCCTAGTGATTGGGAGGATATACCGGTACTGTATTTGAGGTCCTGGAGGCTGTAGTGGCTAGGAACCTCAGAGTGGCAATAAGTCTCTGCTCAGCAGTGATGGAGTCCCTCATAACTGTGTCTTGTTTCCTGATATGGGGACCAATCACAGATAATAAATTTTGGAAACAAGCATCAGACATCCTGAGGTAGTTCCTGTAGTCATCGGGATTGTTCTCCTTTAGCTCTCTAATCAAGTCAATATGAGAATATTGATCCCGGTTCTGCAGCCATTTCTTTGTCCAAATTCTTTGCTTCCTTGTGCTCTTTTTTGGTGTTTATGGATGGCTAAAACACCAAGTGCACTGATGTAAATTTTCTTATTCTGGGCCTCATCCATATTCTATATCGCCCGTTCGTGAACACGAACACTACCCGACGAACGCACCTGTGTGATATAGAGATATATATGTATATATACACACGGCTATATTAAATTATGCGTTTTAACGTTGGTCCCACGCTCGTTCGTGCTAGGCAGTCGTTGGTGCTAGGAGGAAGTGCGTGGCTCTTGGTGCTAGGAGGAAGTGCGTGTCTCTGAAAAGGTCACACGCACATTACATCACTTCCGCTTTAACGTGCAACGTGCGGATTACGTATCTAATCGATTGGTCTGTAACGTTTTTTTTTTGGATCGTTGATGTTGGCAACGTTTTCGACCGACGAACGCTGTTTCGATAGTCGGCGGGCACCGGTCGGGCGATATTCGGGCCGTGTATGTTGGCAACGTTTTCGACCGAAAAATACTTTTTCAAAAGTCGGTGGTCGAATGATCGGGCGATATTCTAATCGTGTATTCCGGCCATTACTGAACTTTTTTTTTTTTTTTTTCAAAATTTTCAGTCTTTTTTTGTTTGTTCAGCAAAAAATAAAAACCCCAGTAGTGATAAATACCACCAAAAGAAAGCTCTATTTGTTTGAAAACAATAATACAAATTTAATTTTAATTTGGGTACCGTGTTGCATGACCACACAATTTACATTCAAAGTGCAGCAGCACTGGGCAGAAAAGGGGGTTTAAGTGCCCAGTAGGCAAGTGGTTAAACAATTTATCGATTAAAATTCCATCATTACATGATGTCAAAATGGTTTGCTCTCACGGTTGAGTGTTCATTATTCGAAAATTAGTTTGAACGATTTTTCGTATAGTGTATGGCCAGCATTACTCTAGACTAACTTTTTACACAGATTGTCATTGTAATATAAAGGCCATACATGGGTCAAATTCTGAAGGAATTTTCTTTTGAAAATCAGAATCTTTGGGCATTTTGTGATCTGATGGTGCTACCATTGATTTTGTGATTTGACCAAGCAAGCCTTCAATTTTACCTAATTTTGCTACAAAAAAGAATGTTTGTGGCCAGGAATCTTCTTTTCTTTCTGGGAATTTTATTTTCTTGTATTCATGTGCATTTCTTTTTCAATTATATTTCTCACACGATTCTCCCATCATTAATTAGAAAATCGTTCTTTTTCAAAAAATTTCCAACATGCACGATCACTTAAATTCTATGGCCACACAAAAATCAGCCGTTGCATAGGCCCACTAATGGTGCAAAATTTTGAATGAAAATTCTTTCGAAATTCTACCCATCATATTTCAAAATGTAATTGTGATATACAGTATATAAAATGTATGATTTCTTTCATGTACTGTACAGTACAATGTATACACTTTCACTGAAAGTCTTTCAGCAAACTTCCAAGTACTCATTGATTTAAACTACATATTTCTTATGAATAACATTTTGTGAATAATATACATCTAAATTCTTTCAGGTGGTTTAAACTATTTTGTGTCGGATTACATTGATGCAAATGGTTTCATAGATGCATTCAGCAAGATCACAACCAGTAGTGGTGATTTCACAGAGAAATCCATTCAGGTATCATTTACTAACATATACTGTATGTGCATATGTAATAGATAGAAGAGGCAGATAGAAGAGGCAGAAACACATAACTGAAATCTAGTATGATGTTTATGGGAGTAGGTTTCATCTCATGTTATTTTTATCATTAAAAGTGAAATGAATATACTACTCTTACTTCTCTGCCCCCTTCTGAATCGTGCGATTCTCCTTGAATCGTGAAAAATTTCCCCCTTCCACATTCCCCCGGGCATGGTTGCAGTGGAGTAGGGTATGTTGGAGGTGCCGTGGCCAGTTGTCTCCTTTGGCGCGCTCCTTCGTTCCATGAGGCCGATGCCGGTAGGGACGGAGGACGCCCTCGGAACTCACCACTGCGTTTCCGCCTATTGATTGTTGTTATTTTCTAGACTTTGAATATACGCTTATTCATTTATGTCATCGATATGACCTTACCTCTATCCTTCGGGATGCATCATCTGTCGCACCATGCAGTCTTCCTTTTCATAGCGGTCTCATGTTATATCAGTGCATTGATTTGTTATACCCTCCTCAAGCTGTCGATCTGTCAACTGTTGATTTTCATGCTCGTGTTGTATGCCTTACTTGATAAATAAAGAATTTATAAAAAAAAAAAAGTGGAATTAAACCTTCCTATCCTTAACAACCAGGGAAGCTGTCATCTTAGCTATAAATCGAATGGCTATGATACCTTCCATTCGATGGATTGAGAGTTTGGTGGTGAGCACAAGCAACTGTGACAGTTACCATTAATGATATACCTTAAATTTAACTGTTTTGATAAACTATTAAATCAATGGGTCTAGTTCTGCTTTAAATTGGAACTTCAGTAAAAGCAGGAAAGTGAGTAAGTATTGGAAACGTTTGTAAGGTTTTCATTGCTGTCCGTGTATTTTTTCTCACTTTCAGTACCAGTGACACTAGACACAGCTACTCTGAGACTTTGCTTCTTCCTCCTTAGTTCCAAAAATAAAATAGGTTCTCTTATCGTCACCTAGAAAGAAGTGTCAGGTGGATGGATCAATGAATGAATGACAGACAGACGTTGTCATACACTATATTACCAAAAGTATTGGGACGCCTGCCTTTACACGCACATGAACTTTAATGGCATCCCAGTCTTAGTCCGCAGGGTTCAATATTGAGTTGGCCCACCCTTTGCCACTATAACAGCTTCAACTCTTCTAGGAAGGCTGTCCACAAGGTTTAGGAGTGTGTCAATGGGATTTTTTTAAGCATTCTTTCAGAAGCACATTTGTGAGGTCAGACACTGATGTTGGACGAGAAGGCCTGGCTCACAGTCTCTGCTCCAATTTATCCCAAAGGTGTTCTATCAGGTTGAGGTCAGGCCAGCCAAGTTCTTCCACCCCAAACTCAATCATCCACGTCTTTATGGGCCTTGCTTTGTGCATTGGTCCTAATCATTTGGTGGAGGGGGGATTATGGTGTGGATTGTTTTTCAAGAGTTGAGCTTGGCCCCTTAGTTCCAGTGAAGGGCACTCTTAAGGCATCAGCATACCAAGACATTTTGGAAAATTTCATGCTTCCAACTTTGTGGGAGCAGTTTCGGGATGGCCCCTTCCTGTTCCAACATGACTGTGCACAAAGCAAGGTTCATAAAGACATGGATGAGCGAGTTTGGGGTGGAGGAACTTGACTGGCCTGCACAGAGTCCTGACCTCAACTCGATAGAACACCTTTGGGATGAATTTGACCGGAGAATGAGAGCCAGGCCTTAGCGTTAACATCAGTGCCTGACTGTCATGGTCTTACCTTCTTGCTGTTCTCCTTCGTTTGACATGTGCTGGCGGCCATCTTGGTTTCTGGGTTTCTTGTAGCCTCCTACCCTGCGGCTCCTCCTTCCCACTGGGAGGAGCTGGATGCCCAGCTCATATATATAGGAGGTCTGTGGCTTCAGTTCCCTGCTTGGTCCTCCTGTGTTCACATGCTTCTAAGACTGCTGCTGCTTCTGGTTCCTGTTCCTGGCTTCGTCTGACTACCCTGCTGGTTCCTGATCCTGGCTTCGTCTGACTACCCTGCTGGTTCCTGCTCCTGGCTTCGTCTGACTACCCTGCTGGCTCCTGACCCCTGGCTTCGCAAAAGACTCTGCATCAGTTTCGCCATCCGTTTGGACTTTTGCTTTACAGCTTGTTTTTCAATAAAGCTTTCTTATTTTCACTTATCTGTTGTTGTACGTCTGGTTCATGGTTCCGTGACATTAGGACCAAGCCATGAATTCTGACGGTACAGGGTCATCCTCGCTACCCACGCTGGTTACCAGACTTGATCAGCAGGATCACCTGTTGGGTCGGTTCGCCGTGGCGTTGCAAACCCTGCTTGAACGCACGGTACCACAGGCCATGAATTCTGACGGTACAGGGCCATCCTCACTACCCTCGCTGGTTGCCAGACTTGATCAGCAGGATCACCTGTTGGGTCAGTTCGCCGTGGCGTTGCAAACCCTGCTTGAACGCACGGCTCATTTCGCTCCCGTTGCCGATGGGTCGGTTGTCGCTCCTACTGCCGCTCCGGTTGTTGCGCCAGAGTCTACCCCGACACCTGTTGTTGCGCCTGCGGTGTTTCGGGGTATGTCCGGTTCTGCCCCCCTTCCACAGCGCTTTGGGGGAAAGCCAACTCAGTGCCGAGGTTTCCTTAACCAGGTGGGCATTTATTTCGAGTTGCTGCCACATGCCTTTCCTACTGAGAGATCAAAGGTGGGCTTCTTAATCTCGCTGCTCTCGGACAAGGCCTTGGCCTGGGCCAGCCCTTTATGGGAGAACAACAATCCGGTTTTGTTGCTTCACTTCGGAAGGTATTCGATGTGCCGGCTCGTGCTGCCTCTGCTGCGAAGCTCCTTATGTCCATCAGACAGGGTTCACGATCCGTAGCTGAATACGCCATTGAGTTTCGTACCCTGGCAGCAGAGGTGGGCTGGAATAATGAGGCTCTGGTCGCTGCTTTCTCTCATGGTCTCTCGGATGCCTTGAAGGATGAGGTTGCAGCTAAGGACCTACCAGTGGAGCTCGAGTCTCTTATTTCTTTCCTGATTTTGATTGACACCAGACTCAGGGAGAGACCTTCCTTTAAGGAGAGTCTGCGGAGGCCTCCTAACAGATTGGCGCCTACCTTTGTTGTCCCACCCGTGCCTCCCTCTCCTCCCACGCCTCCTGGGGATGACTTGTCTGGGGGTGAACCCATGCAGCTGGGGTTTGCTCGCCTGTCCGAGGGGGAGAGGGTACTCCGGAGACGCGAGGGCCGATGCATGTACTGTGGTCTCGGTGGGCATTTTCGGTTGGCATGTCCGAACCGTCCAGGGAAACGCTCGCACCTGAGATCCTGTCAGGGGCAGATCTTGGGTGGAGTCTCCTCGTCCCCGGTTTCCCGTGTTGACAAACCACTGATCACTGTTGTCCTTTCCTGGGTCGGGGGCTCGGTGACGACCCAGGCGTTGGTGGACTCTGGTGCTGGTGGTTTGTTCATTGATAGTGTGTTCGCTGCCGCCAATTCCATTCCTCTGCAGGCTCGAGGTTCTCCTCTGGCTCTTGAGGCGATAGACGGCAGACCCCTTCTGCCGCCACACGTGACTCATGAGACCCTTCCAGTGGGGTTAGCCATTGGTGCCGTCCACAGAGAGTCGGTCTGCTTCCAGGTTATTTCGTCTCCACACTACTCGGTGGTCTTGGGGTACCCCTGGCTCCAGAAGCATAATCCGATTTTCGATTGGAGATCGGCCGAGATCCTCTCGTGGTCACCGCAGTGTGGGGCTAGTTGCATCCATGGGCCTGTCAAGTTGCTGTGTACTTCCTCGGACTCTCTGTTGCCCCCTGAATACGAGGAGTACCGGGATGTATTCGATAAGGTGCGCGCGGTTGCCCTACCTCCGCACCGCCCATACGATTGTGCCATCGAGTTACAATCTGGTGCCGTTCCTCCTCGTGGCAAAGTCTATCCACTGTCGGTAGCAGAGAATGAGGCCATGGAGGAGTACGTGAGGGAGGCGCTTTCACGTGGACACATTCGCAAATCCTCGTCCCCGGCAGGGGCTGGATTTTTCTTTGTGAAAAAGAAGGGCGGTGAGTTGAGGCCTTGCATCGATTACAGGGGTCTCAATCGCATCACGATCAAGAACGCTTACCCGATACCCTTGATTTCCGAGCTGTTCGATCGCCTTAAAGGGGCCACGGTCTTTACCAAACTCGACCTGAGGGCGGCATATAACCTCGTAAGGATCAAGGCGGGCGATGAGTGGAAGACCGCGTTTAACACCAGGACCGGTCATTATGAATCCTTGGTTATGCCCTTTGGGCTGTGCAATGCGCCCGCAGTCTTTCAGGAATTCATCAACGATGTTTTCCGTGACCTGTTGCAGCAGTGTGTGGTGGTCTACCTGGATGACATCTTGGTATATTCTGAGTCCATGGAGACCCACATTCTGGATGTCAAACGAGTGTTGCAACGGTTACGAGAGAACAAGCTGTTCGGTAAGCTTGAGAAATGCGAATTTCACCGATCCCAGGTAACCTTCTTAGGTTACATCATTTCCGCTGAGGGGTTCTCCATGGATCCTGAGAAGGTTTCGGCTGTCTTACAGTGGCCCCAGCCCAGTGGCCTTCGCTCCCTGCAGCGCTTTTTGGGCTTCGCCAATTATTATCGGAAGTTCATCAGGGACTTTTCCATGCTAGCCAAGCCTCTCACGGATCTGACCAGGAAGGGCAGTAATTCCCAGGTCTGGCCGCCCGAGGCCATCCGAGCTTTTGAGGCTCAAAAGTCCGCCTTTGTGTCGGCTCCGATTCTGTCGCATCCCAACCCTGGGTTGCCCTTTGTCCTCGAGGTGGACGCGTCTGAGACGGGAGTAGGCGCCCTTCTGTCTCAGCGTAGAACACCAGAGGGTCCTCTGCTTCCTTGTGGGTTTTACTCCCGGAAACTGTCTTCCGCGGAGTGCAACTACCAGATTGGTGACAGGGAGTTATTGGCCATCGTGCAGGCTCTTAAAGAATGGAGGCACTTGCTCGACGGTTCGGTGGTTCCGGTCCTCATCCTGACGGACCACAAGAATCTGACCTACCTCTCTGAGGCCAAGAGATTGACACCACGTCAGGCCAGATGGGCTCTGTTCTTGTCACGTTTTAATTACGTGGTCTCCTACCTACCCGGTTCCAAGAACATCAGGGCGGATGCCTTATCACGGCAGTACTCCGACCTGTCCAGGGAGGAGTCGATTCCGACTTCGGTCATACCTCCGAATCAGATCCTGGCCGCCATTCGCACCAGCCTGACCTCTCCCCTGGGTGAGCAGATTTTGGCGGCTCAATCTGGTGCTCCCTCTGGGAGACCCAACGGCAGATGTTTTGTGCCTGAGGAGTTGCGCACTCGGTTGTTGCGAACCTACCATAACTCCAAGACCGCGGGGCATCCTGGAAAGAATCAGCTGTCCTGGGCTGTTTCACGTCTGTTCTGGTGGCCTTCCCTACGTTCCGACATCGCCGCATATGTAGCGGCATGCTCCGTTTGTGCTCAGAGTAAGTCTCCTCGGCACCTTCCGTTGGGCCTTCTGCAACCCTTAGCCACCGGGGAGCGCCCATGGTCACACCTGGGGATGGATTTCATTGTGGACCTCCCTGCATCCCGAGGCCATACGGTCATTCTCATGATTGTGGATCGGTTTTCAAAAATGTGCCACTGTGTTCCTCTCAAGAAGTTACCCTCTGCACAGGAGTTGGCCACGATTTTTGCCAGGGAGGTCTTCCGGTTGCACGGTTTGCCCAAGGAGATTGTGTCGGATCGGGGGAGTCAGTTTGTGTCCAGGTTCTGGCGCGCCTTTTGCTCCCAGTTGGGGATTCATCTCTCCTTCTCCTCGGCCTACCACCCTCAGTCCAATGGGGCCGCAGAACGATCCAATCAGGCCTTGGAGCAATTCCTTCGTTGCTATGTCTCCGATCACCAAGACAATTGGGTTGACCTCCTGCCTTGGGCTGAGTTTGCCAGGAACACGGCGGTGAACTCTTCCTCTGGGACGTCTCCCTTCATGGCCAACTATGGGTTCCAACCTGCCGTGTTACCGGAGGTATTCTCTCCCCAGGATATTCCGGCTGTGGAGGATCACCTTTCCGTCCTACGTGCTTCTTGGGTACAGATCCAGAGGTCCCTTGAGGTCTCTGCGCAGCGCCAGAGACTCCAGGCTGATCGCAGACGAGCGCCTGCTCCTTCCTACCAGGCCGGAGACCGTGTATGGTTGTCCACCCGCAACCTCAACCTTCGAGTGCCCACTCCCAAGCTGGCGCCTCGCTTTGTTGGTCCCTTCCGAGTGCTTCGCAGGGTAAACCCGGTAGCCTATGCCCTTGCGCTTCCTCCTGGCATGCGGATCTCCAACGTGTTTCATGTCTCCCTGTTGAAGCCACTGGTGTGTAATCGTTTCACTTCCTCGGTTCCTCGGCCTCGTCCGGTCCGAGTGGGCAATCGTGAGGAGTATGAGGTGAGCAATATCCTGGACTCACGCCTGGTCCGCGGTCGGGTGCAGTTTTTGGTTCATTGGCGTGGTTATGGTCCAGAGGAGCGTTCCTGGGTTCCCTCCGCAGATGTCCATGCTCCTGCCTTGCTCCGAGCCTTCCACGCACGCTTCCCTCAGAAACCGTTCTTTACTCCGCGGAGGAGGGGTCCTTGAGGGGGAGGTACTGTCATGGTCTTACCTTCTTGCTGTTCTCCTTCGTTTGACATGTGCTGGCGGCCATCTTGGTTTCTGGGTTTCTTGTAGCCTCCTACCCTGCGGCTCCTCCTTCCCACTGGGAGGAGCTGGATGCCCAGCTCATATATATAGGAGGTCTGTGGCTTCAGTTCCCTGCTTGGTCCTCCTGTGTTCACATGCTTCTAAGACTGCTGCTGCTTCTGGTTCCTGTTCCTGGCTTCGTCTGACTACCCTGCTGGTTCCTGATCCTGGCTTCGTCTGACTACCCTGCTGGTTCCTGCTCCTGGCTTCGTCTGACTACCCTGCTGGCTCCTGACCCCTGGCTTCGCAAAAGACTCTGCATCAGTTTCGCCATCCGTTTGGACTTTTGCTTTACAGCTTGTTTTTCAATAAAGCTTTCTTATTTTCACTTATCTGTTGTTGTACGTCTGGTTCATGGTTCCGTGACACTGACCTCACAAATGCACTTCTGGAAGAATGGTCAAACATTTCCATAGACACACTTCCCAGAAAAGTTAAAGCTGTTATAGCTGAAAAGGATAGGCCAACTCAATATTGAACCCTACGGACTAAGACTGGGATGCCATTAAAGTTCATTTGCGTGTAAAGGCAGGCATCCCAATAATTTTGGTAATATAGTGTGTGTGTGTGTGTGTGTGTATGTGTGTATGTAGGTTTATACATATACATATACATATACATATACATATACATATACATATTTCCGACATGGATGGGGCCACAGAATCTGCTCAAGAAGATATAACTGTAGTTACGCCCTTTGCCACAAAGGAGACCCAGAAAGCACTGAAAATCTGACAGAGGCCTAACTTACCCACTTAATCAAAAAAAAAAAAGTGTACATACAGTGGTTACTTATAACTCACACAGATATATGGGGCACTGGAATTACCCAAATGTACATTTTAAAAGTTCAGACAGGGAGTTAATTTTTATTTTATTTCTATACATAAAACAGAATTATACCATCTATATATTGTTTACTTTTGTTTTTTTAATAGATTGAAAGTACAGCTACAGCTATCGATGCATTCAAATGCCTGACAGGCAAAGTGACCATTGACAACACTGTGGGGAATGAAACTTTCTTCTTAGTGACTTGGGAAAGTGGGATCCCCACTATCAGTTTAACAGATCCTAATGAAAAAAATTTTGATAGTGGACAATTTGTAAGTGACAGTATCTCCAAGTCTGCTCGTCTCACAATCCCAGGCACAGCAGAGGTAAGTTTCTAAACTTAGCTTTTAGAAATATATCATAGAAATATGATCATAATGTATAAAAGAAAGTAGAAGTTAATTACTCTTAAATAAAAGTACATTTCAGGACTTTTAGTTTTGTTTTGAATTCCTTCTCCTCTACACTTTGTCACATTTAACACACATGCCACCCTAGTTGCAAATCATTTATATTCTTAAATAAACCTTTGTCACCTTTTAACACACATGCCGACCCAGGAGCAAATCATTTACTGTATATCATTATTTAAACCTTTTAGCCATTATAACACAGTATAACCACAGTAGGTCTGCTGTAATTCTCTGGATAGTTTTAGAGCTAACAGTGAAGGTTCCATTTAAAAAAAAAAAAACTGTTGGGTCCTCTTTACTCACAGTCCCCACACCCCAAATAAACATGGTTAAAAAAAAATTGAAAAATACAATTTGTACAAAAAAAAATTACCACTGTCCTGCTTCAGGAGCTTCCAGACAAGTCCTTGACATCACTGTGCCTCGATGCTGCATTGTAGGAGTGCTGGGCACCTAAAATCTCATGAGAATGCACGTCTGCATTTTCTCCAGGTTTTGAGTGGTACAGAGACACCATCCATGCACCCTGGAAAATTATTTTTAATAAAGCAATTTACCTTTTCTTTTTTCTTGTGTTACAGAAAAACACTGCTCCCTCGGGTGACCTACAGCCTATGCAATAATTACATAGACTTTGACTATCAGGGACTTTATATGAGTTTCAGTATGTAATGAAGAAATATATTCCTTCATGTAAAAAGATATTTACAAGCAATGTATATCAAACACATTCTATAAAAACATTTTGGTCAGCAAATATTACAGGGCCACTCATATGGCCCATATAATAAATTAGTGGCAACCATACAGGATTTCACTTGAACAATCTTTTTTAACATGCTTATTAGGAAGTCTGCCCTGGTTGACACTCTCACGCTCACTTCCCCCACCCAACGATCAGGGCTACCCATCGTGTGGCCAAGTCCTTCACCGGCTCTGTCTTGGCGCCCTCACGTCCATCACATCCAATTATATGACATCCTTGATTTGACCTGGGAGTTACAGACAGATTGTTTCTTAACTCATAGTTACATAGTTACATAGTTTGTGAGGTTGAAAAAAGACATCAGTCCATCCAGTTCAACCTATAATGTGTGTGTGTGTTTGCTGTTAACCGTACATTGTACACCCCTTTATGTTGTGGTCTTTAAGGTGCCCATCTAATAGTTTTTTGAAACTATGGATGCTCCCTGCTGATACCACTGCTTGTGGAAGAGAATTCCACATCCTTACTGCTCTGACAGTAAAGAACCCCCTACGTATTTTAAGGTTAAACCGTTTTTCCTCTTGTTTTAGTCTGCCTTATTGTATTTCCTTTCTCTGAAAAGTTTGTTCCTTATGCTAGGGTCATCACTAGTACAGTATTTGTACATTGATATCATATCCCCTCTCAAGCGTCTCTTCTCCAGAGAGAATAAGTTCAATGCTTGTAGTCTTTCCTCATAGCTGATGTCCTCCATTCCCCTAATTATTTTTTTTGCTCTTCTCTGGACTCTCACATCCTTTCTGAGGACCGGTGCCCAGAACTGGACGGAATACTCCAGATGTCGCCAGACCAGAGTTTTGTAGAGTGGGAGAATAATCTATTAATCTAAAAAAATAATCTATAATCTAAAAAAAAATAATTTATTTCTGGAGTGAATCCCCTTTTTTATACATGCCAGTATTTTGTTGGCTTTGCTTGCAGCGGCTTGGCATTGCATGCTACTGTCAAGCCTGTTGTCCACTAGTACCCCCAGGTCCTTTTTCATCTTAGATTCACCCAGAGGTTTCCCCCCTAGTGAGTAGCTTGCTTTCGTGTTTCTGACGCCCAAGTGCATTACTTTACATTTTTCAACATTAAACCTCATCTGCCATTTAGTTGCCCACCCCATTATTTTGTTCAGGTCCGCTTGTAAGGTTTCCACATCCTGCATAGAAGATATTGGCATGCTTAGTTTAGTATCATCCGCAAATACCGAGATTGTGCTGGATATCCCCTCTAGGTTTTTTATGAATAAATTAAAAAGGATTGGCCCCAGGACAGAACCTTGGGGGACACTACTTTCCATACCCGCCCAATCCGAGTACTCCCCATTTATCCCCACCCTCTGGACTCTCCCCTGGAGCCAGTTCTCTATCAAGGTACTCATCCTATGGTCCATACCTACGTACCTTAGTTTGTACAGTAAGCGTTTTTGGGGGACTGTGTCAAATGCCTTTGCAAAATCCATATACACCACATCTACAGGCCTTCCTTTGTTTAGATTGCAACTCACTTTATCATAGAAGGTTAATAGATTGGTCTGGCAAGAACGATTTTTCATGAATCCATGCTGATTACTACTAATAATACTGTTTTCATTACTAAAGTCTTGTATATAGTCCCTTAACATCCCCTCCAAAATCTTGCAGACTACAGATGTTAGGCTGACAGGTCTATAGTTACCCCGGATATATCTCGGCCCTTTTTTAAATATTGGTACCATGTTGGCTTTTTTCCAAACAGCTGGCACCATACCCGTCTGTAGACTATCCCTAAAGATCAAGAATAATGGTCTGGCTATCACCTGGCTGAGTTCCTTAACCACTTTACCACCGGAGGATTTTGCTGTCTTACGTCCAGGCCACTTTTTGCGATTCGGCGCTGTGCGAATTTAACTGACAATTGCGCAGTCATGCAACGCTGTACCCAAACAAAATATACGTCCTTTTTTTTCCCACAAACAGTGCTTTCTTTTGGTGGTATTTGATCACCTGTGCGATTTTTACTTTTTGCGCTATAAACAAAAAAAGAGCGTTTATTTTGAACAAATAACAATATTTTTAACATTTTTTTTATATGAAATTCCCCCCCAAAAAAATGTAAAAATCAAAATTTTTTTACATTTTTGGCCAATTTGTTTTCTGCTACCCATGTTTGGTAAAAAAAAATCACAATAAGCGTATTTTGATTGGTTTGCGCAAAAGTTATTGCGTTTACTAACTAAGGGAAAGATTTCTGTCATTTTTGGTGTTTTTTTTTTTAACGAGTAATGGCGGCGATCTGCGATTTTTTTTTTTTTTTTTTTTGCGGGACTGCGACATTGTGGCAGACAGATCGGACTCTTGACTGACATTTTTTACACTTTTGGGGGTACCAGTGACATTACTGCAGTAATCAGTGCTATATATATGCACTGTTACTGTAAAAATGACACTGGCAGGGAAGGGGTTAATTGTATTGGAGAGGGAGGGGTTAATGTAAGCCTGGTGCTTACTGACGTGTGTGGGGGGAGGTGACTGAGTGAGTCAGGGACAGATCGGATGTTCAGCTATGCTGAACACTGCGATCTGTCACTCCCTGTCACTTAAGAGATCCGCCCGCTCTGTTTACACAGGCGGGCGGATCTCCAAACTAGATTCCCTGACGATCGGGGAAGAGCAGCGGCGATCGCCGCCGCTCCTCCCCTGGCCCGACTCCCGCTGTGACTGAAAACAGGGGGAGGAGTGACGTAGGTCCAGCGACGTAGGTCTACGTCGCTGGACGGGATCGTGCCACATTGCCGCAGTAGCAGCAATGTGAGCGGTCCTAAAGTGGTTAAGTACCCTCGGGGGCAAGCCATCCGGTCCTGGGGATTTATTTATGTTAAGTTTCTCTAGTTTAGTTCTAAGTCTAACTTCTGTTAACCATGGGGGTACTTCCTGAAGAGTATTATTTAATTTGTCATTACAAGCTGGGTTAGTGTAGCCCCCCGATTCTTTTGTGAAGACTGAAGAGAAGAAATTATTTAACACTTTTGCCTTCTCTCTGTCCTCTGTGGCCAGCTTCCCTTCATCATCTTTTATGGGGCCAATGTGTTCTGGCCTCACTTTCTTACTATTTATATACTTAAAGTTGGTTACTTGTTGGGTTTTTTTTTTACTCTCTTCTACTATATGTCTCTCGTGTTCTATTTTAGCCGCCTTGATTTCGCCTTTACATTTCTTAACACACTCTTTGTAATACTTGAATGCTGCCTTAGAGAACAGAAATTTTGTGCAGGCAAGGGCAGGTCCCCATTGATCCCACTTTAGCGCAGGCAAGTGCAGGTACCCCCCCCCCCCCCACCATAGATTCCCCTTTAGATCAGGCCAGGCCAGGGTCACCCATATACATCCCTCTTTAGAGCAGGACAGGACAGGTTCCCCATAGACCCCCTTTAGTGCAGGCAAAGGCAGGTCCCCCATAGATCCCCCTTTAGAGCTGGCCAGGGTACCCCATATACATTCCCCTTTAGAGCAAATTCTCATAGATCCCCCGTTAGCACAGGCAGGTCCTCCATAGATCCCCCTTTAGAGCAGGTCAGGACAGGGTGAGGGTCCCCCATAAAGATCCGCTTTAGAGCAGGCAAGAACAGGTAGGTCCCCTATAGATCCCTTAGAGCAGGCCAGGGCCCTCCTCCCATAGAGATTCTCCTTAGAGCAAGCCAGGGTCCCCCTCTGATATAGATCCCCCTTAGAGCAGACCAGGGTCCCCATCCTATATATAGATAACCCTTAGAGCAGGCCAGGGTCCCCCTCCCTTACACATCCCCCTTAGAGCAGGCAAGGGTCCCCCTCCCATATAGATCCCCCTTAGAGCAGGCCAGGGTCCCCCTCCCATATAGATCCACCTTAGAGCAAGCTTGGCCAGGGCTAGTCCCCCATAGATTAGACTTGGTCCCCCTTAGTGACTTGACTTCTTTTTTTTTTTTACTTCTCTTACCGTAGGCTCTCTCCTCCAGCCTCTCTCTCCCCAATCCCATTGCTGCAAGGTTATATTATTTAGCAATATAATATATTTTCTCCAGTCCATTCAGTTCTCCCACGCTGGGCGGCCGTGCTGCACACACAGTCTACAGAGACAGTCCCTCCCCTAGCCATGGCACAGACAGAGATCACTCCGCAGCCGCGCAGTCACGCAGTCACGCAGGCAGGTCTATTGCCACCATCACACTACTTTGTGAATGGCACCGGCCAGATAGAGCTGAGCAGGAGGCGGAAGCAGCCAAGCTGAGGGAGGCCCAAGGCCCCGCCTCTGAGCCATCGCATCAGGGATTAGTCGTCTGAGTCTCTGGGACACTCACTGCAGTGAAAAATGTAAACGGCAGCGCGGCGGACCCCGCAAGGACCGCTCACGGACACCAGTGTCCGTGTGCGGACACCTTGCCAACCCCTGCTTTGGTACTGACCTTTCTCCTACTTAATTCGTTGCATGCTTGTTATAGCTGATTGACTTGGAATGCTTTGGGGCATAAGACAGCCAGGCACCTATCATTTTTATAAGGAAATCCAAATGGTAGCCTCCATATTTCTCCCAGTACAGGTTCTCTGGTTTGTTTAAATCTAAATTAAGAGGAAAATTTTGGTTACAATTGGGCATGGGCACCTGGGAAATTTGAGATCAAGAATAAAACCAGTTTGAAGCCACAAAAATGAACATGCAATCATGCAGACATACTAAAATCCTTAATTTTCATAGTCATTTAATAATTTTCATATTACAGCCGTTGTTTTTACTGTTTAACCACCTCAAAACTAATATTATTAAGTTTTCAGCACTGTCACACTTGTCATGCAACACTGTACCCAAATACATTTTGTATTGTTTTTTTTTTTTTAGACAGAGATTTCTTTGGTGGTATTTAATTATGTAATCACCATTTTGGGTTTTTTATTTTTTTGCTATAAGAATAAAAATACCGTAAATTAAAAACAAAAACACTTTTTTTTTTTAGTTTCTGTTATAACATTTTGTAAATAAATAACCTTTCTTTATAAATTTAGGCCACAGTTTATTCTGCTAAATTTTTTCTTCTGTCTACAAATTTTTGTTTATATATTTGAAAATTGATCAGTCCTGATGTACTTATGGCTTATGTAATTTCTTGAGGCCATACAATGTCAGAACATTACAAATACCCCTCAAGTGACCCATTTTTGAAAAGTAGACAGTCCTAG
Source organism: Pelophylax lessonae (assembly GCF_965119305.1). Lineage (NCBI taxonomy): Eukaryota > Metazoa > Chordata > Amphibia > Anura > Ranidae > Pelophylax > Pelophylax lessonae. Next base: position 205,405,095 of record NC_138775.1, on the reverse strand, counting down.
GTATTTAGTAAGAGACATGGTGAGTTTTTTGAAGTTGTAATTTTTTGTCACTTTTTTTGGAAAATTAATATATTATTAAAATGTGTTTTTTTTTTTTTCACAATGTTATGTCTCACACACAGCATAGGCATACTTATAATTACATCCCAAAACACATTCTTCTATGCCTCCCAAATATGGGGATACCAAAACCCAAGGAACACCCTTGGGCTTTCATCAGTGGTGTATTTAGGTTTTGTGCTGCCCTAGGCCTGACTAAACATGTGCACCCCCTAATTTAAATATGACCCCCCCTTCCTGTAAAGGCCACACCCCTTCCTGTTTATGACCCACCCTGTCATCTGTAAACCACAGACCATAACCACAGTCTATCAGTGCCCATCAGCATAGCTTCATCAGTTCCCATAAGTTCAGCCTCATCAGTGCAGCCTTATAAGTCTTTATGCCTTATATGCCTCTTTACTGCCCATCAGTGCAGCATATCAGTGTGGCCTCCTTATTGGTCACCAGTGCAGCCTTATCAGTGCCAATTAGTACAGCCTTATATCACGGGATTAGTAAGATTACTCTGTTAAGATATTTGGACTTGTGTTTGCTGCCACTGATTGTAATTATAGGATTTTTTCACTTATGTATATAATAAATAGGAAGTCCATAGTCATTATACAAATAATGAAATATTTTTTTTGCTGCCCCCCTGCAAAGTGCTGCCCTAGGCCTGGGCCTTGTTGGCCTAGGCCAGGATACAGCACTGGCTTTCATACAGCATGGCTATAATTAGAATTACAACCTAAAACACGATCTTATTCTCCTTCTGAGTATGATGATATCACGTGTGAGACTTTTTCAGTGCCTGGACTGATTATGTACCAGATATTGAATCTTGTGTATCACACAAATTAAGCAATTGTAATAAAAGTAATGTACTGTAATGGTGGCCTCTTTACAAGTAGTCGGGTAATATAGCTTAGTGTACATCTCCTATAGCAGGCCCAGTTCCTATAAGCCAAGCAAGCTTAGTATAGCAACTGGTATATGACTGCCCCAGGAATGCCATGTTCACTGTCCAGGTAGTACAGGAAACCTAAGAAAGGAAGAGTTGTGGTTCCAGGAGTGCAATTTTCTGCAGGGTATGGCTGGGATTGGTGTGGCAGTGATCAGGGACATTGTAACTGGCATGGCGGTAATCAGCAACAATATGACTGGTGTAGTGGTGATCAAGGACACTGTAACTGGTGTGTCTGTGATTATGGACAATATGACTGGTGTGGTGGTGATCAGCAACACTGGGACTGGTGTGGCAGTGATCAGGGACACTGTAACTGGTTTGGCCATGATTATGGACAATGTTACTGATGTGCAAAAATATTATTCAAAGTGTAGGGGATTCACTTTAAAAGTAGCAGTGATGTATCTATATATGCGTGTTTCTTCATAAAACAACAATCCTTACAAAAGTCCAAAAGAAAGCTAATAAATAATATTTACCAAGTGTTAGTGCAATACACTTTTACTTCTACTGTTTAAATAACAGTGAAGCAATCTTCTCTGGTTTAAATGTCCTCAAATCCAAACACCTCCTCGCGTGCACAGGCGATCCCTCTTCTCCTCAGAAGAAAACTCCCCAATCTCACATGCCTTCCATTCTCATGATTGGCAAGATAGCTTAAAATTCAATGCACCGAACGACTCTTGTCCCATATAGGTGTTATTGGATGCCTCCACAGGGTTCACAAATGATCCCTTAATAGTAAGATATTTGGTTTCTATGATGTGTACCTTTTTAAAGTCTCACATTTACTTTCTTATTTTGGGTAGCGTACTCTGGATGTGGTACATTGCGCACAACATCTGGCATCCTTATTCATAAACTTTTTATAAACCCTGTCTAATTATCTTGGAAATTCTGCTTTTGAATATAAATGTATGCTTTCTATTAAATGTACAAATATAATCCAAAGTGCCTTTGTTTTCTTTTAGAAAGGACAGTGGGAATACAACATCTGCAACAATGAAGTAGCTGCACAAGTTTTGGGCTTAACAGTAAATTCACAAGCTTCTAATCCAAACGTCCCACCAGTTGTTGTTGAGCCATATATGAGTACAGATGCAAGCAGTTTCCCCAACCCCGTGATTGTGTATGCAGTGGTAACTCAAGGATTTTCCCCAGTTTTGGGTCTAAATGTTACTGCTATAATAGAACCAGAGAATGGAAAAATAAGAACCTTGCAACTTTTAGATAATGGTGCAGGTAAATGTCTTTTTCTACAATTACATTACTACTTCCTATGTATAAAAGCTACAACATGTAGAGGAATCTAAAAAGCCAAAGTAGAACACTAGTTCTGGTGACCTTTGGGTCCCCAAGGAATTGCTTTCATTTGCAGGGATTATCTCTCACTTCCTGTTTGGCTATGGGACAGGAAGTGAAGCGAAATCTATGCAAAAATTCTGTCGGGTTATATTCTTCCCTTACTCTATCCAAAATGGGAAAAAAAAAGTTTCGCCTATAGTTCTACTTTAAGGCAGTTTATTTGGTATAAATGGGCTCTCAGGACACCACAACAGATGATAAAATGTACATTAACGTTTTTTAAGAACGCAGTGCACCACCACACAAGATGCAATGTGTGTTGGGCTCTACTGTACAATGCATTGAGTGCCATTCAAATAAATGCCACTGCAATGCACTGTACATAGAGCAGGTGCATTACTATGCAATATGATGATGTGTTTTTTTGCACGCTGCCCCATCACACAAGTGTGAATGGGCCCCGAGGCCAACCAGAAATCGAATTTTTTTTTCCCTGAATACAACAACAACATTTTTGTGCTTACTTTTTTTAGCTTTAATTAGTTGGACCCTAAAATGCCATATTTCTCAGTGCTTGACAGCTTTGTGAATTGAATAATTCTAAAAACCAGTCAGCACATAGAGATTCTTGTACAAGAAAAACACAGACTTGAACAAATGATTATTGCCTCTCTGTTTGGCCGCCACATGACCACATGACCTAACTTTTCCTCTACTACACATTTAAATCAGAATTTCAGTTTTTGCTGGCAGAGCCATGTATTTCAACATCTGTAAACATTGTCAACCGACTGTCTGCACTCTCTCTTTACTCTTCAAACATCTGTTCTCTTCTTTTAGTTTGTGCATTCATTCTACCACTACTGGCTGCTCAGTTGCACAACATTCAAATAATAATGCTGTCACCTCAACTTGCCCTATAATTGAACAAGTCACCCTGGTTTTTACCTTTCACATCCTTGGTTGTTGTCTGAAATTGGCTGACACCATTTACATATGATCACTGCATATTACTTCTTTTTTTGTTATTTACAATGAATATAGTTCTCCGATTTTGTTATTTGCATGTCAACACAACACAGTACTTCTCCACCACTTCTGTATGCTGAGGGTGATTCTGAGTATTCATTCTAGTTGTGTATATATAGATGCTGCACAGTGATATTTCTCCTTCTCTGTATGCTAAGTGTAATCTCAGTATGTTATAATGTCTGCATATATGTTTCCTAGGGTTCCTTCACACAGACAGCCAGGTAACAGTAAAAGCTTGTGGTTGAACTTAGGTTTTACAGACCCCTGGCAAAGCACATAAAGAAAGACGTGCAGCGGCCACGAATAAACTGCATGACACTAATGAATGCAGCTCATTTTATTGTATGGGGCCAAGCCGCAACCGCACTGCTAATGTGTGCATTGTGGCTCAGCCTTTTAAGGGTTAAAACAGGTAGCGAGGCAGTTGACATCTCTAATATTGTAATAAGCAGGAAGTCCCGCACTGGATGTAATGAGTACAGGGACAAATCCCGACACCGATGATGTCATCACGCTAGGCAGTTCCAGGCGTTAGCTCCAATGTGATGAGCAATCTCTGTGCACTGCTCTTTCAGTTGTTATGTTTGGAGATGTCATATGATAAACTCTGTGAATAATACATAGCTTCTTCTTTTTTTTCTATAATATGTGTTTATTGAGATTATTGCATGGCATACAAATCAGTATTTTGCAGATAGTAGTACATCTTATCTCAAGACATGTAAATATCACATACTTTAAAAGAATTATAACATGCCATCTCAAGTTGTTTTGCTCCATATCCTAACAGGAAGAAGAGGAGTCATAGAGGAAAAAAAGGGGGGGGGGGCGGGGATTGGGAATGTAAAGTGGGGCCTAATATTGATTATCCCTTGAAGGTAAAGTTCTACGTGATGGAAGAGTGCTGCACTGCAAAAGTCTGAACAGTGAATATAGAGCAATTGTATTCACTTTGGTAGGGGACTAAATCACTAATGGACTATATTATATTTATTCACATTTTTTGGAAGTGTTACATTTTGTCACTTTTGCACTTTAACCACTTGCCGACCGCCGCAAGTATATATACTGTGGCGGTCAGCCCCGTGCAGGCAAAGTGACGGTACGTCACTAGCCTGTGAGCCAATAGGGGGCGAGCTCCCGCCCCCGCTCGTTCACGGACACCTAAGCGCGAGTGACCGGCGGACCCGATGTCCGCCGGTCACTCGCGATCGTCAGTTACAGAGAGAGAAAGGCAGGCAGCTAATGTAGGACCGTTGATCTCTGCTGTTACACACACAGCCACATCCCTTTACAGTTAGAAGCATGCCCCTAGGGACACACTTAACCCCTCCTTCTCTAATAAAGTTAACCCCTTCCCTGCCATTGTCATTTTTACAGTAACAGTGCATATGTATAGCACTGATAACTGTAGTAATGTCACTGGTACCCCCAAAAGTGTCAAAAATGTCAGTCAAGGATCCGATCTGTCCGCCGCAATGTCGCAGTCCCGCAAAAAAAATCGCAGATCGCCGCCATTACTCGTTAAAAAAAAACCAACAAAAATGACAAATCTTTCCCGTAGTCAGTAAACGCAATAACTTTTGCGCAAACCAATCAAAATACGCTTATTTTGCGATTTTTTTTTTTACCAAACATATGTAGCAGAAAACAAATTGGTCAAAAATGTTAAAAAAATTTGATTTTTACATTTTTTTGGGGGAATTTCATATAAAAAAATGTGAAAAATTATTATTTTTTTCGAAATTTACGTTTTTTTTTGTTTATAGCGCATGATCAAAAAATCGCACAGGTGATCAAATACAACTAAAAGAAAGCTCTGTTTGTGGGAAAAAAAGGATGTCAAATTAGTTTAGGTACAGCGTCGCACGACCGCGCAATTGTCTGTTAAACTCACGCAGTGCCGAATCGCAAAATAGGGCCTGGTCAGGAAGGGGGTAAAATCTTCCGGGGCTTAAGTGGTTAAAATTGTCACACTGTAATCTATGAATTATTTTGACATTTTTGCAGTGGATCACTCACATTTTCAATTTTGTTATTTTCTTTATGAATTTATCATAGTGAAAGTACCCATTTGGTATTTATTTAGGAGGTTTTATTTATCTTTACACAATGGATTATGTATTTTAGAGGGGTAGCACTGCACTATCTTGGCTAATACTTTATTTTAAAGTGGAGTGAAACACTCGGAGGGGAGTGCTAGCTGCTTGGATAGTTATCATATTTGGTTGTGCAAATTTAATTTGGTTGGTTAATATTATCTCTGATAATGTACAGTACTATGTTTAATTGTACTATTGGGAATATTATTACATGTACTGTGGAAAAGTTTGTATAACTGCACCAATATGGTTTGTCATAATCTACCTAGAGCAATAAGATAGAATCACATGCATTTTTATGTATGTTAAAGTCTTTTCTTATTAAATTTGGTATGTTTTCAACAAAGCTAACGGTTGCTTGTACCTACCTCAAAAGATGTTCTGAGTTTAGTTGACATATTTGCCTTGCATCTCTGAATTGTATGTTATCCCACTAAATGTGGTTTCTTTACAATGAATTCAAATTTATTTTTAAATTTTTTTTTAAGGGGCGGATATTATCAAGAATGATGGAATCTATTCCAAATACTTTACAGACTTTAGTGGAAATGGCAGATATGGTTTAAAAGTGCGAGTTGAAAGTAAAAGCAAAACTGCCAAATTGGCGCTGCCAAAAAATCAGGCATTATACCTACCTGGCTATGTTGAGAATGGTAAGAATGGTACAGGGCGTTAGCAAATATAGAAAAAAAATTATATAAACATTCATTAATGTTAGGAGACCTAGTTACCAGATTTTTCATTTTAACAATACTCTTCGCATAAGATTAGAAGTGTGTTTAATGTATTTTATGCATTCTTTACCAGTAAAAACCACCCTTGTTTAGACATCCATAAGCCTCGAAACTGCTGCTTGAAGTCCATCTAGTTCAAGCAATAAAAGGGAAAAAAAAATTACAATCCTATATACACAAACCCATACCCACAGTTGATCCAGAGGAAGACAAAATACCCAGCAAAGCATGACGCAGTTTGCTCCAGCAGGAGGAAAAAATCTTCCTGACCCCCAGAGAGGCAATTGGATGTTCCCTGGATCAACTTTACTTGTAAATGTTAGTATCCAGTTATATTATGTACTGACTAAGCTGGACAGAACAAACTTTTGAGGCAGTTATTTCCACATTTTCACAGCACTTACTATGAAGAAGCCTTTCCGTATTTGAAGATGAAATCTCTTTTCCTCTAGGTGTAAAGAGTGCCACCTTATGCTCTATGATGATCTTAAAGTGAATAAGTCAACACAAATGTAGCGCACCCCCTTAGGAGCCGCAAGTTAAATGGGATTCCCCACCTGGCACAGCCAGGCACACCAAATATTCACAGGCACACTTGAGTCAGGGAACAGTCAAGTGCTTGGGTTTTTTTGTTTTATTGAGGGATTAGAACTTGGATAGGGATTGGGAAATTAAGGGATGCCCACTTGAATTCCAAAAACTTCAGGGACAACTTCTCCTATATACAGTCTATATACACTCCTCACTTTCTCCAGCACATTTGCTTGCAGAACTCCAGCTGGCACACTATTTTCAGATCTGACAAAGCACTTAGAGCAGATTTAAATCAAAAGCCTGTTATAGGCAGGAACAGAAGGCCCCTTAAGTGTGTAGCAAAAAATGCAGTGTCCAGCTTAATTACTCCTGTGGCTACTGATTTCAGTGCCACCTCTTCAGGCACTGCCAGCCTACCTGGCTGCACCTGCCCCGTTCACTAGCCCTCCTTGCTACTTCTTCCCAGTTCTCCCAGACTAATCTTTACTCCACAGTCCTCCCAGACTGATCACTCACCAGCCCACCTGACTTCAGCCCACCGCAGACCTCTCAGGAGACCTCCTGGACGTGCTGACCTGCTCCTGGTGTCCTCTCCTTGCTCCCGTACCTCCAGGAAAGATTCCTCAGTGTGTTGTAGAGGGTCCCTCCAGCATCTGAGCACTAGGCCCAAAGTCACCCCCCCTCTAGGCTAGGGGGCGCCCCCAAGGGCCACTGACAGCCTCCTCAGAACCTCATCTCCATCTTCCACCTGAATGCTCCGGCTGGCATGACTCATGCCTATTTATGAGGGGCCTACCTCCTTTCAAACCCTTTGCTGGGGATTGGTTGGGGCCCTCATAAATATGCCAAGCAGCGCCTCCTAGCTTCCACCTACCACTTCTGGAAGCTTCTCCAAGGTTCCAGAAAGCAGGGGGAGGCACCAGAGATGCTCCTTGCTGAGTCATCCAGCCTCACTGAGTCACTCAACCTTGACCCAGATTCAACCCAGACCTGGCTGTCAGCCAAGCCAATTTGTTTATACTAACAAAACCTATTTACACCTAGCACAATAGCTAGAGGGTGCTACACCAAGTTCACTATATGGACCACTTGTGTATGATATTATTATACATGTTGATCATATCCCCTTTAATCCCCTCTTCTCAAGAGAGATTAAATTCAGTTCCTCTAATCTTTCCTCATGTCAGATGTGATGTTAGTAGCCCCAGCAGACTCGGAACTGTCACTCAAATTACGCTCTGTAGTATTCCCCTTTGCTCCTCCCCCAGCAGCTACATTATGGGATATGGGCCAGCATAGACAGTAATTAGACACTCCAAGAAGAGGAATGGACGATGATGTGCAAGGAGGGAGGGAACTATGCAATGGCACACTACAAACCACTAAAATAAATGCTGCAAGCAAGCATTTCAAATACTTGCTTTTTGTGTTTTTGCATGCAAATTTTAGGTTGGTGACAGGGTATCTTAAAAGTCAATATAAATTATAAATATCATAACCTATATAACCTAATAATATATATATATATATATATATATATATATATATATATATATATATAACCTTAGGGAAGGTTAGTAGGGCTCTTGAGTCAGATGACTTGGAGCTACGATAGCAGTTCATGGGCCAATAACATCATCAGCATCTTCAGTCAAAGTTATCGAAGACTTTGCTAATGTCATCTCGTACAATGCAGAGCTGTTGTGGACCACATGACCTATTATGCAAGGTTTTGCTCACATGATCCCAGAATTGGTATGCGGTATCATCTGTTTATTGGAGTCAACAAGCAAGATTATGATAGTTCGGGTGGGTGTCCCCTCTTTTCCATCCTCCCTAATGTCAGATCCAAACATACTTGCTGTGAACAATATCACTAGCTTTCAATCTTTTTTTTAGTAGCTGTAATCATGCACTGAATGAGTTCCTTAAAAGCTAGGTTCAAATAGGCAGCTATAGGCCTCAGTTTGAAGTTAGTATGTCTCTAATGCCCCTTGCTTTTCATCTTTATCAAGAACAGATGAAGTTCCCAGACACACTACATATTCTTATAGCAAAAAATACAAATGTATCTTTTCATGTGTTACATGTATATGGTAGTATTAGTTAAAAAGAGTATTTCAGACTTTTTCTACTAATACCTTTCATATGCTTATTTCTTTTGTGCATAGGTGCTATATTCAGTAACCCCCCAAAGCCAAAAGTTACGACTGATGACCTAAATCTAGGGGATTTTACAAGAACAGCTTCGGGAGCTGCCTTCAGAGTAACTGAAGTACCATCAGGCCCCCTTCCTGATGTGTTTAAACCTGGAAAAATCATAGACTTGTATGCAATCTTTCGAGGCCAGCAAGTTACATTATCTTGGACTGCTACTGGAGATGATCTTGATCAGGGCAATGGTATGTGTTAAATGTTATGTGTTAACATTTTTTTAAATTTTCTGTTTGTCTTTCAAGTCTTGGACTTTGGTGTTCAAAAGGATTCCAACTGGATTATCAGTCATGTAATGTATGGTCTGAAAATACCTACAGAGATGTAATACATAGTTAATTATTGTTATTATGGTTGGAAAAAGACACATGTCCATCTAGTTCAACCCATACATGGTACTTTAAGATATGAGGGTGCATGTGTTTGTTCTCCTTTCCTCTCATGATGCAGCACTAGGCGCTTGATTGGCCAAATGCCAATCACAACGGAGGGACGAGAGTCCATAAAGTTCCAGCCCAGAAGTTAAGCTGGCCATACATAGTTTTTTGTTTTTTTTTTTACGTTCAGTCAGAAAGCTGAAAGAAAAGGAACTAACAGATTCCTGCATTTACACAACTCCAGGACATTGTATACAGTAACTACACTAATTAACTACACACTTTTTAAATTATTAGTTTAAAGCACTTAAAGTCTAAGGGCTCATTTACATTTAAGTGTTTTACCCCTGCATTTCAAGGCATGTCACCATTTAAATTATTTGTTTAAAGCACCTAAAGTCTAAGGGCTAATCAACATTTAAGCATTCTAACCCATGCAGTTTAAGGCATGTCAACGCATGTACATGGGTTAGCCATTGTTTTAAACAATACTAATTAATTTCTGTGTGGGGTGTTGCATGTGTTGCCCATTTTTTGATGCATTGAAGTGCATTATGGGGCCTACAAAAGACAATGGCAGGACATGAAAAAGCATGACATTAGGTAACACACCTTAAAATATTTACACAAAGGTCACATATACATTAGAACATTGTCATATATGCAATAGATTGTGCAGAAAAAAAATGTACGTGGTAAAAATAAATGAAAAAAGACAAACAAATTTCTTAGCCTTTGAGATGCATCTTGAGAATTCATCATCAAGCTTTCACCTACCATGCTTCCCAAGAAAAATCTGCCATATTACTCTGCATCTCCTGATCCCTCTGCTCTCATTTTTTCCTGATGTTTGCACTGCTGAACACATTTTAGTAATTCTGTGTCCTCGCTGAGTAGATTGTCCTTGTTTCCTGTTGTGCCAAATATAGTATACGTATAAACGTTACAGTGTAAAGTAGGGTACATTATATAAGAAAATCGAGTGAACGATTGTCCGATTTTGTTTGTTGTTTCACAACAAATTGAAACCGATAAACAAAAATTTGAAAGAAATTTCTAGTACGACAAAGGCTTTTTTGTTGTTGTTTATTGTTTCTGATCATGGCAGTCTTTCTTTTCTGATTTTTCTTGTACAAAAATCATGCGAAAATGGTACATATTAAACAAAAATCGTTCATTTTATTCCTCTTCGAGAAACATTTTGGAGTTTGCTTCTTCGAGAATTTTCGTACAAAAAAGTCGGAATCGGATGTCAAAAGTTGTGTTCAAAAATCGTACGCAAGTTCTTTGGATGAAAATTCTCACCCCATTGTGTGCGAGCCTTTAGGGTCTCAGGAACCAGTTAAAGAGAAAGTATAGTGTATTTTTAGTGAGCACATATTATTATTGCAATTATTATTATTGTATTTTCTTCATGTATTTTTTTCACATTTTGCAATTTATAGATTAGCCACTAGAAGGAGCAAACACTAAGGGACCATTTAGATATATGCACATACATAGAGATGCATTTTTTTTTTTTGTAGTATTAGGCAGGTGTGTTGTAATGCATTAACATACCTTGACGTGCATTTTGATGCACGTTGACCTACATTTTTCAATGTGTTTTTGGATTTATAATTTGGAGTGGATAAGGCTAACAACAGCTGACCAAGGCTTACTAATACCCGTTGCCAGTGTATCAAAATGCATGTTATATGCATTTTGATCCACTGCTATTGACTTCAATGGGCCTTCATTGCAAAAAATATATATATTTTTGAAAACACACTGCACTGCAGCACTGATGGGATGAAGATGGGAAGAGACTATTCCTATTATAAGCAAGCTGGACACATGCATTTTGGCGCATTGCAATGCATGCATTAAAACACAAAAGTGTACTGTAAATGTAAAAGGCTCAATAGAGCAAAGGGAGAATGGCTGATTCACAGGGAACAGTTACAGTGTAAAAATCACTCCATCTACCTTCAGGGTGTGCATTTATTTAATGTTTCAGATACACATTGTGAGAAGGAATGGTTTATTCTGACACTTAGAATTCAGCATGATCTTTCCTAACTATTTAACATTTTTAACTTGTGATTGTAGACTTGTAATTACACAGTTTTTTTTTATTTTTGTTTTTTTTTCAGCTTCCAGATACGACTTGCGAATGAGTCACAACAGAGAGGAATTATTAGACAACTTTGAAAATGGCACAGTAGTCAATACAACAGATCTCCTACCACTACCAGCTGGCACTTTGGAGCAATTCAGTTTTACTCCACAGAATATTACTATTAAAAATGGTACTGTCCTTTACTTTGTCCTGGTTGCTATAGACAAAGTCAATCAAATGTCAGAACCTTCTAACTTGGCGAAGGCATTGTTGTTCATACCTCCAGATCCAAGATCCAACTCAAAGACAGGTGTCATGGTGGTACTGATTCTACTAGCAGTATTCTTTTCCATAGGTGTGGTGGGATTATCTGTGTATTGTCTTTTAAGCAAAAAAAGAAGAAACGTAATATAAAGTGTAACGTATTTTCAGTGAACAAAATGTCGAAAAATAAGGAGAAAGGATCAAAATTTTGTTTTTTATAGTTTGATAAAAAAAAATGTATACCATTGAATATTGTGTGCACTACTGTCAGGATATCTTATTACCTCATGCACATATTTTATATTCAAACTGGTGTGCCACAGGAAAGTTCTTATCATGCTCAGTTGTTGTTGCAGCAGTGGCAAAACACAAAATAAAAGCACCCTCAATTAAATATTGCCCACCACATGCAGTGCTGTATGTCTAGCCTGGAAGTATGTGCCAATTTATGGACCCTCTAGGGTTGCAACCATTACAGTGTTTATCTGCTTTACAATTGAAAATATTATTTAAAGAAGAACTCTTTGTATCGTATTGGATTTCCATGCCTGCACTGCAAGGGTAACTGCTCGTTTTTGTCTTGGGGATTGCAGAGCAGAGATATACTTACCTAATCCACCAAACCTCCAAGCGCAAGACTGGTCCCCACTACTCCTGCCCCCCTTCCCTCCCCTTGCACGCTAGTGATCTTGTGAATGGACTGTTCCTGACATCATCACACCCATAGACCAGCTCTGGACATGAGGACAGCAGGAACAGTCCACTGCTGGACGTGGGGGGAGTACAGATTTCCAGAGCATGGGAGAAAAAGCCCCACTGCATGAGAGAAAAAAAAACATTTTATGGAGTTAGGCTTTAATACTTATACAGGATGTTAGTTTTGCCCTTCCAGGACCAGTGATGTTCAAATCAGGAAGGGTAGGGACCGGAGGGCAGTGTAAAGTCCCTATCTGCCACACAACATTATTCATTTTCATGGTGCAGGGGTAGACCAGGGCTTACAACGCTATTTGTTGCTAGGGTGACAGCGACCTGTCAGCACCATGAAAATTGATGATGTTCATCCAAGTTGAGGATTCAGAAGAGGACAGAAGTCCTGATTTCATCCTGACCTGCTCCACTACCTCCATGTTACTGAGTAATCATTGCTGCACATGATCTCTCTACAGCAGTTTATCTTTACAGCAACATTTATCGCTAATAGTGTATAAAGATGCCACGATCTCAAGCATATCTCCCAACAGTCTGAGATAGGAAAAGTATGTAGACAAAGGACACACCCTTGCACACCTCAGCTTGCATGTCCTCAGTAGCATGGGTCATGAAGAATTAATGAGCAAAAAAGAATCTGGATAAACCCACAAGCATTCCTACCAACTTTTTGAGATGGGAATGAGGGACACCTACTAGCAAAAGGATGTAGGCAGAGGACATGCCCCTGTCACGCCCCCTTAAAGGAGAATTACCAAAAAATAAAGATGAGTTAAACACACAAGGGCTTTTTTTTTACCACTATTTTTCCTTTCATTGGCTTTTGAAATTTACGAATGCAGCAACTTAGAATTTAGATGAAAGGTTTAGCGCTAGGAAACACTTTTTGAAAGACACAAAAGTGCATTTTATATACAACTATATAGATCAGAGCAAAATGAGGGACAAATGAGGAAGAAAGAGGGACAGAGGGACATTGCTCCAAATCAGGGACAGTTGGGAGCTATGCCCACAAGTTCTTTTTCATCACTATGTTTCCTTTGTATTTCCATTTTTAAAACAGTAATGTGGTAATAAAAAGGTTTGTGTGAAAGGGTTAGTGTAGTGTATTACTTTTGGTAGTTAGAGGAATTCCAGGTATGGATATTTCATACATAGTTACATCGATCCAGCTTGGCCAATGCCATACAAGATGAGTTTGCAGCAAGTAAATTGATACCCCAAATCTCAAGCTTCAAAACAGCATGCGCCTGTGAAATGGCAACAACCTTCGGTACTCAAACTGTTCATACAGTAAGTGAAAATTTTAAAGCCTTTACAGGTAATAGCCATTATTTTAGCGTTAACTGTGAATGATGGCCCTAGAGTTATTGCACTCACTCCAGCACGCATGGCAATATGTAACATGTGTAGCACAATTGTTTTTGTGCATAATTGACGTCCTCCCGAAACAGCCTCGCGCACGCACCATGGGCCGCGCTGCGGCATGATTTGTCACCAGCTGTGTCCACTAGACACAGCAGATGACTGATCACTGTACCAGGCTGCTGCCAGTATCATGTGATCTCTGTGACCAATCACAGCAGATCACATGACAATTGTACACAATGAATGGCTTTGATTCATGCCACTCATTTTGTATAGTTGTGTAGATCTCTGTGATTGGTCACAGTGATCATATGGTACAGACCAGGCAAATCACAGCCCATCTGTATCATGTGACTAGCTGTGGCCAATCACAGTTAACCACAATAGTAAACACTGAATGAATCAATTTCATTCAGTAGAAATAGTTGCTTATAATAGTAAAATTCACTGATATAAGCAATCATAATGTGTAAAAAAAAAAAACCTGATCACTTCCCCAGAGTAATACAATGTTACTATGGTAACACTGTATTGTTCTGGTCAAAAAAAAAAAAACATGTCACCGGCTAGTGTAAGAGCAGTCTCTCTCTTGCGCTCAAATGGTATGCGAGAAGGTAAGAAGTCTTGTGTGGTCTTTGTACACACCACCAAAGGTGTCCCTTAACACCACTCCAGTTATATGATGATTCAATATTGCACTCCAGTTATATGATGATTCAATATTGCACTGGTGACAGTATGTAAAAAATAAAATTGTGAAAATGTTTTTTTCTTTCTTTATTTTCCAAAAAATTGTGACAAAAATTACAACTTCAGAAAACTCACCGTGCCTCTTACCTTATACTTTGGACTGTCTACTTTCCAAAAACTGTGTTGGCATTTTGGGGCCCCAAGAAATAAGATACATCAGGATTGATCAATTTTCATATATAAACTATGGTATATATATATATATATATATATATATATATATATATATATACCATAGTTTGTGGACTTTATAACTTTCCTACAGACTAAATTAAAAACACTGATTTGGGTTATTTTCACCAAAGAAATGTGTCAGAATACAATTTGGCCTTAATTTATAAAAAGATTATTTATGTGCAAACAAAGAAAAATGTGCTTTTTCTTTTCAAAATTTTGGGTCTTTTTTATTCATTTAGCAAACAATAAAAAACCCAGCAGTAAATAAATACCACCAAAGGAAACCTCTATTTCTGTGGAAAAAAAAATGATACAAATATCATATGGGTGCAGAGATGCATGCCTTGGGCATCTGTCATTCAAAGTGCGACTGCGCTGAAAGCTGAAAATTGGCCTGGGCAGGAAGGGGGTGAAAGGTATTGAAGTGGTTAAGGAGACATCAGGGGACTATTAGAAAACAAATTCCACCTATAGACCCCAATGAAGTCGGTCAAGCAGAGATCATGCTCTACCCAGAATCATCCACCATGACTCTCCCAGGTATGCAGATAGGACAGCAAAGCCTGGGATATATGGAAGGGGTCAGTATGTTCCGGGGACTGTGGAAGTGATTGGGAAGCTTTACAGCCATCTGAATCACTTTCATCAGAAAGTTAACAGCCGACTGACAAGTATTCAAAAAAAAAAAAAACTGCTGATGGCACCAACGAGTGCCTTTCTTTGGTGGCATTAAATGGGTTAAAGGTAGTGTACGGGAAACCCCAAAACTCATGGGTTTCAGTAACATTTTGACTGTTGAAGCCAGACTGAAAATTATTTATTAGACAAACATGCAGGTAGACAGATATGTTTGGAGAGCAATTCCATCACATTACATTCTGTTGGTTTGAAAACCATTGCTCCAGCTGGCTAGGACACCTAATACAATTTATACATTCTGAAGTGGGTGGCACCTAGCTAACTAAATTATTTTGAAGTCCCATTTGAGTCTTTGGTGACATTCTTTGATATGCAGGTGGTCATTCACATCACTTCCAAGGCTTGTTTGCTCAACAGGTCTTCAAAGGTTGAGATAGCAATCTAACAGCTGGCTTTTGAACACAACAGCTGTTATACAATATGACTTCTCATATTGACATATGACATCCAATATATCTGCTTAATCATAAATACATGTTTGATAATCATAAATAAATGTTTGATAAATAAAATGGCTGTTCGCTTTTCCCCATCAGTAGCAAAAAAATAATTAATATACTGGCAGAATCAGTAAGGCAATAATTGCTGTGTTAATGCTAAGGACAAACTGCATCATTTGTGTTCTTATATATTCTTCCTTACTCTGTCACCTCCAGTCAGTGCCAGAAGATTGGAGGTCTGTGCATGAACTTCTGGGCAGAAAAGAACTGCTAGTGGTTCAAAGTGCACCTTTGGAGGAGTGAATATTTAAAAAAATAGGCAAATACAGTATTTCCCAGTATATTAGTGACATCTAGTGGTGTGTTAGAAGATTGCTGCTATTTTCTTGCTGCACTCAAAATTTGTTCAGAGGAAATGATGAGGACATAGAAGGACAAGGGGATCAAAATAAAAATATTATTGTGTGCATTTTTAGTTCTCCAGTCCTCTGCTCCACTATGTTTGCTACTTTGTTACACGCTGGTGCTTTGTGCTTTTCCACCATACACTATTGCTGCCACTGCGTTCAATGTATCAAATACAGTAAGAATAAAATGTGTCTTGCTAAAATGACTAGCAAAGTTTGCCCATTATAGTAAGGTTTTATAAACATGGCTAATGGAAGTATAACACAATGGATGTGCCAGAGTCACACAGCTATGTGCTATGGTACCAAATGAACCACAGCAATGGAAGACGCTTGTGCATGACCAGTGTAGGGGTGCCTATGTACAAAGTACAGAGTTCAGGGGTGCACAACGTACAGAATGCAGAGTTCAGGGGTGCGCTGAGTACAGAATTCAGGGTACAGGGGTGCATATTTAAAGAGTTCAGGGTTGCCTATGTACAGAGTGCTGAGTTCAGGGGTGCGCTACGTACAGAGTTCAGGGTTGCACTGTGTACAGAGTTAAGGGGTGCACTGTGTACAGAGTTAAGGGGTGCACTGTGTACAGAGTGCAGAGTTCAGGGGTGCGCTGTGTACAGAGTGCAGTGTTCAAGGGTGTGTTATGTATAGTGTGCAAAGTTTAGAAGTACGCTACATACAGAGTGCAGAGATCAGGGGTGCACTACGTACCGAGTGCAGAGTTCAGGGGTGCACTGTGTACAGAGTGTAGAGTTCAAGGGTGCGCTGTGTACAGAACACAGAGTTCAGGGGTGCGCTGTGTACAGAACACAGAGTTCAGGAGTGCACTGTATACAGAGCGCAGAGTTCAGGGGTCCAGTGTGTACAGAGTGCAGAGTTCAGGGATGTTCTGTGTAGAGTTCAGGGGTGTGCTGTGTACAGAGCGCAAAGTTCAGGGATGCATTGTGTACAGAGCGCAGTGTTCAGGGGTGCACTGTGTGCAGAGTTCAGGGGTGTGCTGTGTACAGAGTTTAGAGTTCAGGGGTGCGCTGTTTACAGAGTGCTCAGTTCATGGGTGTGCTGTGTACAGAGTGCAGTGTTCAGGGCGGTGCTGTGTACAGGGCGCAGAGTTCAGGGTGTGCTGTGTACAAAGTGAAGAGTTCTGGGGTGCACTGTGTACAGAGTTCATAGATGCGCTGTGTACAGGGTGCAGAGTTCAAGGGTGCACTGTGTACAAATAGCAGCATTCAGGGATGGCCAGTGTACAGAGTGCAGAGTTCAGGGGTGTCTGTGTACAAAGTACAGAGTTCAGGGGTGCACTACGTACAGAATGCAGAGTTCAGGGGTGCGCCGAGTTCAGGGTTCAGGGGTGCCTATTTACAGAGTCCAGAGTTCAGGGTTGCCTATGTACAGATTGCCGAGTTCAGGGGTGCACTACGCACAGAGTGCAGAGTTCAGGAGTGCACTGTGTACAGAGTTAAGGGGTGCACTGTGTGCAGAGTGTGGAGTTTAGGGGTGCGCTGTGTACAGAGTGCAGTGTTCAGGGGTGCGCTATGTACAGTGTGCAAAGTTCAGGAGTCCGCTACATACAGAGTGCAGAGATCAGGGGTGCACTGTGTACAGAATTCTTAGTTCAGGGGTGTGCTGTGAACAAAGTGCAGAGTGCAGGAGTGCGCTGTGAGCAGACTGCAGTGTTCAGGGGTGCGCTGTGTACAGAGTGCAGTGTTCAGGGGTGCGCTGTATACAGAGTGCAGTGTTCAGGGGTGCGCTGTATACAGAATGCAGTGTTTAGGGGTGTGCTACGTACAGAGTGCAGAGTTTAGGGGTGCACTACATAAAGGGTGTCGAGTTCAGGGGTGCGCTGTGTACAGAGTGCAGAGTTCAGGGGTGTGCTGTGAACAGAGTGCAGAGTTCAGTGGTGCATTGTGTACAGAGTACAGTGTTCAGGAGTGTGCTGTGTACAGAGTGCAGTGTTCAGTGATGCACTGTGTAGAGTACAGAGTTCATGGGTGAGCTGTGTACAGAGTGCAGAGTTCGAGTGTGAGATGTGTGCAGAGTTCAGAGGTGCGCTGTGTACAGACTGCAGAGTTCAGGGGTCTGCTGTGTACAGAGTACTCAGTTCAGTGGTGTGCTGGGAACAGAGTGCAGGGGTGCACTGTGTGCAGAGTGTAGTGTTCAGGGGTGCGCTGTGTACAGAGCACAGTTTTCAGGGGTGCGCTGTATACAGAGTGCAGTGTTCAGGGGTGCGCTGTATACAGAGTGCAGTGTTCAACAGTGCAGTACGTACAGAGTGCAGAGTTTAGGGGTGCGCTACGTACATAGTGCAGAGTTTAAGGGTGCGCTACGTACAGAGTGCAGAGTTCAGGTGTGCGTTGTGTATACAGTGTAGAGTTCAAGGGTGCGCTGTGTACAAAGTGCAGTGTTCAGTGGTGCACTGTGTACAGAATGCAGAGCTCAGGGGTGTGCTGTGTATAGAGTGCTCAGTTCAGGGGTGTGCTGTGGACTGAGTGCAGGGGTGCGCTGTATACAGACTGCAGTGTTCAGGGGTGCGCTGTATACAGACTGCAGTGTTTAAGGGTGCGCTACTAACAGAGTGAAGAGTTTAGCGGTGCGCTACGTACAGAGTGCAGAATTCAGAGGTGAGCTGTGTATAGATATAGAATGCAGTGTTCAGTGGTGCACTGAGTTCAGAGTTCAGGGGTGTGCTGTGTACAGAGTGTAGAGTTCAGGGGTGCACTGTGAACAGAGTGCAGTGTTCAGTGGTATGCTGTGTACAGAGGGTAGAGTTCAGTGGTGCGCTATAGGGATTGACCGATTATCCGTGGGGCCGATATTGCCTTTTTTTGAAGTATCGGCATCGGTCACGAAACTTGCCAATGTTACCAATATTGTGCGCAGAGCACACGTCATTGCATATGTTGTGCCACGGGCATTAGGCCTGCATGTTCTGGCTTCTTAGGCCACCTCCCTCGCCCCGAACAGTGCACACCACGAGGACACACCAGCCAGCCAGCAGCCACCCACCCACAGACCCTGTGCCAGCCAGTCACCCACTCACCCACAGGAGAGTGCCAGCCACCCACAGCAGAGTACCACCCAGCCAGCTACCCACAGCCCGGTGCAAGCCAGACACCCACCCACCCACAGCAGGGTGCCAGTCAGCCACCCACAGCCTGGTGCCAGCAAGTCAGAAACCCACAACAGGGTGCCAGCCAGCCACCCAAAGCAGAGTGCCAGCCAGCCACAACAGGGTGCCAGCCAACCAGCCACCTACAGCAGGGTGCCAAGCAGCCAGCCACCCACAGCAGGGTGCCAGCCAGCCACCTACAAAAGGGGACCAGCAACCCAAAGCAGGGTGCCAGCCAGCCACTAACAGCACGGTTACACCCACCCACCCACAGCCTGGTGCCAGCCAGCCAGCCACCCACAGCCCCTGTCCCAGCCAGCCAGCCACAGCAGGGTGTCAGCCAGCCACCCACCCACAGCAGGGTGCCAGCCAGCCAGCCACCCATAACAGGGTGCCAGCCAGCCACCCACAGCCTGGTGCCAGCCAGTCAGCCAGCCACAGCAGGTTGCCATCCAGCGACCTACAACAGGGTGCCAGCCAGCCACCCACAGCAGAGTGCCAGCTAGCCACCTACATCAGGGTGCCAGCCAGCCACAGCAGGGTGTCAGCCAGCTACCCACAGCAGGATGCCAGCCAACCACCTATCAACAGCCCTGTGCCAGCAAGCCACCCACAGCCCCTGTGCCAGCCAGCAAGCCATCCACAGCCTGGTGCCAGCCAGCCAGCCACCCACAGCAGGGTGGCAGTCAGCCACAGCAGGGTGCCTGCCAGCCAGCCACCCGCAAAAGAGTGCCAGCCAGCAACCCACCCACAGCAGAGTGTCAGCCAGCCAACCACCCAAAGCCCCTGTGCCAGCCAGCCAGCCACAGCAGGTTGTCAGCCAGCTAACCACAGCAGGATGCCAGCCAGCCACACATCCACAGCCTCTGTGTGAGCCAACCACCCACCCGCAGTCCCTGTGCCAGCCAGCAACCCACCCACAGCCTGGTGCCAGCCAGCCACCCACAGCAGAGTGCCAGCCAGCAACCCACCCACAGCAGAGTGCCAGCCAGCCAACCACCCAAAGCCCCTGTGCCAGCCAGCCAGCCACAGCAGGGTGTCAGCCAGCTACCCACAGCAGGATGGCAGCCAGCCACACATCCACAGCCCCTGTGCCAGCCAGCCAGCCACCCACCCACAGCCCCTGTGCCAGCCAGCAAGCCACCCACAGCCTGGTGCCAGCCAGCCACCCACAGCAGAGTGCCAGCCAGCCATCCACCCACAGCAGGGTGCCAGCCAGCCAGGCACAGCAGGGTGCCACCCGGCCAGCCACCCACAACAGAGTGCAAGCCAGCAACCCTCCCACAGCAGAGTGCCAGCCAACCAGCCACCAGCCAGGCAGCCACAGCAGGGTGTCAGCCAGCCTCAGCAGGGTGCCAGCCAGCCAGCCACCCACAGCAGAGTGCCAGCCAGCCATCCACAACGGGGTGCCAGCCAGCCAGCCACCCACAGCCTGGTGCCAGCCAGCCAGTCAGCCAGCCATCCACAGCCACTGTGCCAGCCAGCCAGCCACCCAGCCACCCACAGCAGGGTGCAACCCAACCAGCCACCCACAAACAGGGTGCGAGCCAGCCACCTACAACAGGGCACCAGCCAGCCACCCACCCACCCACAGCCTGATGCCAGCCAACCAGTCACCCACAAACCATGTGCCAGACATTCACAGCAGGGTGCCAGTCAGCCACCCACAGCCCCTGTGCCAGCCAGCCACCCACATCTGAGTGCTAGCCAGCCAGCCACAGCAGGGTGCCAGCCAGCCACCAACAGCAGGGTGCCAGCCAGCTACCCACCCCCAACAGGGTGCCAGCCAGCCAGCCACCCACAGCTCAGTGCCAGCTAGCCATCCACAGCAGGGTACCAGTCAGCCACCCACAGGAGGGGGCCAGCCAGCTACAGCACGATGCTATCCAGCCACCCACAGCAGGGTGGCAGTCAGCCACCCACAGCCCCTGTTTCAGCCTGTCAGCCACCCACAACAGGGTGTCAGCCAGCCAGCAACCCACCCACAGCAGGGTGCAAGCCAGCAAGTCACCCACAACAGAGTGCCAGATACCCACAACAGGGTGCCAGCCAGCCAGCCACCCACAGCAGGGTGCCAACCAGCCAGCCAGCAACCCACAACAGGGTGCCAGCCAGCCACCCACCCCCAGTCCGGTGCCAGCCAGCCACAGCAGCATGCCAGCCAGCCATCCACAACAGGGTGCCAGCCAGCCACCCACAGCGGAGTGACAGCCAGCCACCAACAACAGGATGCCATCCAGCTACCCACAACAGGGTGCCAGCCAGCCAACCACCCACAGCAGGGTGCCAGCCAGCCACACACAGCATTGTGTCAGCCACCCACAGCAGACTGCCAGCCAGCTACCCACAGCAGGGTACCAGCCAGCCACAGCTGGGTGCCAGCCAGCCACCAAAACCAGGGTGCCAGCCAGCCAGTTACCCACAACAGGGTGCCAGCCAGCCACCCACAGCAGAGTGACAGGCAGCCAGCCACCCACAACAGGGTGCCAGCCAGCCAGCCACCCACTACAGGGTGCTAGCCACCCACATCAGGGTGCCAGACAGCCAGCTACCCACAGCAAAGTGCCAGCCAGCCATCCACCCACAGCAGAGTGCCAGCTAGCCACCTACATCAGGGTGCCAGCCAGCCACAGCAGGGTGTCAGCCAGCTACCCACAGCAGGATGCCAGCCAACCACCTATCAACAGCCCTGTGCCAGCAAGCCACCCACAGCCCCTGTGCCAGCCAGCAAGCCATCCACAGCCTGGTGCCAGCCAGCCAGCCACCCACAGCAGGGTGGCAGTCAGCCACAGCAGGGTGCCTGCCAGCCAGCCACCCGCAAAAGAGTGCCAGCCAGCAACCCACCCACAGCAGAGTGTCAGCCAGCCAACCACCCAAAGCCCCTGTGCCAGCCAGCCAGCCACAGCAGGTTGTCAGCCAGCTAACCACAGCAGGATGCCAGCCAGCCACACATCCACAGCCTCTGTGTGAGCCAACCACCCACCCACAGTCCCTGTGCCAGCCAGCAACCCACCCACAGCCTGGTGCCAGCCAGCCACCCACAGCAGAGTGCCAGCCAGCAACCCACCCACAGCAGAGTGCCAGCCAGCCAACCACCCAAAGCCCCTGTGCCAGCCAGCCAGCCACAGCAGGGTGTCAGCCAGCTACCCACAGCAGGATGGCAGCCAGCCACACATCCACAGCCCCTGTGCCAGCCAGCCAGCCACCCACCCACAGCCCCTGTGCCAGCCAGCAAGCCACCCACAGCCTGGTGCCAGCCAGCCACCCACAGCAGAGTGCCAGCCAGCCATCCACCCACAGCAGGGTGCCAGCCAGCCAGGCACAGCAGGGTGCCACCCGGCCAGCCACCCACAACAGAGTGCAAGCCAGCAACCCTCCCACAGCAGAGTGCCAGCCAACCAGCCACCAGCCAGGCAGCCACAGCAGGGTGTCAGCCAGCCTCAGCAGGGTGCCAGCCAGCCAGCCACCCACAGCAGAGTGCCAGCCAGCCATCCACAACGGGGTGCCAGCCAGCCAGCCACCCACAGCCTGGTGCCAGCCAGCCAGTCAGCCAGCCATCCACAGCCACTGTGCCAGCCAGCCAGCCACCCAGCCACCCACAGCAGGGTGCAACCCAACCAGCCACCCACAAACAGGGTGCGAGCCAGCCACCTACAACAGGGCACCAGCCAGCCACCCACCCACCCACAGCCTGATGCCAGCCAACCAGTCACCCACAAACCATGTGCCAGACATTCACAGCAGGGTGCCAGTCAGCCACCCACAGCCCCTGTGCCAGCCAGCCACCCACATCTGAGTGCTAGCCAGCCAGCCACAGCAGGGTGCCAGCCAGCCACCAACAGCAGGGTGCCAGCCAGCTACCCACCCCCAACAGGGTGCCAGCCAGCCAGCCACCCACAGCTCAGTGCCAGCTAGCCATCCACAGCAGGGTACCAGTCAGCCACCCACAGGAGGGGGCCAGCCAGCTACAGCACGATGCTATCCAGCCACCCACAGCAGGGTGGCAGTCAGCCACCCACAGCCCCTGTTTCAGCCTGTCAGCCACCCACAACAGGGTGTCAGCCAGCCAGCAACCCACCCACAGCAGGGTGCAAGCCAGCAAGTCACCCACAACAGAGTGCCAGATACCCACAACAGGGTGCCAGCCAGCCAGCCACCCACAGCAGGGTGCCAAGCAGCCAGCCAGCAACCCACAACAGGGTGCCAGCCAGCCACCCACCCCCAGTCCGGTGCCAGCCAGCCACAGCAGCATGCCAGCCAGCCATCCACAACAGGGTGCCAGCCAGCCACCCACAGCGGAGTGACAGCCAGCCACCAACAACAGGATGCCATCCAGCTACCCACAACAGGGTGCCAGCCAGCCAACCACCCACAGCAGGGTGCCAGCCAGCCACACACAGCATTGTGTCAGCCACCCACAGCAGACTGCCAGCCAGCTACCCACAGCAGGGTACCAGCCAGCCACAGCTGGGTGCCAGCCAGCCACCAAAACCAGGGTGCCAGCCAGCCAGTTACCCACAACAGGGTGCCAGCCAGCCACCCACAGCAGAGTGACAGGCAGCCAGCCACCCACAACAGGGTGCCAGCCAGCCAGCCACCCACTACAGGGTGCTAGCCACCCACATCAGGGTGCCAGACAGCCAGCTACCCACAGCAAAGTGCCAGCCAGCCAGCCATCCACCCACAGCAGAGTGCCAGCCAACCAACCAACCAAAGCCCCTGTGCCAGCCAGCTACCCACAGCAGGATGCCAGCCACACATCCACAGCCCCTGTGCCAGCCAGCCACCCACCCACAGCCCCTGTGCCAGCCAGCAAGCCACCCACAGCCTGGTGCCATCCAGCCACCCACAGCAGAGTGCCAGCCAGCCATCCACCCACAGCAGGGTGGCAGCCAGCCAGCCACAGCAGGGTGCCAGCCGGCCAGTCACCCACAACAGAGTGCCAGCCAGAAACCCTCCCACAGCAGAGTGCCAGCCAACCAGCCACCCAAAGCCCCTGTGCCAGCCAGCCAGGCAGCCACAGCAGGGTGTCAGCCAGCCTCAGCAGGGTGCCAGCCAGCCAGCCACCCACAGCAGAGTGCCAGCCAGCCAGCCATCCACAACGGGGTGCCAGCCAACCAGCCACCCAAAGCCCCTGTGCCAGCCAGCCAGGCAGCCACAGCAGGGTGTCAGCCAGCCAGCCACCCACAGCAGAGTGCCAGCCAGCCAGCCATCCACAACGGGGTGCCAGCCAGCCAGCCATCCACAACCCAGGTGCCAGCCAGTCAGCCAGCCATCCACAGCCACTGTGCCAGCCAGCCAGCCACCCACAGCAGGGTGCAACCCAACCAGCCACCCATAACAGGGTGCCAGCCAGCCAGCCACCTACAACAGGGCGCCAGCCAGCCACCCACCCACAGCCTGATGCCAGTCAACCAGTCACCCACAAACCATGTGCCAGCCAGCCACCCACAGCTGAGTGCCAGCCAGCCAGCCACAGCAGGGTGCCAGCCAGCCACCAACCGCAGGGTGCCAGCCAGCTACCCAACCCCAACAGGTTGCCAGCCAGCCACCCACAGCTCAGTGCCGGCCAGCTATCCACAGCAGGGTACCAGTCAGCCACCCACAGGAGGAGGCCAGCCAGCTAAAGCACGATGCTATCCAGCCACCCACAGCAGGATGCCAGTCAGCCACCCACAGCCCCTGTTTCAGCCTGCCAGCCACCCACAAGAGGGTGTCAGCCAGCCAGCAACCCACCCACAGTAGGGTGCAAGTCACCCACAACAGAGTGCCAGACACCCACAGCAGGGTGCCAGCCAGCAACAGCAGAGTGCCTGCCAGCCACCCACAGCAGGGTGCCAACCAGCCAGCCAGAAACCCACAACAGGGTGCCAGCCAGCCACCCACCCCCAGTCCGGTGCCAGCCAGCCACAGCAGGGTGCCAGCCAGCCAGCCACCCACAGCAGCGTGCCAGCCAGCCAGCCATCCACAACAGGGTGCCAGCCAGCCACCCACAGTGGAGTGACAGCCAGCCACCAACAACAGGATGCCAGCCAGCTACCCACAACAGGGTGCCAGCCAGCCAACCACCCACAGCAGGGTGCCAGCCAGCCACACACAGCATTGTGCCAGCCACCTACAGCAGACTGCCAGCCAGCTACCCACAGCAGGGTACCAGCCAGCCACAGCTGGGTGCCAGCCACCCAAACCAGGGTGCCAGCCAGCCAGCTACCCACAACAGGGTGCCAGCCAGCCACCCACAGCAGAGTGACAGGCAGCCAGCCACCCACAACAGGGTGCCAGGCAGCCAGCCACCCACTACAGGGTGCTAGCCACCCACACCAGGGTGGCAGATAGCCAGCTACCCACAGCAAAGTGCCAGCCAGCAACCCACCCACAGCAGAGTGCCAGCCAATCAACCACCCAAAGCCCCTGTGCCAGCCAGCCAGCCACAGCAGGGTGTCAGCCAGCTACCCACAGCAGGATGTCAGCCAGCCACACATCCACAGCCCCTGTGCCAGCCAGCCACCCACCCACCCACAGCAGGGTGGCAGCCAGCCAGCCACAGCAGGGTGCCAGCCGGCCAGTCACCCACAACAGAGTGCCAGCCAGAAACCCTCCCACAGCAGAGTGCCAGCCAACCAGCCACCCAAAGCCCCTGTGCCAGCCAGCCAGGCAGCCACAGCAGGGTGTCAGCCAGCCTCAGCAGGGTGCCAGCCAGCCAGCCACCCACAGCAGAGTGCCAGCCAGCCAGCCATCCACAACGGGGTGCCAGCCAACCAGCCACCCAAAGCCCCTGTGCCAGCCAGCCAGGCAGCCACAGCAGGGTGTCAGCCAGCCAGCCACCCACAGCAGAGTGCCAGCCAGCCAGCCATCCACAACGGGGTGCCAGCCAGCCAGCCATCCACAACCCAGGTGCCAGCCAGTCAGCCAGCCATCCACAGCCACTGTGCCAGCCAGCCAGCCACCCACAGCAGGGTGCAACCCAACCAGTCACCCATAACAGGGTGCCAGCCAGCCACCTACAACAGGGCGCCAGCCAGCCACCCACCCACAGCCTGATGCCAGTCAACCAGTCACCCACAAGCCATGTGCCAGCCAGCCACCCACAGCTGAGTGCCAGCCAGCCACAGCAGGGTGCCAGCCAGCCACCAACCGCAGGGTGCCAGCCAGCTACCCAACCCCAACAGGCTGCCAGCCAGCCACCCACAGCTCAGTGCCAGCCAGCCATCCACAGCAGGGTACCAGTCAGCCACCCACAGGAGGAGGCCAGCCAGCTAAAGCACGATGCTATCCAGCCACCCACAGCAGGGTGCCAGTCAGCCACCCACAGCCCCTGTTTCAGCCTGCCAGCCACCCACAACAGGGTGTCAGCCAGCCAGCAACCCACCCACAGCAGGGTGCAAGTCACCCACAACAGAGTGCCAGACACCCACAGCAGGGTGCCAGCCAGCCACAGCAGAGTGCCAGCCAGCCACCCACAGCAGGGTGCCAACCAGCCAGCCAGCAACCCACAACAGGGTGCCAGCCAGCCACCCACCCCCAGTCCGGTGCCAGCCAGCCACAGCAGGGTGCCAGCCAGCCAGCCACCCACAGCAGCGTGCCAGCCAGCCAGCCATCCACAACAGGGTGCCAGCCAGCCACCCACAGCGGAGTGACAGCCAGCCACCAACAACAGGATGCCAGCCAGCTACCCACAACAGGGTGCCAGCCAGCCAACCACCCACAGCAGGGTGCCAGCCAGCAACACACAGCATTGTGCCAGCCACCTACAGCAGACTGCCAGCCAGCTACCCACAGCAGGGTACCAGCCAGCCACAGCTGGGTGCCAGCCACCCAAACCAGGGTGCCAGCCAGCCAGCTACCCACAACAGGGTGCCAACCAGCCACCCACAGCAGAGTGACAGGCAGCCAGCCACCCACAACAGGGTGCCAGGCAGCCAGCCACCCACTACAGGGTGCTAGCCACCCACACCAGGGTGCCAGATAGCCAGCTACCCACAGCAAAGTGCCAGCCAGCAACCCACCCACAGCAGAGTGCCAGCCAATCAACCACCCAAAGCCCCTGTGCCAGCCAGCCAGCCACAGCAGGGTGTCAGCCAGCTACCCACAGCAGGATGTCAGCCAGCCATCCACTCACAGCAGGGTGCCAGCCAGCCAGCCACAGCAGGGTGCCAGCCAGCCAGCCACCCACAACAGAGTGCCAGCCAGAAACCCTCCCACAGCAGAGTGCCAGCCAACCAGCCACCCAAAGCCCCTGTGCCAGCCAGCCAGGCAGCCACAGCAGGGTGTCAGCCAGCCTCAGCAGGGTGCCAGCCAGCCAGCCACCCACAGCAGAGTGCCAGCCAGCCAGCCATCCACAACGGGTGCCAGCCAGCCAGCCACCCACAGCCCGGTGCCAGCCAGCCCGTCAGCCAGCCATCCACAGCCACTGTGCCAGCCAGCCACCCACAGCAGGGTGCAACCCAACCAGCCACCCACAACAGGATGCCAGCCAGCCAGCCACCTACAACAGGGCGCCAGCCAGACACCCACCCACAGCCTGATGCCAGCCAACCAGTCACCCACAAACCATGTGCTAGACATTCACAGCAGGGTGCCAGCCAGCCACCCACAGCCCCTGTGCCAGCCAGCCACCCACAGCTGAGTGCCAGCCAGCCAGCCACAGCAGGGTGCCAGCCAGCCACCAACAGCAGGGTGCCAGCCAGCTACCCACCCCAACAGGGTGCCAGTCAGCCAGCCACCCACAGCTCATTGCCAGCCAGCCATCCACAGCAGGGTACCAGTCAGCCACCCACAGGAGGGGGCCAGCCAGCTACAGCACGATGCTATCCAGCCACCCACAGCAGGGTGCCAGTCAGCCACCCACAGCCCCTGTTTCAGCCTGCCAGCCACCCACAGTAGGGTGCCAGCCAGCAAGTCACCCACAGCAGAGTGCCAGACACCCACAGCAGGGTGCCAGCCAGCCACAGCAGGGTGCCAACCTGCCAGCCAGCAACCCACAACAGGGTGCCACCCAGCCACCCACCCCCAATCTGGTGCCAGCCAGCCACAGCAGGGTGCCAGCCAGCCAGCCACCCACAGCAGCGTGCCAGCCAGCCAGCCATCCACAACAGGGTGCCAGCCAGCCACCCACAGTGGAGTGACAGCCAGCCACCAACAACAGGATGCCAGCCAGCTAACCACAACAGGGTGCCAGCCAGCCAACCAACCACAGCAGGGTGCCAGCCAGCTGAACACAGCATTGTGCCAGCCACCCACAGCAGACTGCCAGCCAGCTACCCATAGCAGGGTACCAGCCAGCCACAGCTGGGTGCCAGCCACCCAAACCAGGGTGCCAGCCAGCTAGCTACCCACAACAGGGTGGCAGCCAGCCACCCACAGCAGAGCGACAGGCAGCCAGCCACCCACAACAGGGTGCCAGGCAGCCAGCCACCCACTACAGGGTGCTAGCCACCCACATCAGGGTGCCAGACAGCCAGCTACCCACAGCAAAGTGCCAGCCAGCCACCCACAGCAAAGTGACAGCCAGCCAGCCACCCACAACAGGATGCCAGCCAGCCACCCACAACAGGGTGCCAGCCAGCCACCCACAACAGGGTGCCAGCCAGCCAGCCACCAACAGCTGGGTACAAGCCAGACAGCCACCCACAGCAGGGTGCCAGCCAGCCAGCTACCCACAGCAGAGTGCCAGCCAGCCAGCCACCCACAGCACGGTACCAGCCAGACAGGTTTTTTTTAACCTTATCTGTAGTCAGTATAAACTCTCTTTCAAATTTCAATGGAGATGGATGCAGAAAGAAGTAAAAGTGTAGTCTGGGACTTTTTCTCGTCTCAACCATCCCCAGTAAAAGCAGCAGTGTGCAACACATGCACAAACAATGTAAGCATGGGATTAGCAACTGCAAAAACCAAAAATATGTCAAATCTTTGGGCCCATAAGAGTTCATCATGTTGAATTATATAACGCAGCACAGTAAAAACAAACTGAATCACAAGGTGAAATACCTCCACTATACCAGACAACTGTAACAGATATGTTTCAGAAAAAAACAGGTGGCTAAATTTGGATGGAAGATCCCAACTGCTGGACAGGGTAATCACAGAGATGATGGTCACTGATAACCAGCCATTTACAATGGTGTCTGACTCTGGATTTAAGTGGTTGATGTCCATAGCTGAGCCAAGATACACACTGAAGAGTGAAAAGTATTATTGAACCGAAATGCTGGGAAAGATTCACCTAAAGGTAGTTGAGAAAGTAAACACTATGCTGCAACCAGAGAAGGCTGGCAACTCACTCTCATTCATGACTGACCGCTGCTCAGGACAAACAGAGTCAGTAATGAGTCTTACATGCAAGTTTATTGACAGCGGATGGACAAAAAGGCAATTGGTGCTGAATACAAAATGAATGCAAGGATACCACACTGGGGAGCACACATGCTGCAAAGAATTCTGGAACAGTAGCGAGCTCTTACCATCTATTCAGGTGAATATAGAGGATATTCTTGTCCTGTCTGCTGATCAGTGGGACATTGTAGCCAATGTCATTGAGACCCTCCTCCCCCGTAGAGGAAGTGACACTAGAGGTGGGTCATCAAGACTCATCTGTGTCATCTGTCATCCCATGTGTGAGAGAGCTGAAGATGCTTCTTCAAGAGAATAAAGGACCTAACACATGTGGCATTAAAACATGTAGGCAGGTCCCCAACCCCAACATACACGGAGTGGAAAGTGGGAGAAAAACCCATAAATGTAGCCTGTTTGCCGATGACATGCTGCTATTTATAACAGCCCCTGTTACAAACATCCCAACCTATTTCCCTATTGACCAATTTCGTAGCTGTTTCTGGGCTGAAGGTCAATCAACTTAAACCGGAGGCGTTAAACATAAATCTTCCAGATATAATTCTAAATTCTATACGGCCATCTTTCTCCTTTAAATGGTGTATGCAGACACTTCTGTCTCCCCCTCCAAAAATTAAAAGTCAGCAGCTACACATACTGTAGCTGCTGACTTTAAATATAAGGACACTTACCTGTCCTGGAGTCCAGCGATGTCAGCACTGCAGCCGATGTTTCCATCGGCTGTCGGGTGCTGCCGCTGCCATTGCCGGTAAGGGAACCCGGCAATGAAGCTTTGCGGCTTCACGGGCGGGTCCCTACTGTGCATGCGCGCTGCGCATTCCTACTGGCTCAGCGGCGGAGGAGGGAGGGAGGGGGCCGAGCTTCCGAGGGACAGTGTCGCGGTGCCGTATCCCGGAAGTGGGGAAGGGTACCTGTCGAAAACAGGTACCCGTTCCCCTCTCCCCCCTGAAAGGTGCCAAATGGGAGGAAACAAAAGAGCAGAAGTTCAATAACTTTTGGGTTATTTGGAATAAGGGTGACTGTCAGGTAGCCCGGTCTACTTTGTACAGATCTAAATGGAGAGGGGGGCTGTGACTTCCTCATTTTTCCGCTATTATAGGGCGGTACAATTAGTCCAATTATACCAAATTTTCAATGAGAAATATAAGCCAAATTGGATCCGCCTGGAAATGCAGGCTAGTCCAGCCCTCCCCTTGGATCTCTTGATGTGGTTACCCCGAAGGAACCAAGGGCAGTGTTGTGCCCTTCCTTATCCCACTCCCTGTGGTTGTGAGATATAGCATGTAAATTGTACCCTTTAAAATCCCCCCATTTGCCGGTGGCCCCTCTCTTTAATGACCCTCATTTTCCCCCAGGCCAACAGATTTTCCAATTCACTTGGCGGATTAACAAGGGGCACTTTATAGACGATTAGGGGATAAGGCCACATAGGTACTGTAAGGAAACGCTACAGATTCCAACTGGAGACACTTATCGTTTATACCAAATTACCCAGTTCCTGCGAACCCTAACAAAAGCTCAGGTTGATATAACCACTAGGACCCTGTTTGAGATGCATGTGTGGGTCGGAACCGTGAGTGGGGGGGGGGGGTATTATGGAACTATATGTCCTATTCACCAATCAGGGTGACAAACCTTCATATCAAACCGCATATGACAGTGGCTGAACTACCAGGATTGCAGCAGTCTCACTTGCGACTGGGCCCTGGAGTTACGCCACTGAAGGGGTCCCGCCCCATTTTCCAACCGTGAGGGGCCCGCCCGCCTGTTCTGGCTGTGCTGCTGTCGCTCTCCTGCTCGTCTGTTTGTTCAGCCGTGCGCGGGGGGGCAGCTGAGGGGAGGATGACCACCATATCATTGGCGCCTGGACTGCCCTGCTTATCCTCTCCAGAAGCCAATCTATGTACGGAGGCAGAGGTGAGCACTGACAGAGTCAGCTGACACCAATAGAGTGAAAGGGGAAGGAGCTCTCCCCTCTGCAAGGAGACACTATGACACAGAGGAATCCCTGCAGGCACAGGAACACTGAGGGGGAATCGCCTTGATGACCAAGTAAATGAACTGATTCCATCCTCCACTACCTCTGCCTCTTACTGATCACACACCCCTCCCCCCACCACAGATCTAATCCCCATCACCTCCACAACAGAGGTGATGGGGGATAGAGATGAGATCTGTGGTGGTGGTGGTGGTGGGGGGGGGTGGTACTGCCACTGATCCCACCCCCCCCTCACCAAAACCACCGCTGCCACTGATCCCACCCCCCTCCCCACCACCACCGCTGCAACCGATCCCACCCCTTCTCACCACTAACACTGCTGACACTGAACCCCCCCCCTAACCACCACCACGGCTGCCACTGATACCACCCCCCCCCCTCACCACCACTGATCCCACCCTGTCACTACCAACACCGCTGCCCCTGATCCCACCCCCAACCCCCCCCCCCCACCACCTGTGCTACCACTGATTCCATCCCCCATCATTACCTCCGATGCTGCCACTGATCCCACTCCCTTCACCACCACTGCTGCCACTGATCCCACCCCCATCACCACCACTGCCACTGATCTCCCCCCTCAGCACCATCACAGCTACCACTGATCCCACTACCTTCACCACGACCATTGCCACTAATCCCACTCCCTTCACCACCACTGCTGCCACTGACCCCACCCCCCCTCACCACCGCTGACACTGATCACACCCCTCAACACCAGCACAGCTGACACTGATCCCACCCCCCCCTCACCATCACCACCGCTGCCACTGATCCAAGCCCCCATCAGCACCACTGCTGCCCCTGATCCCACTACCCCCTCACCACCACCGCTACCACTGATTCCACCCCCCGTCATTACCACCGCTGCTGCCACTGATCCCACCCCCGTCACCACCACTGCCACTGATCTCCCCCCTCACCACCACCACAGCTACCACTGATCCCACTCCCTTTACCACCACCGCTGCCACTAATCCCACTCCCTTCACCACCACTGTTGCCACTGATCCCACCCCCCTCACCACCGCTGACACTGATCACCCCCCTCACCATCAGCACCACTGACACTGATCCCACCGCCCCTCACCACCACCACCACTGCCACTGATTCAAGCCCCCCCCTCATCACCACCGCTGCTACGTATCCCACTCCCTTCACCACCACCGCTGCTACTAATCCCAATCCCTTTACCACCACCACCGCTGCCACTAATCACCCTCTTCACCACTGCCACTGATCCCACCCCCCTCACCACCACTGCTGCCACTGATCCCACTCCCTTCACCACTGCTGATTCTGACCCCACTCACCTTACCACCACCACCACCACTGATCCCACCCCCTTCCCCACCACCACCACTGCCCCCCCTCACCACCACCACTGCTGCCACTGATCAGCCCCTTCACCTTCACCACTGCCGCTGATCTCACCCCTTCACCACCACTGCTGCCACTGATCCCACCTCCCTTCACCACCACAGCTACCACTGATCCCACCCCCCTCACCACCACCAACGCTGACACTGATCACTCCCCTCACCACCACCACCGCTGACACTGATTCCACCCCCCCTCACCACCACCACCACTGCCACTGATTCAAGCCCCCCTCATCACCACCGCTGCCATGTATCCTACTCCCTTCACTACCACCGCTGCTACTAATCCCAATCCCTTTACCACCACCACCGCTGCCACTAATCACCCTCTTCACCACTGCCACTGATCCCACCCCCCTCACCATCACCGTTGCCACTGATCCCACTCCCTTCACCACTGCTGATACTGACCCCACTCCCCTTACCACCACCACTGCCACTGATCCCACCCCCTTCACCACCACCACCACTGCCCCCCCCCCTCACCACCACCACTGCTGCCACTGATCAGCCCCTTCACCTTCACCACTGCCGCTGATCTCACCCCTTCACCACCACTGCTGCCACTGATCCCACCTCCCTTCACCACCACAGCTACCACTGATCCCACCCCCCTCACCACCAGCACCGCTGACACTGATCACTCCCCTCACCACCACCACCGCTGACACTGATCCCACCCCCCCCTCACCACCACCACCACTGCCACTGATTTAAGCCCCCCTCATCACCACCGCTGCCACGTATCCCACTCCCTTCCCCACCACCGCTGCTACTAATCCCAATCCCTTCACCACCCCCACCGCTGCCACTAATCACCCTCTTCACCACTGCCACTGATCTCACCCCCCTCACCACCACCGCTGCCACTGATCCCACTCCCTTCACCACTGCTGATACTGATCCCACTCCCCTCACCACCACCACCACTGCCACTGATCCCACTCCCCTCACCACCACCACCGCTGCCCCCCCCCTCACCACTACCATTGCTGCCACTGATCAGCCCCTTCACCACCACCACTGCCGCTGATCTCACAACCACTCCTGCCCCTGATCCCACCTCCCTTCACCACCACCGCTGCCACTCATCTCACCCCCTTCACCACTGCCACCACTGCTACTCATCCCATCCCACCACAGCTGCCACTGATCCCATCCCACCATCTCTGCCACCCATCCTACCACCACTGCTGCCACTCATCCCATCCCACCACCACTGCCACTCATCCCATCCCACCACCACTGACACTCATCCTATTCACCACTGCTGACACTCATCCCATCCTATCCCATCCAAGAACTGCTGCCACTCATCCCATCCCATCCCATCACTGCTGGCACTCATTCCATCCCATCCCACCACAGCTGACACTTATCCCATCCCATCACTGCTGACACTCATCTCATCCCATCCCACCACTGCTGCCACTTATCTCATCCCACCACCGCTGCCACTCGTCCCATCCCATCCCATCAATCGTGACACTCATCCCATCACTGCTGACACTCATCTCATCCCATCCCACCACCGCTAACCACTCATCCCATCCCACCACCACTGCCACTCGTCCCATCCCATCCCATCAATGCTGCCACTGATCCCATCCCACCACCGCTGCCACTCATCCCATCCCATCACTGCTGACACTCATCCCATCCCATTACTGCTTACACTCATCTCATCCCACCACTGCTGACACTCATCCTATCCCACCACAGCTGCCATCACAATATTCGCTATTGTCACACGAATTCTCCTCCTGGCCAATCAGGAAGTGGGTCCTGAGACCCGTTTCCTGATAGCCCGAAAGGAGAAGTCTTCCTATTGGCGAAGGAGGTGGAGGGAGGAGACGCAGGGGAGGACCGACCAATGAAAGGGGACACAGAGGAGACTGAGGGGAATCCGCCGCTGCCACCTCCACATCTCAGTCCAGGGGCAGCACAGGATGAGTGAGCTGGCGACCGGGGGGGGGGGGTGTATGGTGTGTGGTGCGGTGCAGTGCGGGCTGGAGCTGGTGTGGTCCATGGTCAGGTCCGTCTGCCGCCCTCCTCCGATCCATGGAGCACCAGCCACCACTGGCTGCCATTGATCTTATCCCCTCCCCCACCACTGCTGCCACTGATCCATTCCATCCCCCATCACTACCACCACTGCTGTGACTCATTCCAACCCTATGCTCCAGGGGGCACGTGCATCACCCCTGTACACCTGGATAGGAAGGGCGGCGGGGAAGCATATAGAGGATCCAATCCCCTCTTCGCTGTAGGAAGAAAATGTAGGGGATCAGTTTCTCTATATGCCGCCCCTCCTATCCAGGTGTACAGGGGTATTGCATGGGGTTGGGTCGCCCCCGAGGTCAGGTACAAACTGATATTGCACTGGTATCTTGTTCCAACAAGGTTGGCGAAGCTGTATCCTGGTACCTCATCCCTATGCTTTCGGGGATGTGGACAGGAAGGTGATATGTACCATATCTGGTGGTTCTGTTCAAAGGTCTGGCGTTTCTGGATCTGGATGTTCAACCTGATCCATTCACTGACGGGCAGAATGTTCCCAGAGCTGCCAAGATGGTGCTGTTTGTCAACCTGCTACTTAACCCACCCAATTCACCACCACCACCACTGCCACTAATCACCCCCCTCACCACTGCCACTGATCCCACCCCCTCACCACCACTGCTGCCACTGATCCCACTCCCTTCACCACAGCTGATACTGATCCCACCCCCCTCACCACCACCACCACTGCTGCCACTGATCAGCCCCCTCACCACCACCACAACTGCCGCTGATCTCACCCCCTTTACCACCACTGCTGCCACTGATCCCACCTCCCTTCACCACTGCCACTTATCCCTTCCCCTTCACCACTGCCACCACTGCTACTCATCCAATTCCAGCACAGATGCCACTGATCCCATCCCACCACCCTGACACCCATCCCACCACCACTGCTGCCACTCATCCAATCACTGCTTCCACTATTGGTGATCACCAATTTATTATAATGTTATTTGAAACGAATTGCTATATGACATTGTTTTTGTTTTTAAACCTAGATGCTGATTTTATTGAAATTGCATCTTGATATTGCTAATTTTCTGATGATGATTTTTTAAGTATATATTTCTGTATACTGCTTTAAAACTACAAAAAAAACCTTTTGAAATAATAAAAAAAAAAAAACAAACATGTAAGAAGGTCGTGAGGGACAGCCTCACCAAATAACCATGAAGAGAATGAAAATGTTGTGCTGGCATGTCTTTTGGTTCCTCCATACAAGAATCATGCTTTCTCTTCTGATGATGTATTGGCCAAGGCAAAACAATGGTTGACAGAAGATACTCAATAGGAGGTGCAGGAGGTTCCTGATGAAATTTCAAGTCAGGAAGAGCATGTTTCTAATCTGGAAGAGCAGGATGCTGGAAAACCAGACAAATGTCCAAAAAGACAATGGACAGAAGAGAATCTTCTTCATCGTGGTCGAATTGATGCCATGTTCAGTGTTTTATTGGGGCCTCATGCAGAGGATTCATTTGTATCTGCAACAATCAGCCTGGGTGATGAACTTCATCTCTATTTGAAGGATCTAGTAATTGACAGAAGAAGTGGTGATCCTCTTCAGTGGTGGAAAGAAAATGAGGCACGCTACAAAAGACTTGCCTCTCATGCTAGAGGATACCTCTCTGCTCCTCCTTCCTCTGTTCCAAATGAGCGTGTTTTTAGTGGCAGCAATATATAAAAAAAAAACAGAAGCCGTTTAACAGGTGAACATGCTGAAATGTTATGCTTTCTGCACTATAATATTGTTCTACTTAACTGGGAGTATTGAAAAGTGTACTGTCCACTGTCTAGCTTTTGCACTGCAGTAGTGATTTAAACTTAATCATTGCAGTGAGTGCACTACTACAGCAGTTCATGCCATTCGTTTATGTTTTGGGAATCCCTTAGCACTTTATTTTTCACAGTTGTCTACTTTTAGGTCTCCTTCGTTCACAGTCACACCATGGTATAGACGTCAATTTTGCTGCACATGATTTTTTTCTGCACAGGAATGTGCAATGCATCCTTGTCATCGTCATCGTGTCGTGTATGCAGTTTTCTGCACAGGAAAATAAAATACTATGACATCAACATCGGTGTGAATATAGGGCACATAACCTATGCAGATTGGAAAACTGATGTGTCATGTCAACGTGCATGAAAACTGATGTGAAACTGATGTCTTTGCAAGTGAAATCTGTGCAGTTTCTGTGCAGTTTCCTATCAGTTTTCATGTTAAAATTTTTTATAAACATTAACATGTTCAGTACCTGATTTGTGTTGAAAATTGTGTTGAATTTTCAAAACTTTAAATGTACAGAATATCGGCACCTAATATTTGCTATTGGCCTGAAGGGTGAGCAGAAAATCGGTATCGGCCCTGAAAAAATGATATTGGGCGATCCCTAGTACACTGTGTACAGAGTGCAGAGTTCAGGGGTGCATTGTGTACAGAGTGCAGTGTTCAGGGGTGTGCTGTGAACAGAGTGCAGAGTTCAGGGGTGCGCTGTGTACAGAGTGCAGAGTTCAGGTGTGCTCTGTGTACAGAGTTCAGGTGTGCTCTGTGTACAGAGTTCAGGTGTGCTCTGTGTACAGAGTGCAGAGTTCAGGTGTGCTCTGTGTACAGAGTGCAGGGGTGCTCTGTGTACAGAGTGCAGAGTTCAGGGGTGCACTGTGTACAGAGTGCAGAGTTCAGAGATGCACTGTGCACAGAGTTCAGTGTTTAGGGGTGCACTATGTACAGAGTGCAGTGGTCAGGGGTGCGCTACGTACAGAGTGCAGAGTTCGGGGTTGGGCTATGTACAGAGTGCAGTGTTCAGGGGTGTGCTTTGTACAGAGTGCAGTGTTCAGGGGTGCACTGTGTACAGAGTGCAGTGTTCAGGGGTGCACTGTGTACAGAACGCAGAGTTCAGGGGTGTGCTGTATACAGAGTGCAGTGTTCAGGGGTGCACTGTGTACAGAGTGCAGAGTTCAGGGGTTTGCTGTGTACAGAATTCAATGGTGGACTGTGTACAGAATGCATAGTTCAGGGGTGTACTGTGTACAGAGGGCAGAGTTCAGTGGTGCACTGTGTACAGAGTGCAGTTTTCAGGGGTGTGCTGTGTACAAAGTGCAGAGTTCAGTGGTGCACTGTGTACAGAGCGCAGTATGCAGGGGTGCAGAGTTCAGGGGTGTACTGTATATAGAGTACAGAGTTCAGGGGGTGCGCTGTGTACTGAGTGCAATGTTCAGGGGTGCACTGTGTACAGAGTGCAGTGTGCAGGGGTGCACAGTTCAGGGGTGTGCTGTGTACAGAGCGCAGTGTTCAGGGGTGCACAGTTCAAGGGCTTTGCTGTATACAGAGTGCAGAGTTCAGGGGGTGCGCAGTGTACAGAGTACAGAGTTCAAGGGTGCACTGTGTACAGAGTTCAGGTGTGCTCTGTGTACAGAGTGCAAAGTTCAGGTGTGCTCTGTGTACAGAGTTCAGGCGTGCGCTGTGTACAGACTGCAGGGTTAAGGGGTGCACTGTGTACAGAGTGCAGGGGTGCTCTGTGTACAGAGTGCAGAGTTCAGGGGTGCGCTGTGTTCAGAGTGCAGAGTTCAGGGATGCACTGTGCACAGAGTTCAGTGTTTAGGGGTGCGCTGTGTACAGAGTGCAGTGGTCAGGGGTGCGCTACATACAGAGTGCAGAGATCGGAGTTGGGCTACGTCCAGAGTGCAGTGTTCAGGGGTGTGCTGTGTACAGAGTGCAGTGTTCAGGGGTGTGCTGTATACAGAGTGCAGTGTTCAGGGGTGCACTGTGTACAGAGTGCAGAGTTCAGGGGTTTGCTGTGTACAGAATTCAATGGTGGACTGTGTACAGAATGCATAGTTCAGGGGTGTACTGTGTACAGAGGGCAGAGTTCAGTGGTGCACTGCGTACAGAGTGCAGTTTTCAGGGGTGTGCTGTGTACAAAGTGCAGAGTTCAGTGGTGCACTGTGTACAGAGCGCAGTATGCAGGGGTGCAGAGTTCAGGGGTGTACTGTATATAGAGTACAGAGTTCAGGGGGTGCGCTGTGTACTGAGTGCAATGTTCAGGGGTGCACTGTGTACAGAGTGCAGTGTGCAGGGGTGCACAGTTCAGGGGTGTGCTGTGTACAGAGCGCAGTGTTCAGGGGTGCACAGTTCAAGGGCTTTGCTGTATACAGAGTGCAGAGTTCAGGGGGTGCGCAGTGTACAGAGTACAGAGTTCAAGGGTGCACTGTGTACAGAGTTCAGGTGTGCTCTGTGTACAGAGTGCAAAGTTCAGGTGTGCTCTGTGTACAGAGTTCAGGCGTGCGCTGTGTACAGACTGCAGGGTTAAGGGGTGCACTGTGTACAGAGTGCAGGGGTGCTCTGTGTACAGAGTGCAGAGTTCAGGGGTGCGCTGTGTTCAGAGTGCAGAGTTCAGGGATGCACTGTGCACAGAGTTCAGTGTTTAGGGGTGCGCTGTGTACAGAGTGCAGTGGTCAGGGGTGCGCTACATACAGAGTGCAGAGATCGGAGTTGGGCTACGTCCAGAGTGCAGTGTTCAGGGGTGTGCTGTGTACAGAGTGCAGTGTTCAGGGATGCACTGTGTACAGAGTGCAGTGTTCAGGGGTGCACTGTGTACAGAACGCAGAGTTCAGGAGTGAGCTGTGTACAAAGTTCAATGGTGGACTGTGTACAGAATGCAGAGTTCAGGGGTGTGCTGTGTACAGAGTTCAGTGGTGCACTGTGTACAGAGTGCAGTGTTCACAGGGGTGTGCTGTGTACAAAGTGCAGAGTTCAGTGGTTCACTGTGTACAGAGCGCAGTGTGCAGGGGTGCACAGTTCAGGGGTGTGCTGTGTACAGAGAGCAGTGTTCAGGGGTGCACAGTTCAAGGGTATGCTGTATACAGAGTGCAGAGTTAAGGGGGTGCAGTGTGTACAGAGTGCAGTGTTCAGGGGTGCACTGTGTACAGACCGCAGAGTTCAGGGGTGCGCTGTGTACAGAGTGCAGTGTTCAGGGGTGTTCTGTGTACAGAGTGCAGTGTTCAGGGATGCACTGTGTACAGAACGCAGAGTTCAGGGGTGTGCTGTATACATAATTCAGTGTTCAGGGGTGTGCTTTGTACAGAGTGCAGTGTTCAGGGGTGCACTGTGTACAGAGTGCAGTGTTAAGGGGTGCACTGTGTACAGAATGCAGAGTTCAGGGGTGTGCTGTATACAGAGTGCAGTGTTCAGGGGTGCACTGTTTACAGAGTGCAGAGTTAAGGGGCTTGCTGTGTACAGAGTTCAATGGTGGACTGTGTACAGAATGCATAGTTCAGGGGTGTACTGTGTACAGAGGGCAGAGTTCAGTGGTGCACTGTGTACAGAGTGCAGTGTTCAGGGGTGTGCTGTGTACAAAGTGCAGAGTTCAG
This sequence comes from Pelophylax lessonae, assembly GCF_965119305.1. NCBI lineage: Eukaryota > Metazoa > Chordata > Amphibia > Anura > Ranidae > Pelophylax > Pelophylax lessonae. The sequence goes on along the minus strand of NC_138775.1, from coordinate 205,364,608 downwards.
TGGTGAACTGTGTACAGAGCGCAGTATGCAGGGGTGCAGAGTTCAGGGGTGTGCTGTATATAGAGTGCAGAGTTCAGGGGGTGCGCTGTGTACAGAGTACAGAGTGCAAGGGTGCACTGTGTACAGAGTGCAGAGTTCAGGGGTGCTCTGTGTACAGAGTGCAAAGTTCAGGTGTGCTCTGTGTACAGAGTTCAGGCGTGCGCTGTGTACAGACTGCAGGATTCAGGGGGGCACTGTGTACAGAGTGCAGGGGTGCTCAGTGTACAGAGAGCAGAGTTTAGGGGTGCACTGTGTTCAGAGTGTAGAGTTCAGGGATGCGCTGTGCACAGAGTTCAGTGTTTAGGGGTGTACTGTGTACAGAGTGCAGTGGTCAGGGGTGCGCTACATACAGAGTGCAGAGATCGGGGTTGGGCTACGTCCAGAGTGCAGTGTTCAGGGGTGTGCTGTGTACAGAGTGCAGTGTTCAGGGATGCACTGTGTACAGAGTGCAGTGTTCAGGGGTGCACTGTGTACTGAACGCAGAGTTCAGGGGTGTGCTGTATACAGAGTGCATTGTTCAGTGGTGCAATGAAAACAGAGTGCAGAGTTCAGGGGTTTGCTGTGTACAGAGTTCAATGGTGGACTGTGTATAGAATGCAGAGTTCAGGTGTGCTCTGTGTACAGAGTGCAAAGTTCAGGTGTGCTCTGTGTACAGAGTTCAGGCGTGCGCTGTGTACAGACTGCAGGATTCAGGGGGGCACTGTGTACAGAGTGCAGGGGTGCTCAGTGTACAGAGAGCAGAGTTTAGGGGTGCACTGTGTTCAGAGTGTAGAGTTCAGGGATGCGCTGTGCACAGAGTTCAGTGTTTAGGGGTGTACTGTGTACAGAGTGCAGTGGTCAGGGGTGCACTACATACAGAGTGCAGAGATCGGGGTTGGGCTACATCCAGAGTGCAGTGTTCAGGGGTGTGCTGTGTACAGAGTGCAGTGTTCAGGGATGCACTGTGTACAGAGTGCAGTGTTCAGGGGTGCACTGTGTACTGAACACAGAGTTCAGGGGTGTGCTGTATACAGAGTGCATTGTTCAGTGGTGCACTGAAAACAGAGTGCAGAGTTCAGGGGTTTGCTGTGTACAGAGTTCAATGGTGGACTGTGTATAGAATGCAGAGTTCAGGGGTGTTCTGTGTACAGAGGGCAGAGTTCAGATGTGCTCTGTGTACAGAGTTCAGGCGTGCGCTGTGTACAGACTGCAGGATTCAGGGGGGCACTGTGTACAGAGTGCAGGGGTGCTCAGTGTACAGAGAGCAGAGTTTAGGGGTGCACTGTGTTCAGAGTGTAGAGTTCAGGGATGCGCTGTGCACAGAGTTCAGTGTTTAGGGGTGTACTGTGTACAGAGTGCAGTGGTCAGGGGTGCGCTACATACAGAGTGCAGAGATCGGGGTTGGGCTACGTCCAGAGTGCAGTGTTCAGGGGTGTGCTGTGTACAGAGTGCAGTGTTCAGGGATGCACTGTGTACAGAGTACAGTGTTCAGGGGTGCACTGTGTACTGAACGCAGAGTTCAGGTTTGTGCTGTATACAGAGTGCATTGTTCAGTGGTGCACTGAAAACAGAGTGCAGAGTTCAGGAGTTTGCTGTGTACAGAGTTCAATGGTGGACTGTGTATAGAATGCAGAGTTCAGGGGTGTTCTGTGTACAGAGGGCAGAGTTCAGTGGTGCACTGTGAACAGAACACAGAGTTCAGGGGTGTGCTGTATACAGAGTGCAGTGTTTAGGGGTGCATTTTGTACAGAGTGTAGTGTTCAGGGGTGTGCTGTGTACAAAGTGCAGAGTTCAGTGGCGCACTGTGTACAGAGTGCAGTGTGCAGGGGTGCAGAGTTCAGGGGTGCACAGTTCAAGGGTATGCTGTATACAGAATGCAGCGTTAAGGGGGTGCGCTGTGTACAGAGTGCAGTGTTCAGGGGTGCACTCTGTATAGACCGCAGAGTTCAGGGGTGCGCTGTGTACAGAGTGCAGTATTCAGGCCTGCACTGTGAACAGAACACAGAGTTCAGGGGTGTGCTGTATACAGAGTGCAGTGTTTAGGGGTGCATTTTGTACAGAGTGCAGAGTTCAGGGGTTTGCTGTGTACAAAGTTCAATGGTGGACTGTGTACAGAATGCAGAGTTCAGGGGTGTGCTGTGTACAGAGTTCAGTGGTGGACTGTGTATAGAATGCAGAGTTCAGGTGTGCTCTGTGTACAGAGTGCAAAGTTCAGGTGTGCTCTGTGTACAGAGTTCAGGCGTGCGCTGTGTACAGACTGCAGGATTCAGGGGGGCACTGTGTACAGAGTGCAGGGGTGCTCAGTGTACAGAGAGCAGAGTTTAGGAGTGCACTGTGTTCACAGTGTAGAGTTCAGGGATGCGCTGTGCACAGAGTTCAGTGTTTAGGGGTGTACTGTGTACAGAGTGCAGTGGTCAGGGGTGCGCTACATACAGAGTGCAGAGATCGGGGTTGGGCTACGTCCAGAGTGCAGTGTTCAGGGGTGTGCTGTGTACAGAGTGCAGTGTTCAGGGATGCACTGTGTACAGAGTGCAGTGTTCAGGGGTGCACTGTGTACTGAACGCAGAGTTCAGGGGTGTGCTGTATACAGAGTGCATTGTTCAGTGGTGCACTGAAAACAGAGTGCAGAGTTCAGGGGTTTGCTGTGTACAGAGTTCAATGGTGGACTGTGTATAGAATGCAGAGTTCAGGGGTGTTCTGTGTACAGAGGGCAGAGTTCAGATGTGCTCTGTGTACAGAGTTCAGGCGTGCGCTGTGTACAGACTGCAGGATTCAGGGGGGCACTGTGTACAGAGTGCAGGGGTGCTCAGTGTACAGAGAGCAGAGTTTAGGGGTGCACTGTGTTCAGAGTGTAGAGTTCAGGGATGCGCTGTGCACAGAGTTCAGTGTTTAGGGGTGTACTGTGTACAGAGTGCAGTGGTCAGGGGTGCGCTACATACAGAGTGCAGAGATCGGGGTTGGGCTACGTCCAGAGTGCAGTGTTCAGGGGTGTGCTGTGTACAGAGTGCAGTGTTCAGGGATGCACTGTGTACAGAGTGCAGTGTTCAGGGGTGCACTGTGTACTGAACGCAGAGTTCAGGGGTGTGCTGTATACAGAGTGCATTGTTCAGTGGTGCACTGAAAACAGAGTGCAGAGTTCAGGAGTTTGCTGTGTACAGAGTTCAATGGTGGACTGTGTATAGAATGCAGAGTTCAGGGGTGTTCTGTGTACAGAGGGCAGAGTTCAGTGGTGCACTGTGAACAGAACACAGAGTTCAGGGGTGTGCTGTATACAGAGTGCAGTGTTTAGGGGTGCATTTTGTACAGAGTATAGTGTTCAGGGGTGTGCTGTGTACAAAGTGCAGAGTTCAGTGGCGCACTGTGTACAGAGTGCAGTGTGCAGGGGTGCAGAGTTCAGGGGTGCACAGTTCAAGGGTATGCTGTATACAGAATGCAGCGTTAAGGGGGTGCGCTGTGTACAGAGTGCAGTGTTCAGGGGTGCACTCTGTATAGACCGCAGAGTTCAGGGGTGCGCTGTGTACAGAGTGCAGTATTCAGGCCTGCACTGTGAACAGAACACAGAGTTCAGGGGTGTGCTGTATACAGAGTGCAGTGTTTAGGGGTGCATTTTGTACAGAGTGCAGAGTTCAGGGGTTTGCTGTGTACAAAGTTCAATGGTGGACTGTGTACAGAATGCAGAGTTCAGGGGTGTGCTGTGTACAGAGTTCAGTGGTGCCCTGTGTACAGAGTGCAGTGTGCAGGGGTGCACAGTTCAGGGGTGTGCTGTGTACAGAGAACAGTGTTCAGGGGTGCACAGTTCAAGGGTATGCTGTATATAGAGTGCAGAGTTCAGGGGGTGCTCTGTGTACAGAGTGCAGTGTTCAGGGGTGCACTGTGTACAGACCGCAGAGTTCAGGGGTGCGCTATGTACAGAGTGCAGTGTTCAGGGGTGTTCTGTGTACAGAGTGCAGTATTATGGGATGCACTGTGTACAGAGCGCAGAGTTCAGGGATGCGCTGTATACAGAGTGCAGTGCTCAGGGGTGTGCTGTGTACAGTGTGCAATGTTCAGGGGTGTTCTGTGTACAGACTGCAGTGTTCAGGGATGCACTGTGTACAGAGTGCAGTGTTCAGGTGTGTGCTGTGTACAGTGTGCAGGGGTGCGCTGTGTACAGAGTGCAGTGTTCAGGGGTGTTCTGTGTACAGAGTGCAGTGTTCAGGGATGCACTGTGTACAGACCGCAGAGTTCAGGGGTGCGCTGTGTACAGAGTGGTGTTCAGGGGTGTGCTGTGTGCAGTGTTCATTGGTGTGCTGTGTACAAAGTGCAGAGTTCAGTGGTGTGCTGTGTGCAGTGTTCATTGGTGGACTGTGTACAGAATGCAGAGTTCAGGGGTGTGCTGTGTACAGAGTTCAGTGGTGCACTGTGTACAGAGAGCAGTGTTCAGGGGTGTGCTGTGTACAAAGTTCAGAGTTCAGTGGTTCACTGTGTACAGAGCGCAGTGTGCAGGGGTGCACAGTTCAGGGTCGTGCTGTGTTCAGAGAGCAGTGTTCAGGGGTGCACAGTTCAAGGGTATGCTGTATACAGAGTGCAGAGTTCAGGGGGTGCGCTGTGTACAGACTGCAGTGTTCAGGGGTTCACTGTGTACAAACCGCAGAGTTCTGGGGTGCGCTATGTACAGAGTGCAGTGTTATGGGATGCACTGTGTACAGAGCGCAGAGTTCAGGGATGCGCTGTATACAGAGTGCAGTGTTCAGGGGTGTGCTGTGTACAGTGTGCAATGTTCAGGGGTGTTCTGTGTACAGAGTGCAGTGTTCAGGGATGCACTGTGTACAGGGTGCAGTGTTCAGGGGTGTGCTGTGTACAGTGTGCAGTGTTCAGGTGTGTTCTGTGTACAGAGTGCAGTGTTCAGGGATGCACTGTGTACAGAGTGCAGTGTTCAGGTGTGTGCTGTGTACAGTGTGCAGGGGTGCGCTGTGTACAGAGTGCAGTGTTCAGGGGTGTTCTGTGTACAGAGTGCAGTGTTCAGGGATGCACTGTGTACAGACCGCAGAGTTCAGGGGTGCGCTGTGTACAGAGTGGTGTTCAGGGGTGTGCTGTGTACAGAGTGCAGTGTTCAGGGGTGCACAGTTCAAGGGTATGCTGTATACAGAGTACAGAATTCAGGGGGTGCGCTGTGTACCGAGTGCAGAGTTCAGGGGTGCGCTGTGTACAGAGTGCAGTGTTTAGGGGTGTTCTGTGTAAAGAGTTCTGTGTAAAGAGTGCAGTGTTCAGGGGAGTTCTGTGTAAAGGGTTCTGTGTAAAGAGTGCAGTGTTCAGGGATGCACTGAGTACAGAGTGCAGTGTTCAGGGATGCACTGTGTACAGTGTGCAGTGTTCAGGGATGCACTGTGTACAGAGTGCAGTGTTCAGGGGTGTGCTGTGTACAGAGTGCAGTGTTCAGGGATGCACTGTGTACACAGTGCAGTGTTCAGGGGTGTGCTGTGTACAGATTGTAGTGTTCAGGGATGCACTGTGTACAGAGTGCAGTGTTCAGGGATACACTGAGTACAGAGTGCAGTGTTCAGGGATGCACTGTGTACAGAGTGCAGTGTTCAGGGATGCACTGTGTACAGAGTGCAGTGTTCAGGGATGCACTGTGTACAGAGTGCAGTGTTCAGGGGTGTGATGTGTACAGATTGCAGTGTTCAGGGGTGCACTGTGTACAGAGTGCAGTGTTCAGGGATGCACTGTGTACAGTGTGCAGTGTTCAGGGATGCACTGTGTACAGAGTGCAGTGTTCAGGGGTGTGCTGTGTACAGAGTGCAGTGTTCAGGGATGCACCGTGTACAGAGTGCAGTGTTCAGGGGTGTGCTGTGTACAGATTGCAGTGTTCAGGGATGTACTGTGTACAGAGTGCAGTGTTCAGGGGTGTACTGTGTACAGAGTGCAGTGTTCAGGGATGCACCGTGTACAGAGTGCAGTGTTCAGGGGTGTGCTGTGTACAGATTGCAGTGTTCAGGGATGTACTGTGTACAGAGTGCAGTGTTCAGGGGTGTGCTGTGTACAGATTGCAGTGTTCAGGGATGTACTGTGTACAGAGTGCAGTGTTCAGGGGTGTACTGTGTACAGATTGCAGTGTTCAGGGATGCACTGTGTACAGGGTGCAGTGTTCAGGGGTGTCCTGTGTACAATGTGCAGTGTTCAGATGTGTGCTGTGTACAGTGTGCAGTGTTGATGAAAGAGCTACATACAAAGTGCAAGTTTTAGGGGTTTGCTATATGTGCGGGGTTCAGCTCTCTTTCACAGGCTGTCCACGTCTAACCTCCATTCCAAGGGCGGGGCAAATACCATGATGTGGTGGGCCAGATTTGGCCTGCGGGCCTTGCGATTGACACATGTACTTTAGCGGCTCCAGAAACAAAAAACAATAAATGCACATTTTTTTTTATCTGCAGAAAAAAATGTTATTTTTTCTTGAAGGGTGAACTTATCCTTTTAACCGCTTGCCGACCGTGGCAAGTAGATATACTGCTGCGGTCAGCCCCTCACAGGCAAAGTGACGTATATATACGTCACTAGCGGTGAGGCTCTGGGGAGCGAGCGCGCGCCGCCGGCGGCGCGGTCACGGGCCCCCCCACGCATGTGACCGGCGGACCCGATGTCCGCCGCTCACTCTGCGATTGTCGGGGGAGAGGGAGAAAGGCATGCAGGCTGTGTAAACAAGCCGCCTGTCATTCTCCCCTGTGTAGAAACACTGATCATACGGTTCTACTATGTAGGACCGTTGATCATTGTTCCTACAGCTCAAGCCACAGCCAATCACAGTTAGAATCACGCCCCTAGGGACACACACAGCCCCTCCCTCTCAAATAAAGTTAACCCCTTCACTGCCAGTGTAATTTTACAGTAACAGTGCATATATATAGCACTGATTACTGTAGAAATGTCACTGGTAACCCCAAAAGTGTCAAAAATGTCAGTCAAGGGTCCAATCTGTCCGCCGCAATGTCGCAGTACCGCAAAAAAAATCGCAGATCGCCGCCATTACGCGTTAAAAAAAAACAACAAAAATGACAAAAATCTTTCCCTTTGTTAGTAAACGCGATAACTTTTGCGCAAACCAATCAAAATACGCTTTTTGCGATTTTTTTTACCAAACATATGTAGCCTAAAACAAATTGGCCGAAAATGTGAAAAAATTTTGATTTTTACTTTTTTTTGGGGGGAATTTCATTTAAAAAAATTTGAAAAATATTGTTATTTTTGCAAAATTGACGCTCTTTTTTTGTTTATGGCGTGTGATCAAAAAATCGCACAGGTGATCAAATACCACCAAAACAAAGCTCTGTTTGTGGGAAAAAAAGGACATCAAATTTGTTTAGGTACAGCATCACACGACCGCGCATTTGTCCTTTAAAGTCACGCAGTGCCGAATCGCAAAATACCCCCTGATCTTTTAGCAGCCAAATCCTCCGGGGCTTAAGTGGTTAAAGTAAAGAAGGCAGACATGTATGGACATGTACAAGTTCCCAGCAACAAAATCATAGCTCAGTTATGCACTTCTAAAACAAGCAGCCATGTGTCTTATCCAAAAGCTCATTTATTGGAATTTATAAAGTAGTAGCCATACAAATGTCGGTGGCGCACACACTCTGAGGACACTCTTTCCACTTCCGGTTTCCTCTCGCTGGTGGAACTCGGATTTCCGTCCCACCCGGAACCGCCCAGTGTGTGACAGGCGCGAGCCGTGGGCGGAGCTTGTCCCTTCCTGGACTCAGCTGCCTGTTCTCCTCCCGCTTCCAGCACGACCATGGACTTCAACGTAAAGAAACTGGCGGCCGACGCCGGAACCTTCCTGAGCCGGGCAGTGCAGGTACGAGGGCGAGTGGGACACCGGAGGCCTGCCGCTGGGCTCTATGTAGGGCCTAGTGAGCCTGCACGAGTGTGTTCGCCTCAGGCTTCATGTCTCTGTGCTCGTTCTTTTCCTGTTTACCTTTCAAAGTTTGTATTCATTAAAGAGGACCTGTCACCTGGAGACGTTCCCTGACTCTGGGGATTGTGGTATGTTGTGTGACATCATCTGTCTGTATGGTGACAGAGCCCTCCTCTACTTCCTCTACCTGTCATGTGTCTGAGCATTGGAGGTCTATAGCACTATACTACAGGACTTCACTGTCGATGTTTACTTCCTACCTAGGGGCCCATTGGGACCTGTGTTAGTCTAGGTGGGCCCATTCGGACGCGTGTATAGAGGCTCATTCAGACTTGTGTACAGCCTAGGGGGGGTCCATTTGGACGCGTGCGTGTACAGTCTAGGGGGGGTCCATTCGGGCGTGTGTACAGTCTATGGGGGGGCCCCATTCGGACGCGTGTACAGTCTATGGGGGGGCCCCATTCGGACGCGTGTACAGTCTATGGGGGGGCCCCATTCGGACGCGTGTACAGTCTATTGGGGGGGCCCCATTCGGACGCGTGTACAGTCTATGGGGGGGGGCCATTCGGACGCGTGTACAGTCTATGGGGGGGGGGGGCATTTGGCTGCATGTACAGTCTATGGGGGGGCCCCATTCGGACGCGTGTACAGTCTATGGGGGGGCCCCATTCAGACGCGTGTACAGTCTATGGGGGGGCCCCATTCAGACGCGTGTACAGTCTATGGGGGGGCCCCATTCAGACGCGTGTACAGTCTATGGGGGGGCCCCATTCAGACGCGTATACAGTCTATGGGGGGGGCCCATTCGGACGCGTGTACAGTCTATGGGGGGGGCCATTCGGACGCGTGTACAGTCTGGGGGGGGGCCCATTCGGACGCGTGTGCAGTCTATGGGGGGGGGGCATTTGGCTGCATGTACAGTCTATGGGGGGGGCATTCGGACGCGTGTACAGTCTGGGGGGGGGGAGGGGCCCATTCGGATGCGTGTACAGTCTATGGGGGGGGCATTTGGATGCGTGTACAGTCTATGGGGGGGGCATTTGGATGCGTGTACAGTCTATGGGGGGGGCCGTTCGGGTGTGTGTACAGTCTATGGGGGGGCCATTCGGACGCGTGTACAGTCTATGGGGGGGCCCTTTCGGACGCGTGTGCAGTCTATGGGGGGGGGGGGACCCATTTGGATGCGTGTACAGTCTATGGGGGGGCCTTTCGGACACGTGTACAGTCTATGGGGGGGCCCTTTCGGACGCGTGTGCAGTCTATGGGGGGGGGGGTCCATTGGGACGCGTGTACAGTCTAGGGGCCTAGTCACATAGCTGCATATAAAAAGCAACACATTGCTGCATCCAGGGCCCCAATTTTTGATATATTTTGCACTGTATAGATGTAACCTTCGCACTGATCTTTACATGTGGGTGGAGTACAGGGGCCCCGTTACCCTCTGCTGCTCCTGCCTAACTTGTCAGTATTCAATGGGTTTGATTTACTAAAGGCAAACCGACTGTGCACTTCACAAGTTCTGTTGCACTCTACAAGGAAATATGCTACAGACCAGTGGTCTTCAGACTGTGGCATTTGGATTGCCTTTATTTGGCCCTTGGGGCACTAATCCTCCCACTGGACACAAGTGATGAGGATTCCTTCCACTGACACCAAATGTGGGGCACTATTCTTCCCACAGACACAAACCATGGGGCACAAGTCCTTCCACGGGCAGCAACGATGGGACATTATAGGGTCGATTTACTAAAGGCAAATATACTGTGCACTTGCGCATAATTGGATGATAGAAATCAGCAGAGCTTCTCCTCATCTCAGAGCTATTGCACTTGCAGTACACCGTACATTTGCCTTTAGTAAATCAACCTCCCACTGACATCAACGATAGGGCATTATTTGCATTTTATTTTTATCTAAATGCAGGCCATTGTCTGTACACACAGGCACATAAAGTTGCTTCATATAGATAAGTTAAAAAAAAATAAATTCTGTTTTGCTCCTTAGTATTTTACACATGTACATCATACCCCCTTGCCAGAACAAAGCTAGAAAAATTTTTATGCATGCGTGCATGCAAATAGATGCATATTCACATGTATTATACAGCCTCTTACCACATTTTTACGCTGGAGCTTTCAGCCAGTAATATCAGATGTTCATACATCAGCACCGTGTACATTCACATAAAAATTTTAGTCAGTTAATACTAGTGAAAAACTTTTTTTTGCACGGCCGTGTGAGTGAAGGAGTTCTATGGTCACAGCATATACACCTTCATTTTATAATATCAGCATTGTAAGAACAATACAAACAGTAATTTGTTTTTTTACATTCCAATACAAGTTTACATGAAAATCTCCTTCATTTTGTGAGTTCTGTCTGTCTGCTGGTCATCTCTTTCCACAACTTCCCAGGTTCCCAGCATCTTTGCAGCGTTTCCTTTGCTGTTTACATTCAATTTCCAGGGACTACATATCCCATGGTACCTTGCTGCCTGCAAGTAACGATTCCTGTACTGACTCCGCCTCTTTAATCTCCTCTTCTCAGTACCTCTGTAGATCAGAAGGCAGGTTCTGCGAATTCTGGGACACAGCAGCACCTACTCAAAGGGTATAGTGAATACATATTGCAGAATTTCAGGATGTAAATGTATGGGGATCTTCACAAAGTAAGCTTGCACACTATTCCGATTAATAGAAGTAGGTTGGAAACAATTAAAAAAACAAAATGTAGAAATGAATACATGACTTTACACAAATATGTGCGTGCTCTAACCTGGAACGGCGCGCATGTGTTTCTTTATGTGTCGCTTTTCCACTGCGAGTACCGGCTCAGCTCCACTCGGCCCAGCTCGGCTCGGTTTGCTTTTCCACTGCGTGGTACGTGTCAGCATGTTTCAGCACTGTATAGGCCAGTGATGTCGAACCTTGGCACCCCAGATGTTTTAGAACTACATTTCCCATGATGCTCAACTACACTGCAGAGTGCATGAGCATCATGGGAAATGTAGTACCAAAACATCTGGGGTGCCAAGGTTCGCCATCACTGGTAGGCTCTACTCAGCTCAGTTTGCTTTTCCACTAAAGTAGTAAGTGGGTGGCATTACAACGATTCTCTGACCAATCAGTGGCTAGTAGTGACAAACAATCAAGGCTGCATGCAAAGGATTGTGGGATATGGTATCGGTACGGCCCGTTTGGAACCCCAACCGAGGTGGTACTGTTTAAGCGAGCCGTACCATGTAGTGGAAAAGCGCCGCTGTACCAAACCGTACCGAACCGTTCTAACACGTACCATGCAGTGGAAAAGCACCAAAGCGAGCCACACCGAGCCGTACCATGCAGTGGAAAAGCGCCAATGGAAGCCGAAGAGGTACCGTATGTAAATTTGACATGCGCTGGTCTGGACGAGGGTGTGTATGTGATGTACTATCATTGTGTTGAGGGACCAGGAACTGTGGAAGTGATTGGTCAAGTGACCTCAACAGTGCATGTTCCCCACGATTCGACTTTTTAATTATTATCATTATTTGAATGAATATGAATGTGTCGGCCATCATTGGCCCCTTTAGCGCAAGAAAAGCTCAAGAAAAATGTATTCCTTTAAAGGGTAACTCCACTTTCATTGGGGGGGGGGGGGGGAAGAATATAGCGTATACAATTGCAATACAAGTTCTATTGCAATTGGATATGAAAGGAAAGGCAATTTTTAAATCTGCAGCTCTGTAATTTTCTGTAAAATGCAATGCAATATGGCTACCAGAATGTGTACAGAGCGCCCCCCAGAAACATAATTTCCTGCTTGTATGATTGGCTCACTGATTTTCCCAGAAGTCTGCAGTAAGATACAAGTCTGATTTTTGGCATCCCCTGTAGTAAAAATGTAATTTTTTGTAAGATACTCCCAATAGGAAATAACGTCTAAAGGAATGCAGACCCGGAAACTTTCCTCATTAGAGCCCTGATTCTACAGTAGCTTGTTGATAATTATGAAACCACTCCCGTTACACCAACTCAGCACAGAGGAGCATACCGTAATTTCTTCAGAATAACAAAAGGTAGGAATCTGCAACAAAGTTTAAGAACTTTGCAATGCACTCAGATTACCCAGAAACAAAAGTTGTTTCACTTTAAATTCTATCTGTCTTCATGCTGGTCTGTAGCGCTTCCGTTGTGGTGTTAAAAATCCTGCTTACTACTGCATTTATGGTCATTAAAAAACGCACCTCTCCTTTGAAATGCATTGAAAATACAGCAAGACCGCATCAATACCGTACCGGTTTTAAAGAGGTTGTAAACCTCAGAAAAATAAATAAAAACCTGAAAGACAAAGGCATAATGAGCTAGTATGCATCGCCTTACCTTAGAACGAAGCCCCCGCAGTGCCGCTCACTCACCTGTAACACCACAGACCTTTTTGGGTGTCATACTTCTGGTTCGCGTGCTGCGGCCATCTGTCCAAGGGCGCGATTACATCATTCCCATGCGGGAGCCACCGTTCACGCCACAGGGCTCTGAAGGAACGGAACGGGTGGGCGTTCCTTCAAAGCGCATGCACCGGTGATGTCATCGGCTGCATTAAAAGTAAATATCTCCTAAACGGTGCAAGTTTAGGAGATATTTACAGTACCTATAGGTAAGCCTTATTATAGGCTTACCTATAGGCACAAGTCATTAAGGGGGATTTACAACCTCTAAGTTTGTGATGTGATTTTTTGAGTCACATGACCTATGAAAAACACAGTAAAATCGCGTGCGTTTTTGGCGCCATTATTGCTTTTTTCAGCAAAATGCCGATAACTCCATTTTCACCCGATATGTTTCCGCCGCAAAACTTTGGCGCATCTCTAGTTTTTTGGTTGTCACTCAGTGAGATGGTGGTTACCGAGGGAAATATTTGCTTATTCAAAAAACCAATGATGTGACTCTCACAGAATGTGTACTGTTTGGCAGGACAGATTCTCAGGAGAAGAATGAGGGCCATCACTGCTGGCCTCTTGAAAATCCTAGTTGTCTGGCTATAACCACTTAAAACAGTTGTTAAGCCACTACTAAAAACCAGTGTCACATCTCCCACTGCCAATAAAAGTGATCCCATGGCAAATCCTGCAACACCGGGACCACTTTTATCATATTCCGAATCACCAGCTGTGTAAAAATTAAAATAAAATACCGGGGATTTGGCAGCTAGCTGCTGCCATACCCTGGTATTTAACGTCAAAGTACCGTTGAAAATACACAGTGGGCAGTACGGAAGTGGTTAAATATTAAAATAATATTAAATTGACTGCGCACCGGTGCACAAAGCAAGGTCCCTAAAAATCTTGGCTGAGCTACTTTCAGGTGGAGGAACTTGACTAGCCTGCACGGAGTCCTGACCTCAACCTGATAAAACACCTTTGCGAGCCAGGCTTTCTCATCCAACATCAGTGCCTGACCTCACAAATGCGCTTCTGGAAGAATGGTCAAACATTCCCATAAACACACTCCTAAACCTTGTGGACATCCTTCCCAGAACAGTTGAAGCTGTTATAGCTGCAAAGGGTGGGCCAATTCAATATTGAACCCTATGAATTAAGACTGGGATGCCATTAAAGTTCATGTGCATGTAAATGCAGGCGTCCCAATACTTTTGACAATATAGTGTCATTTTTTTTCCCAAACCTCTAACTGTAATTTTTTTATGTGATACCCATCAATGACAAAGAGTCAAATCATATTGAAACTCTTAATACTGCCCAAAATTTATTTTGCCAAAATATGATGTAAATACAAAACATTTATTTTAAATTATCAGCTACCATCTACTTTGTAGTACAGGGGCCCGCTTGACTGAATACAAATTATTGGGTTGTTTCCGGTGGCTCTCATATGACAGAGCTTTGGCAAAACATAAAATGACCCTTTGCCTAGATCTTGAATATGAATGCATTTACGTATTCTGAACTAGCCATAAAAGCACGTTAAAGCGATCCCTCATGTACCTCTGTAGCTATAGGCATTGTAGAGAAATTAATTTTCAGATTTACAACACTAAAATCTGTTTCTTGCCTATTATTTTCTGTTGCATCTTGGCAGCCTGCCAGCCCTAAACACAACAGCAGATGTTTCTAATAGAGATGCACCGATCCGACTTTTTTGGACCCGATACCGATATCTGGCGTTGTGAAATCGCCGATACTGATACCGGAACCGATCCGGAGCTACACACAAAGCAAGCGGCTGCAGTATAGAGCAAAGCCGCTGCTTCATGTGTACGGCTCCTCCATTCACAGGCGGAGTGCATCTGATATCACTCCGCCTGTGAGCCGGACCTATACAGGAAGTAGCGGCTCCCATCCCATACTACTACTGCACCAAGTAAGGCATGGCTGAGCCGTTACTGAGCAAAAACCGGATCGGCCAGTGGATCGGTCAATGTTACCGATTCCCCCGATCCAGCTATAATGGCCATATCGGCGCCGATATCCGACCCGAATATCGGATCGGTGCATCCCTGGTTTCTAATGTCCAGTAATTGGAAATGTTTTTTCCCAAAGGGCTTCAACATCAAGATTCACATTATATTCAGTGGTGCCCATTCACATTGAGCATTGTCCCTTGATGATCTAAAAATTACACAAGCTTCTTTGGGCAGAGTTGCATGTTTTTTGTCCCTATAGACTTTATTATGAGTACCTGAAACATTTTTGAGCATTTTACAAGAAACTTGAAAATTGTGTGTTCTATCTCTTAAGGCACAGGTGTCAAACACAAGGCCCGCGGGCCGAATCTGTCCCTTCCGGACATTTTTTGTGGCCCTCACACCTCTCCTGTAGCTGCAGGAGAGCTCCAGTCCTCCTCTGGTCCTCCTGTACTTTCTACTTTCCGGCAATTCCTCCAGCTTTATCCTAACAGCAGCACAAGGTAAAGGGGGTGCACTGTGATGTAAGGAAGGGGACTCAACTTCTGATGGTGGAGAGGCTCTTGACGTCTTATGCTAGTGTAGGGGATGCTCTGGACATCTAGTATTACAGATACAACTGGCCCTTTTGAGGGCAATCATAATGCTGATGCGACCCACAATAAAATTGGAATTTGACACCCCTGTCTTAAGGGCGTCTTTCATATGGGCCTTACTACTGACTTGTGATTCACAATGGATTGTGTTATCAGCCAGAGCCAACCTGTGACTAGCAGGCGATTTGTGAGACAATATGCCATGGTGCACTTAATGTAGCTTGTACAAGTTTTGTTGTAATGTTTGGCCAGCTGAAAAACAGATCTTAGGTGTCTCTGTAGCATCATGACGGCTAGCCTGTACACTGCTATATCATACCATTTTCCTTATTCCTGATCCTTGTCACAGCTAATCCATGAATGGCCCATATTTCTTGGGAATGGCCCATATTTCTTTTTTTTGTCTTTGCTACTGAAATGCTTTTTGGAAGATAAAAAATATTGTCATATCCTACCGTGTCTGTTTTGGAATTTCTAGTCCTGTAAATCCTGCATTGTATACTTTTTTCCTTGTCAGTCAAGTCGGTCATGCTGCTGTAGTTGCTGTCAAAGCGTGGTGTATGATTTTTGCCTTGTTCTAAAGTCATTCTTAATTAGGGTGGATCCCTGGGTTTTCCTCATCTGTATCTCATGACTGCAAAACAAGATTAACATTATTAGATCCATCCCATTTAATAGACTGTAGAAGGTGCTTGAATTTTTACAGTTTGGTGCATTTTATAGATGGGGAATAAACGTGCCTGAACAAATCTCAACCCGCAGTTAGCCACCAGCTTTAAAAACCTAAGGGCATGTGACCATATATGTATCTGAAAGATACAGTAAAGGAAAACATTTGTTCATTTTGAACAGACGTTTAATTTTTTAAAATGATTGCCCAGTTGAGGACACTGAACGTGCATCTTCCTCGCTGCTGCATCACCCAATTACCAGCAATTCTCAGCTCTAATGATGCAGGGAGTTGCTGTGTACATGGCAACTGAAGCTGTCCAATATGTCTGACTTGGTGTTTATCAACATAGTTGAGCATCAAAATAGAAAGATACAAAGTAAAATTGTTACTTTTTTATCCACTATGTTTCATTAATTTGCAGATCTGCATATGCTGTCAATAAAAGCAACCTAAAGCAGCCTTTCTCTACCTTTTTAACACAGAGGAATCCCTTGAAATACATTTCTGGTCTCGGGGAACCTCTGCTAAAAAATGTAAATCTACAACTCATGACACATTAGTGGGAAGAATGCTCCTTACTGTTGTCATCATTGGGAAGAATTACCCCCTTACAGATAGCTAAAAGGAACAATGGTGTCATTGGAAACTTATCTGAGAGGCAGGAAGCACCCATTGCTCAAGGAATCCCTAGCAACCTCAGGAGGAACCCCAGGGTTCCACGGAACTCTGGTTGAGAAACCCTGACCTAAAGAATAAAAAAAAAAAAGTTATTTTTAATGTGTCTATTTAACCCTTTAGTAACCCTTAGTTTACCTAATTGGCACTAACTCCCCTCCTCCTCTCTTCAATAAATACAATTTTCACAAAGTCTGCTTCAGAGTTCTTAGATCTTTTTGTCAGATGTTACTATGGCATTCTGAAGTATAATTAGAAGTATTGCAGAAGTGTCAAAAGGCTTTAATTAACAATTGCATTTAAGTTTATGCAAAGAGTCAATATGAGTCAATAAGAGTCTGCAAATCGCCTGGCATGCTGTCCATCAATTTCTGGGCCACATCCTGGCTGATGGCAGCCCATTCTTGCATAATTAATGCATGGAGTCTGTCAGAACTTGTGGGTTTTTTTTTTTTTTTTTGTTCACCCGCCTCTTGTTCAAAAGAACTTGACCGCAAGTTCTCAATAGGGGAGTTTTCTGATCATGGGCCCAACATTTTGATGTTTTGTTCCCCAAGCCACTTGATCATTTTTGCCTTATGGCCAGTGCTCCATCATGCTGGAAAAGGCATTGTTTGTTATCTAACTGTTCTTGGATGGTTGGTAGAAATTGCTCTCGGAGGATGTTTTTGTACCATTCTTTATTCATGGCTGTGTTCTTAGGTAAAATTGTGAGTGAGCCCAATTCCTTGGCAAAGAAGCAACCCCATACATGAATGGTCTCAGGATGCTTAACTGTGTGCATGACACAGGACTGATTGGTAGCACTCACCTTTTCTTTTCCGAACAAGGTTTTTTTTTTCCGGATGCCCTAAACCACATGTGTCAAACACAAGGCCCGTGGGCCGAATGCGGCCCCCCAGGCCATTTCATGTGGCCCTCGCACCTCTCCTGCAGCTTTGGCACCCCCTCCCGTTGTCTCTGCCCCCTACCTTGTCTCTGTAGTCAGCAGCATAGAGGCCAGAACTCCTTTGCCAGATCCTGCACTCATCTGTGCAGCTGCCGAAAGGCTCGTCTTTACCCCCTTCCCAGCAGTCTGCATCAGAGAAGTTGGGGAAGAACTCCTCCTACAGATCCTGCACCTCTCCTTGCAGCCGCACCACCTTGCCTCTGCCTCCCCTGGTCTCAGCATTGTCGACTCTGGAAGCGGACTCCAGCTCTCCTCTGGTTCTCCTCCAGACCCCGCACTTCTTCCCAGATCCACCCGCATCTTCTTCCTGGCAGCAGCACAAGGTAAGGGGGTGCATTGTGATGTAAGGAAGGGTGGGTGCTCTGGACATCTAATCTTACAGATATAACTGGCCCTTTGAGGGCAACCATAATGCTGATGTGGTACGCGATGAAATGGAGTTTGACACCCCTGCCCTAAACAATCGGAAAGGGGAACCGTCAGAGAAAATTACTTTACCCCAGTCTTCAGCAGGCCAATCCCTGTACGATTTGCAGAATGTTGGTCTGTCTCTGATGTTTTTCCTGGAGAGAAGTGGCTTCTTTGCTGCCCTTCTTGACACCAGGCCATCCTCCAAAAGTCTTTGCGTCACTGTGTGTGCAGATGCCCTCACACCTGCCTACTGCCATTCCTGAGCAAACTCTGCTCTGTATATATGCACTCGCTCTACCGCTCAAATACATACATGCCAGAGAATGCTGAAACTAGGCGAGTAAGAGTAAATTATTGCAGAAGATATCTCTTCTGTAATAAAGAGGCTGTCTGCTTACAGATTGTGACAGGGGAACTTTGGTTTTGCTTTAAAAGACCAAGATGTCTAGCAAAAGTGGCAGTTAGAGGGTTCAACAAACTGGGTACTTACAATGGTCAGTTTGTTTTTCATTTAAATACCGTACTTATCGGCGTATAACACGCACTTTTTTCTCCTAAAAATGGAGGGCAAAACAGCAGTGCGTGTTATACGCCAATTTATTTTAAAAAAAAGGCCAGGCAGTGCTAAGAGGCAAGGGGGGGGGGTTGTCCAGGCCGAGCAGAAGGTAGGACGAGCGGTCGCTGTCATAGGAAGTCACGCCTCCTATGATAAACAGCACAGTGGCCCAAGGCCGGGACATGTGACGTCATAGGCGCCAGGACTTCAGATGACAGCGGCTGCTCGTCCTCCCTTCTCCTCGGCCTAGCCCGCCCCCACTCTGTGCAATGGCACTGGCGAGGCTACATTACTAAACACTGCGCTGGCGAAGCTGCATTTGATTAAAAAAAAAAAACTTCTGAGTTCAAAGCTGTTTTATTTCCAATTTAAGCTTTTTTCCAAAAATTTCCCTCCTAAAATTGAGGTGCATGTTATACGCCGATAAATACAGTAAAACTTTTGTCTGAAAGGGGGGGGGGGACTGTTCCTGTAACTGACTAAAACGTTTTGGAGATTGGATTTAATTCACTTATGTGAAATCCATCTAAATCTACTAGTCCATCTAACACTACCTTCTATGCAGGATGACAATGCTTCTGTCCAAAGGTGGCCACACTGCTCCAAAGACAGAGAGGAGGAGTGGGTGTAGCCACTCTGAGGCAGGAACTGTGTTACTTGTTTGATCACCAGGTGAAAGTCAAGGGGGGAAAAAATCCTACAAAAGTAAACAAATGTAGTCAGCACATCTAAGTCCCCATTCACACTAGCGCGACTTGTCAGGCAACTTGGTCGCCTGACAAGTCGCAGTGGGTCGCCTGCCATTGATTAGCACAGGACCTGTTCTAATAGGAGCGACACAAGTCGCTCCGACTTAGAAAAAGGGTCCTGTACTACTTTGGGGCGACTTGCATTGACTTCAATGATATGAAGTCCGTGCATGTCGCTCCGAGGTCGCGGTGAACGCTGTGAAATTGATGGCAGTAACATGTCTCAAAAAAGTTGTCGCTCCGGCAAGTTGTGTCGCCCCTGTGGGAATGGGCTCTAAGGGTTAGCGAGTTGCAATATAAAAATGCCAATTCAAAAAAGTTGGGTCGCTGTGTAAAATCTACTTAAAAATAATATGATTTGCAAATCTCAAAACCCATATTTTATTCACAGTAGAACATAAAACATTTTATATGTTTTCTAACTGAGAAAATTACCATTTTATGAAAAAAAAAAAAAAAAGGTAATTTTGAAATGGATGGCAGCAACATGTCTCAAAAATAATTGGATAGGGTAACAAAAAGCTGGCAAAGTAAGTGGTACTAACAAGGAAGCGCTGGAAGAACATTTGCATCCAAGTAGGATAACTGGTAACAGGTCAGTAACATGATTGTATATAAAAAGAGCATCTTAGAGAGTCGAAGTCTCAGAAGTATAGATGGGCAGAGGTTCACTAATTTGAAGTTGCATCTAAAAATTGTCAAACCATTTCAGAGTAATGTTCCTTATCATAAAAATGCAAAGACTTTATATATCATCATCTACGGTAGATGATATCAAAATATTCAGAGAATCTAGATTAATATCTGTGCACAAGGGACAAGGCTGAAACACTATATTGGATGCCTGTGATCTTTGGGCCCTCAAACAGCATGATTCTGTGATATAAATCACTGCATGGGCTAAGAAAAACTTCCAAAAATCACTGTCTGTTAAAACCGTTCACCATGCCATCCAAAAATACAAGTTAAAGCTCTATCATGCAAAGGAGAAGCCATATCTGAACATGATCCAGAAACACTGATGTCTTCTCTGAGCCAAAGCTCCTTTCAAATGCTCTGTTGCAAATGGAAAACTGTTCTGTGGTCAGACAATTGAAATTTGACATTCTGTTTGGCAACCACCGCGTCCTCCAGATTAAAGAGGAGGGGGGCCTTCTAGCTTATTAGCACTCTGTTCAGAAGCCTGCATCTCTGGTGGTATGGTGGTGCATTACAGTGTATGGAATAAGCAGCTTGCACATCTGGAAAAGCACCATCAATGCTGAAAGATATATCCAGGTTCTAGAGCAGCATATGCTCTCTTCCAGATGACGTGCTTTTACAGAGAAGGCCTTGCATACTGTATTTCAGCAGGACAATGCTAAACTGCATCTATAACTGCTTCGCAGTAGAAGAGTCTGGGTGCTTAACTGGCCTGTGTGCAGTCCAGACCTTTCACCAATTCAAAATATTGGTGCATTTTGAAAGGGGAAAAAAACGACAAAGACCCAGGACTGTTGAGCAGTTAGAATCCTATATCAGGCAAGAATGGCGCCTCGGTTTCTTCTAAGAATGGCACAACATACCTGTCCCAAAACTCTAGCAATTGGTCTCCTTAGTTTGGAGTGTTGCTACACCATGGTAAACATGGCCCTGTCACAACTTTTTTGAGACATGTTGCTGCCATCAATTTCAAAATTACCTTGTTTTTTTTCTAAAAATGCCCCATTTTCGAAGTTAAAACATTAGATATGTTTTCTATTGTGGATAGAATATGGGTTCTAAATTTGAAAATCATTGCATTGCAATCTGTTTTTATGAAGATTTACAGAATCCCAACTTTTTTTGGAATTGGGGTTACATTATATTTTTTTCAGTAGTTTATTAAATGTATCCAACAAATAAAAAGGAAATAACACGTGAATTATTTACAAAGGTCCAAGATTTTCAAAATATCCAAGATTATCCAAATAAACATTCAGTTTATATATAAATTGTTTACAGTCAAGAAAGACATAAAGGCATATTATAGAAAATATCCCGTTACCCCACATGGGCTCAAACTAATGCTCCATTCACACTACCGCGACTTGTCAGGCGACTTGTCATCCTGACAAGTCGCGATCCGTCGCGGTCCATTGACTGCTACAGGGCCCGTTCTAATAGGAGCGACACAAGTCGCTCCGACTTAGAAAAAGGGTCCTGTACTACTTTGGGGCGACCTCGGAGCGACTTGCATAGACATTCATTATATGAAGTCCGTGCAAGTCGAGCCGAAGTCACGGTGCACGGGACTTCACAGGCTGACCCCGAAGTTGTGCAGGAGTCGTGCCGCTTCAGTGTGAATGCGGTCGAACAGGAAAAATATCAAATTCATAACCGATAACCAGAATGTAAAGCAAAACACTGTGTTTTATCAGTATTTTCCTAATGGTTGAGGAAAAAATATTTTAAATAGGAAAAATCTTAAAAAAAACATTTTCTAAAGAGCTCTCTCCTAAGTGGTTACCTGTGTTAGGGTGTGTTAACCGTATTTGCTGTATAAATGTAGAAAGCTTATAGTTTTAAAAGCTAGCATAGGTTCGTATTGGCCTTGAGGGGTTATATTACATTTTTGTTTTTCGGTTTAGATACACTTTCAAGGTATTTTTTTTTTTTTTTTTTAATAGAACTTGCATAAGTATCAAATCTATGTTGATGCCAGCCTACTACAGCCATTCTCAACTAGGGTTCTCTGGAACCCTGAGGTTCCTCCAGAGGATTCTAGGGGTTCCATGTGGTGTGGTAGATTGACCTCCTGTTTCTTGGTGCCTGCTCAGTTCTTGGTCCAACACCAATTGGCAGAACCAGCTGCAAGACACCAATGATATTTTTGTCTGTAATGGTTGCATTCTTCCCATTGACCTCTAATGAATTAGTTTAGGCTGGGGTTCCTCAAGATCTGAAACTTATTTTAGGGGTTCCACTGGGTGAAAAAGGCACAGCAGCTGTCAGCCTGACAATTGTATAGACATGTAAACTCTCTTACTACATGAACACGTGGGACTGTATTCTCTGCAGACACTACCAGTGCCAACTTTAAAGTAGAAGGCAAGGCTGCGATATAAGAACCTACCTCAATAGGGAAAACCCAGACACACTTTATAAAACGTTTTGGTTGTTGCACACCCAAGTTGGGTATGTAGTCACTTGACGCCAGTTAGATTTACCTCTAAGTAAATCTAAGCCGTATTACACTGAATGTAGTATTCTGTCAGCCATAATGTGTGTGAAGGGAGTGATGGAAAGGAACTGTTGCAGCTGGAGAGCTGTTCCACCAGTGCACACGCTATGAGAGCATTGAAGATGTCCAGACTGAGTTTAGGATTTCGTGCTTAATCTATCAAATTATAGCTGCAGAGGATTAGTCTGTAAGCTAAGGCACAATGATCTGGATACAGATTGATACAACAAAGCCTATAGATGAGCCTGGGGTGTGTATAGTAATCTAAACGTGAGCAGCATATGTAGTCCTTGTCTGAACCTGTTAGTCCCCGTTCACACTAAGGCGACCTGTGAGGCGACCTGGTCGCCTCACAGGTCGCCGTAGGTCGCCTTCCATAGGGAAGCTGGGGACCCGTTCTAATAGGAGCGACACAAGTCGCTCCGACTTAGAAAAAGGGTCCGGAGCTTCTTTGGGGCGTCCCGGAGCGACCGTCATAGACTTCAATGTTATGAAGTCCGTGCCGGCCGCTCCGAGGTCGCGGCGCGCTGCTCGCACCGCGACCTCGGAGGTCGCCCCCCCAAGTCGGATCGCCCCAGTGTGAACGGGGCCTTAAAGTGATTGTAAACGATCACTATGTACAACAACCCATCCAGTTTGAAATAGACATGATAGGCAAAACATTTGTGTATTGATTAAAAAAAACCAAAACGTAATACCTTATTTTTTTTTTTTCTTCCTTTCCCCTTTTTTTTGTTATAAGTGATCACCTTTCCTCTGTTCCCAGCTGTATAAGAGCTGGGGAGGGGGGGGGGGGAAGCTGCTGCTGCACACTGAGCTTCACAATGAGAAGCAGGGTGGGGGCTTGTCAGAACAGGTCTGATCATTGGGGGAGAGCAGGCTGAGTTTGTAGCACAGCCAGAAAACTGACCACAGTGTTCTCCTGCTTAGTGTGGTCAGTTTTTAATAGGAAAGCAGAGGGACTGACAGGAACACCAGGGATTTCACACAAAGGAAAGTAATACAAAGAAAACAGGATACACCTATCAGGAATATGAAATGTTGGGGTAACGCTTTAAATTAAGCATCATAGACTGTGTACTAATATCTCTGTATCTACCTAAAAGAATTTGATTGCTAGTTCAAAATTCTCAATATGAAAAAAGGGATTAGTGTTACTAAACCCAGGACCCTGCATTCACTGTATCTGGTATCCCACAGTACACAGAACATGGAAATGCAATTTCTTTTGGTAAATATAAAGTGCTAAATACCTTTTCTCATCAGCAGTCTTGTGACTTCTACCAGTGTCTGGGTTAAAGCTTGTAGTTTTCATTCTTCTCTGATTGTCCTATGAGGCTGCGGGCCCCTGACCCTCTGTCTGGACAGTGATTATTGGCTGATCACATGCACACTCCCAAAAAACAAACCGCTAGCAATACACACCAAATTGAGCATGTGCAGAGTGCCTCCAAGGCTCTGTTCTATCAGCAGATGGATTGGTGACAGAGAACAGGAGGGTCAGAGAAGACAGGATCAAACAGCCTTTTTACACAGTGTGAAGGATTAACCCATTCCACAGTGAGTATAACAAGCATGCTTTACTGCATATTCAGACTGATTTTACTGTTGTGGATTTAGTAACACTTTGGCTGGTTGTTACATCACCAGCATTGATAAAGTCCAGAGCAGTTCATCTCCTTGTGGCCTTTAAGGAGAAATGGTGCTGTTGGCATCTGTAAGCATTTTACAGTTTGTATAAATAGGCTTCACTTTAGCAATCCTAACTTTTGCTTCTGTCGTTTATCAGCCTGAGAAGTAGAAAAAAAAAGCCAAGAGGATTGTTCGGAGGGAGGAAATGACACATTTGTGACCAATGTGTAAATACTGTAAAATTGTTTCCCCAACCTTTGTTTCCATTTACACTGAACACCTCTATAGCCTGTTTAGATATTGGTCGCTAAAACTATAAGTCATGTGTTTGCACATTATGTAATGAGCTTGGCCATGTGGGGACAGAACCTGCGTTTTTTTCCTTTCTTTTTTTTAAGGTGCCCGTCGGTAACAGAATTATTCCTTGTTCTTCATCCATTGTTTGCTACTTAATTTAACTTAATTTTTTTTAAAGCGGACCTGTGCCCAGACAAAAATATATCATGAACAATCTGTAAAAACATTGTCCATTGGGGCATTTTTTTCGCACACCTAATCTGACACTTGTAGGTCTTTTGGATATATATATATACATATAGTCCCCTACTGTGCTTAGTTCCCACCCCTGACACCTATGTTACTACAGGATTTAGTAGTGGTGTTGGAGCAGGTGGGTCGAATTACTGAGCACAGTGGAGAGGACCAGGCATACCCAAAAGTGTGCAAGATAATAAAGGGGCTCTTCAGACGGCTGCATCTATGCAAATGTAGAAGCTAGGGATCGACCAATTATTGGAGGCCGATATTCATAAGAAGGACATGTAGCCTCTCCATAGTACTTAAAGGATTCCTCTCTACATCCTTTGAACCAGGGGAAGAATGCTCAAATACCTTACACCAGGAGTGTCAAACTTCATTGGGGGCCGCATCAGCAGTATAGTTGCCCTCAAAGAGCCGGTTGTATCTGTAGGACTGTGTCCACTGTGATCCTGGGACTGATGGACTTTTTTACTTAAAATTTCACTAAGCTCTGCAATATACTTTTGACTCGTTCAGATTCATGACTGAAAACATCTGTTCACATAGATAGGTGCTCCCAAACATGGACAGAACACGGGCAGCTTGAAGTCGGAGCTTTGGCTTCAAAGCAGGGAGGAGGAGACGGTAAAAGTCGTTTCTATCTGAGTGAAAGACCCATTTTTAATGGTTTGGATTGCTTCAATATTTGTCAGTAAAATCTTCATATAGAAATATGAAGATTTAATACCACCTTACACAGTGTATTCCATGCTTGGCTGTGAGAGAGACACAAAGACTGTCATTCGCAGACTTCCCTATTGTTTGTGTATTGGGAGGGAATGTGTATTGTGATAAAGTTTACCTGTCTATTCCATTGTTAAATGTTAATGGCCTCAAAAACGCTTCTCCTTCTGAGGGTGGAGCAAGAGGATGACGCCGTGAGGAGGATCGTAGCAGAGTCCAGAGACCCGTAGGCAGGCATCCGCCCACAACAGAGAACGAGCGGTATCCTCCTCCCCCAGACCCGGAAGGGAGCACACGTGGCGATACGCCGCACACCAGAGAGCAGCCGCATCAAAGGAGCGGAGCCCAGACCCGAGGACAGAGCACAGGATAAGACCTGCCCGAGGACGGCACAGCCGTGGGAGTGAGCGGAGCCTCCCGCCGCACGACAGAGAGCAGCCGCACCAAAAGGAGCTGAGCCCAGACCTGAGGACAGAGCTCGGTATAAGATCTGCCCGAGGACAGCATAGCCGTGGGAGCGAGCGGACCCTCCTTTCCCCAGAGCGGAGCGGAGAGCCCCGGAACGACTCGGCTGCATGTCGGAAGTCGTGGGAACTCATCTCAGTGTGAAGAGACGGTGAGACCGGCCCGGGTGAGTCCAGAGACTATCATAATTTTGGCTGCATGTTTGGCCTTGGCACACGAGTACATTCACAAACGGAGGAGGTTTGAGAAAGGGGGGGCTGGATCTCGTAAAATCCCATTAAGGAACTGAGGGATAAAGGAAACGGATCGTAACGTTGGTAAAAGCCTGTCCCCCCACTCCCTATGCAGACGGGTGAATTGTACAACATAAAGAGACCAGGCCGGTCCACAGACATTTCCGCTTATTTTTTAATGGGAGCACCTTGTGAGAGAGTGGAGGAACAGTATAGGATGGCTCCAACAAAGACTGGAACAGCAGGGAACACAGGATCAAAGAGACAGTAAAAACAGTAATAGCAGTAAGGAAATACAGGGACAGCAGACTGCAGATACATCTGAGCAGACGGCGGCGGTGGGAGTGGAACAGTCAAGCGCACAATCCCCCTCTCTCCAAAATTTATCTGTACAGTCATCTGAATGGAAAGAGTAAATATCCCGTATGCCCACGAAACAAGACCTGACGGCAATGGCTACCTCGATAGTCAGCTCACTAACCAATGAAATTAACTCTTTAAAGGGCCAGATACAGAAAATGGATGAAAGGATAGAGGTGGTGGAAAAAGACCAGGCCCAGATAGTAGAGAGAGTGGAGAGCATAGAGGCTACGCAGAGATCATTTGCCAAACAGCTAATCATGATACAGTTGCAACAAGATGACGGAGAAAATGGGCATCGTCGAAATAACATACGTCTAAGAGGGCTACCTGAGACAGTAGAAGGGCCTAACCTATCTGCCAAGATGACTGAGATTTTTAATAACCTTCTGGATAGGCCCCAACAGGAGTCAATTGAGATGGACAGGGTCCATAGAGTAAGGGCTCCAAGGAATATGGGGGAGGGATACCCACGAGATATCCTGGCCAGGGTGCATTTCTACGCCCTCAAAGAAAAAATAATGAGGAAGGCATGGGATAGGGGCCCCTTCGAGTTTGAAGGAGCGACGATCCGGCTCTTACCTGATCTATCAAGCAACACCCTAAGAATGCGAGCGGTGGTGAAACCCCTGCTGGAGGAAATTCGGAAGGCAGGGGCTATTTACCATTGGGGTTACCCTTTTCATCTAAAAGTCAAGAAGGGGGAATTGACCTTTTACGCTGCGCTGGCCTGATCAACTGCCAGGACTTTTTTAGAGATTCAGCCGATCAGGGTCACTGACTGGCTGGGCCCCCCAGCGCTTAAGAAGAACCCAGGAATATTTTTACAGGAATAATGACGTTATTAATGTACGCCATATGCGGCTTATTTAGGTTTGACTTGGGGCCACGGTCAGGGGTGGAGGTGGGTTGGCTGTGGGTCCAGGGGTAGCCAAGGAATCATGAGGATTCCGCAATGATAGGTATTCAAGGGCAATCATTTTTTGAGCTCTCTCTCCTTTATATTTTTTTTTCTTTTTTTTCCCTTCTTTCTCCCCCTTTGTGTCCTGTCAGTTTTGTGCTCGGGTCTCTCTCCTGGGTCTAAACTCTCTGGGCGTGGTCTCCGAGAGTGGGGGACCCACGAGTCTGAAACGAGCAGGCTAGCGATAGGTACAGTAATTCAATAGGTGGTACAGAGCGGGTCATAGGGTGCACATGAGGGACACGGTGGAGAAGGAGGGGGAATAAAGGGAGGAGGATGATCAGATATTAGGTAGCTAGGGGGGTTAAGGAGTAAATAATGTGTGTGGTAACTACAAAAGAAAAGGGGTTCTGACACAGGGAATGGATATAGGAACGTATAGGTAGGGGAATAATACACGGGAACCCCAATTCTCCCTAGCGACGGCAAGACAGGGGCGGATGCCCAGGGTTAATGGACCTGCAGAGGTCGGTGTGTTTATTTTTCTCTTTTTTCTTTCTTTTTTCTTTTCTTGATCCGGAGGGAATGAGTGCACCTACATGCTCATGTTAACTTGTAACTCCACTAGGAGATACGGATATTTTTGGCTGTGTTTGATCTGCTCCTCCGGTGCGAATCCTCCGATTTGCCCACCCAATTAGGTTGCGTCTAGTTACGCAGGGTCGAGAGTCGACCAAATAGGATCACGTTTTCACTGACACTCCATCGGGGGGTGGGAAAGGGGGGGGGGTAATTTTATCTTGAGAGGGAAGAGTCGGGTTCAGGAGGGGGTTGCCCTCCTTTTTTGCAGTTGTTTTTTTTTTTTTTTTTTTCTTTTCCCCCTTACTCGGTCTTCCCTTGTCTCTACCAGGTCTGATTAGGTTTGGGAGGTTCACCTTATAGATTGACCAGTGTACTGACCTGGGATAATCCCAGACCTAGTAAGCCTCAAAAGCCATCTGTCTTTGTGGAGGACAAAGGAAGGAAGGTAGCTAGGCAAGAGAATTCAGAATTAAAGTAGCAAATTGGGTAGAATCGCTTGAGATAAGAAAAAATGCAGGAAGTTAAAATGTCATTAAATGTGAGGGGGTTGTCCACACCTGAAAAAAGAATACGCTTCCTGACAGATATGAGACGGAACCATGCACAGATAGTCTTCTGCCAGGAGACGTATTTTAAAAAAGAAGCTACCCCAAAATTACAAAACAAGGATTTCCCATGGTCATATCACGCCCCCACCCCTATCCCTAAATCAAAAGGGGTCAGCATATTGGTGGCCAAAGAGGTTCCATGGACATGCCTAGAAACACGTATTGATCCACAAGGAAGATACCTGATGGTAAAGGGTAAGATAGGAGAAAGGTTTATTACTATGATTAATGTGTATTTCCATAACCAGATATCATTTCTAACACTTGTCGCACCAATAATGTTAGATTTTCAAGAAGGGCTGGTAATCATGGGGGGGGATTTTAATTATGCCCCAGAGCCACTCTTAGATACATCACAAGGCACATCACATCTCTCATATGTCCGACTTAAAAAACTTAGCAAGGAAATCACACTTCTCAATTTAGTCGATCCTTGGCGCATCATGAATCAGAGCGAAAAAGACTTCACCTACTTCTCGACGGTACATAATAGGTACTCTAGAATAGATCGCATCCTAATTTCAAGGGGCGACCTGTCTAGAGTAGTGGCTTCACAGATCGGCTCTTTCTCCATGTCGGATCACTCCCCAATCCATATCATAATTGACTTTGATGCAGGCCCAGCAAAGCCACCATCATGGAGACTGAACGAATCGCTGGTGCAAGGAATAGAGACAAGAGCAGAGTTAGAGGCAGAATTAACAAAATATTTCCAGGAAAATAAAACACCACAAGTTACTCCGAACATATGGGAGGCCCATAAATGTGTCATCAGGGGGGTGTTGATTAGAATGGGAGCAAAACATAAACGAGAAAAGGAGGGGAAGATCTCAGAGCTGTTAGCGCAGATAGAAGAACTGAGCGCCACCCATAAAAGATCGGTGGCGATGGAACATCTGGTGCCTCTGACTGGCACAAAAGAGACATTACTACGAATATTCGGATAAACCGGGAGCCATGCTAGCCAGAGCCCTAAGGGGGCCCCAGAAACGGACGGTAATAGCACAGCTTCAAACAGGTGGGGGACAAACGAAATATGGATCATCAGAGATTGCAGAAGAGTTTAGCAAATTTTACCAGAAGTTATATGACATCGCCTCCTCGGAATCAGCCGATAGGGGGGGTGCTGGCTTCGAGGAGGCGATTAATTATATCAAAAAGACAGATATGCCATCCCTAGATGCAGAACAGGTATCGGTATTAGAGGGGAAGATAACAGAAGAGGAATTAAAAACAGCTATCTCTCAGTCAAAAGCGCACAAAGCCCCAGGTCCAGATGGATTATCACTGATCTATTATCAGCAGTTTTTTTGCAAATTTAAAGACCCCCCTTTTGGAACATTTAAATTACATCGAGGGAGGGGTCATGCCGACAGACTCTTTTTTGAGCCTATATTACATTGATTCAAAAAGAAGGGAAGGACCCCGCGGCGTGCGGGAGTTACAGCCCAATCTCTTTATTAAACTTAGACACCAAGCTGTTCTCTAAAATACTGGCAAATCGACTGCTGCCGTATATACCACAATTAATACATTTCGATCAGGTCGGCTTTGTCCCCACAAGAGAAGCAAGGGATAACTCTATTCGAACAATAGACTTACTACATAATGTGCGTTCGCGGAGAATCCCGATGATGCTGTTATCAATCGATGCGGAAAAGGCGTTTGACAGGGTGGCCTGGAATTTTATCCGGGCCACCCTGTCACACTTAGGCCTGGGTGAATGGATGACGACGTGTATTCTATCATTGTATTCTGGTCCTACGGCGGCAGTAAGGGCAAATGGTTGGTGTTCGAGTTTTTTTTAGATAAAAAATGGCACTAGACAAGGATGCCCCCTATCGCCACTAATCTTTGTCTTGGCGCTAGAACCTTTATTGTGTAAAATCCGTCAAAGCGCAGAAATAGAGGGTGTACAAGTGGGTAGAGGACAACATAAGGTAGCAGCCTACGCAGATGATCTGCTTTTTTATGTTACAAATCCTGACAGAACAATCCCATCAATCTTAGAGGCTATCAGAGAGTATGGGGAGGTATCGTATTTCAAAATAAATGTGTCGAAGTCAGAGGCATTGAATGTGTCTATAACAGGGACTAGATGGAAGCATATGAGATCTTCCTATCCCTTTCAGTGGAATAATAAATCGGTGGTGTATCTGGGGATTCACATTACAGCAGACCCGAAGGACTTGTTTGAGGCAAATTTCATTCCACTTTTAAAATCTATTAAAACAGACCTACAAAAATGGCAGACACTTTTTCTGTCATGGTTTGGGAGATGCAGCGCATTGAAAATGAACGTATTACCAAGGTTACTGTATGCTATTCAGGCTGTTCCGATAGCAATACCGATGACATTTTTTGTACAGGTTAGGGCAGTGTTCAGAACCTTTGTGTGGGCCAGAAAATCCCCGAGAATAGGGATACAAACCTTAACCCTCCCGAAGGTGAGAGGAGGAGTGGGGTTACCGGATCTGCTGCGGTATTATAGAGCAGCACATCTGACGCGAGTGATGGAATGGCACTGCAGCGGGACCTATAAACAGTGGGTGCAATTGGAAAGGGAGGCCATGAAGACATCAGTGGCTCTAGCTCCATGGACCCCTATAGCAAAAGATGATAAAATACATATACATCCGACGATAGGGGCAACGGTAAGCGAAGCAACCAAAGCACAAAAAAATAGCTCGGTAGCACCAACAATATCACCAATGACTCCCTTAGAGGGATAATATAAACTCCCCCCCTGGTGGTACTAATGTTAAAATTAAAGGCTTAATGGGGGTAGAGGAAGATTATGTGATATATGGACCCATAGGGAACCACCAACGATGACAGAAATGCTAGCATGGCCTGAAGGAAATCTAGATGCATTCAGTGCTTATCAGGTTAGACACTATCTAAAACAAATGCAGAAGATAGGCTATATCCCACGCCCCTTAACACCATTTGAGACTTTGTGCAGAGCAGAGGATATAATACCACATGCACTATCATATATATATATATATATATATATATATATATATATATATATATATATATATATATATATATATATATATATATATGCACTTTTGGGGACAGCGCAAGACTCGGAACCACCTAAATTTCTGCAAAAATGGGAAGGAGAGTTAGGAATCTCCTTTAATCAGCAACAAATAAATAAAATTTTGAGATTGACTCATAAGGTATCCATAGCAAGTAGATATCAAGAAATCAGTTATAAGGTTCTGGCCAGATGGTATCGGGTACCAGCGACATTACATAGAATGGATAGGAAACATCAGGATAGGTGCTGGAGATGTGGAGAGGAGGGTGGAACAATGGTGCACATTTTTTGGACGTGTCCAGCAATAAAGAGTTTCTGGGATGAGGTGGCTCGTATAACAGAGAACCTAACCTCGACTAAGGTGCGGGATGACCCCGTGCTGTGTTTGTTACATGGCATGGGGAGCTCAGTCAAGAGATACAGGAACTCTCTGATGCTGCACCTATTGAATGCAGCAAAAGCCTGCATACCAGCATTTTGGAGACAAACACAGCCGCCTACAGTGCGGCTGTGGGTCGCCAAAATTAGGGAAATTCATAGGATGGAAATGTTAACAGCTGCACGTACATGCATGGAAGAACGCTGTAGGCTTAGATGGCAAGCATGGTCACAATATACGTGCTCAGAGGAATATCTACGACTGATAAGTTAAATACAGAAATAGGAAGTCTAGGAGACCGGGAATGGAGGAAGGCGGACCGGGGAGAGGGAAGGGGTTTAGAGGGTAGAAGAGGGGGGTTTCCCCCATCTCCTCTCCCCCCCTTTTTTTTTTTTCTTTTCCTTTTCCCCCCCCCGATCCCGCCCCCCTTACGGAGTGTCAGTGGAGGGATCTTTAGAAGCCTGACGTGAGAGTCAGGTGGGGTATTATACAAGGAATATATGGGGATGACATGGAATGATGAATGTAGAGTGTAAGAATCTGTTCCGCTGCCCACCCTCAAGGGTGAGGGGGAGGTGGGGGGCTTTACCCCCCCCCCCCCTTTTTTTCTCTGCCCCTCCTCCTTTTTTTTTTTTTTTTTCTCATGTATCAATAGTGGGGGATTCGAGAATTGCTGTGGGGAAGTGGTTTAATAATTTAATTTGCTATCTACAATGGGGGGGGGGGGGGGAGGGGGGATAGTATCTATGTGGTATTTATAAATGAACATGGTGTACGTTCAATTTCCTTGCATATTGAGGAATGAAGAGGAATGATTCACAAACTTAATTCACATCCCTTTTTTTTTTTTTTTCTTTTCTTTTCTCTGGGCTTGCACTTTGATTTTTGGATATGTAGCATGCTGTGGGGGGATGTGAAGGAATTCATGTATGTCTTTTTTTTTGTCTATACAAGTGGGGATGGACTGGGGGAGTGGTATGATGTGGTATTTAATAACATGTCACTGAAGGTGGTTTTGGGGGGGGGGACTCGCCCCCCCCTTTTTTTTTTTTTTTTTTTTTTCAGCACAGAGCACATTAATTTAATTTATTCCAGTGTATACATATATATGTATAAGGAATGCAAGAAGGTATTTTAACACGATTGGATTTTGGGGGGGGGGGGGGTGTATTTTTATATATATTTTTTTTTTTTTGTGTTCTTCACGAGAGGG
The DNA here is from genome assembly GCF_965119305.1 of Pelophylax lessonae. NCBI lineage: Eukaryota > Metazoa > Chordata > Amphibia > Anura > Ranidae > Pelophylax > Pelophylax lessonae. The sequence continues at coordinate 205,331,798 of NC_138775.1, read as the reverse complement.
GGGGTTAGGGTGGGAGGGGGAGGCCGGGAGAGTATTGTTGTATGTCTTGGAGAGCATTGAGAGCATTGTTGTTTGTTTTGTGGATTGTATGTAACTAATATGTAATGTACTGAAAAAACAATAAATGTCTGAATTAAAAAAAAAAAAATGTTAATGGCCTCACATTGTTCTGTCCAGATGGCTAGATAATTAGTTTAGTTCCTGTATACTCTTAAATCTGTATATGCTACTGTAATCAGCCAGAGGGGAGGGATTGTGTACACTGTATGAGAGTGTAAAACTCTGTTCCTATTGGATTGTGAATGTTACGTCCAGTCTTCAACAAGGTCCACCTGGGTGGTAACCTTGTGGGTGAAAACTGTATATAAGTCTGTTCAATAAAGTTGTTCTAGAGTTACTTCACCCTCAATCTAGAGTCCTGTCTCTTATTGGGGGAATATGCTGCAAGGGATTGCATACTCCCTTGGATAATCACTAAGCTCTTGTAAAAGCTTGTGTAAGAGCTTGTTCTGCTGCACTCTCTGGGGAAAGAGGTTCACCCACGATAACCTGGAGCCTTGAGGTAGGTCCAGGGTGGGTAGGAGACGACGAGACCCTAACCAAGCTGCAGCGGTTCGTGGGGTCTGAAGTGGAGTGCTTGGAGCCCTCGGGAAGCACTAGGAGCATCGGTCAACGGAGGTTCCCAGTCAGGGGTGTCCTGATCCGTTACAGTTGTAGACTGCCACATCCTGGAACTTTGCTTCCAGGCTACTGTTGCACTGAAGTTCTATTAATTCCATCTGAAGGTGATGTGGTGCATTGTCAACATGGATGTTGAAGGGATTGGCAAAGCTGCTAAAGGTTGTGTTGTTCTTTAACCACTTACCGACCGACCGCCGTCGATTTACGTCGGTCATTTGACGCTAAATACCGAGGTTATGGCAGCAGATAGCTGCCATAACCCTGGTATTTTTTAAAACGGCGGGCGATCGGCTTTCAGGTAAGGGTGGTCCCAGCAGCGGATTCGCCACGGAATCCCCCTTACGGTGCGGCGGAAGAGGTTGCCTCCCACTGCGTCCCAGTCCTTTTCTCTGCTTACCGGACCCGCCGGCTTAAAGAGCTGTTTTTTTTTTTTTTGTGTACTTGTGAGATCTCAGTACTTTTTGACCCCAGATCTCACAATAAAGAGGTCCTGTCATGGCTATTTCTATTACAAGGATTAAAAATGATCACATTTTTTTTTTTTTTAACTGTAAAAATCTAAATTAGGAAAAAAAAATGAAAGCACCCAGTCCCCGTTAGCTTGCGCGCATAAGCCAACGTAAACGGTGTTCAAACCACACATGTGAGATATCGCCGCGATCGTTAGAACGAGAGAAATAATTTGAGCCCTAGACCTCTTCTGTATCTCTAAGCTGGTAACCTGTATACGTTTTTAAATTGTCACCTATGGGATTTTTAAGCACCAAAGTTTGTCGCCATTCCTTGAGCGTGCGCAATTTTGAAGCATGGCATGTTGGGTATCTATTTACTCGGTGTAACAATATCTTTCACATTATGGGAAAAAAATTGGCCTAACTTTACTGTTTTCTTATTTTTTAATTCAAAATTTAATTTTTCCCAAACAAATTCAGTTTGGAAGACCGCTGTGCAAATACGATGTGATAAAAAAAAAAAGCAACAATCTCCATTTTATTCTCTAGGGTCTCTGCTAAAAAAAATATATATAATGTTTGGGGGTTCTAAGTAGTTTTCTAGCAAAAAAAAAAAAGATTTTAGCTTGTAAACGCCAATTGTCAAAAATAGGCTTGGTCTTAAAGTGGTTAAAGTCAGATAAGCGTGGGTTGAATTCATCAATCAGACGGTTCACTTTGATAGCCAATCAAGTACATGAAAAAGCACCTGGGAATGAGGATGAGATGCTCTGACAGATAGGAAAGTGGGCAAGACTATTTTTCAAGCTGTGACTTCCATAGGCGCCGATTTTCCTGGAAAGCTGTGATTGCGTCATACATTGCCGTTATGACTTGTTTGCGGCCCTGCAGCCTCTGATTCAGTTGGGCGAGATGCTCTGTTATGTCACATAACATGGCAAAATCACACAGCCAGTTTGGATCTGACAGTTCAGGCAAGGGCTTCCCTTTACTTTGCATAAAAAGAGTAATTTCTTCCAAAAGCTCAAATCGCTTGAACAGTGCTCCTACTCAGCCACCTTACTTCTGTATGGTATGGCACATCTGTATGTTCCATGCCCACCGCCTTCAAAAATTGTTGGAACTGGCGATGATTCAGGCCTCGTGCATGAAGAAAGTTCACTGTTTTCATGACTATGGACATGGTTATCCAGTTCAAGAACCTTGACATTGTTATCCAGTTCAAGAACCTTGCCACACAGAACTTCTCGGTGTGATAAGTTATCAGCTGTGTGTGGCAGTTACTTTTTTCATTTTCTCTTTTTAACAGTCCAACCAAGCCCATTCTCTCTCCACACATTGCAGGTGCTCCATCAGTAGTAAGCCCCACCAACATTTCCCAAGGTAATTTAATTTATGGATTCCTCCACTGTGTTAAAGATGTCCCTCCCTGTTGTTGCCCCCTTGCATAGCGACCACATCCAAGAACTCCTCACTGACAGACAAGTCTTCCTTCACACCTCTGGCTAGATGAACTGTATTAGTATTGTCGGTGCTTTCGTCAACCGCTAATGAAAACGCCAGATAACTGCATGTTTCTTCAGCCAGCTGTGTTGAAAGGTTACATGCTAGGTCCCTGACCCGGTCTGTGATATTGTTTCTTGACAAGCTCACATGGTTAAAACCCTGTCTCTCTGCTCAGGGCACACCTGCTCACATACCTTCAGCTTACACTGCTTTACAAATGCACCTTCTGAAAAGCACTTTGAAGCCCACACAATTTCTACAGCCACAAGAAAGCTGGTTTTCACTGCTGCATCATTTTTTGCTGTCATTTTTGCAAAAATATTTAGTTGAGAATGCAGTCTGCCTTTTAATTCCTGGACCTTTTGCTTTTCTTGGTGGCTAAGGTTAGCATATTTGGCTCCATGTTTGGTCTCAAAGTGCCGGCGTAAATTGTATTCTTTCATCACTGCCTCGTAGCAAATAAGACATACCGGCTTGTCTCCAAGCACAAACCTGTATTCACTTACCCATCTCCCATTAAATTGCCTTCCCTCTGCATCAAATTTTCTTTTCTCTTACGTCCTCCGACAGTCGCCGCCTCTTCATATTCGTCACATATGGGGTATTAGACTTTGCTCCGAAGGAGTAGCTAGGCAACAGAATATGTTAACAATAAAGCTTTAACATATCCCACCCTCAAGGGGTGGTCCCCTCAGTCAATACCCTCCTACTTCCTGCAACCATATCTCAGTTTTAATGTCTAGCTTGTCAGGAGTGGCTGGCTCTCTCTGTGCTGGGACTTTTTGTCCCAGACTCTTTCTTCTTTTTGATATTTTGTTTGAGTTTTCTCTCTACCTTTACTTAGCTGTTATTTTTGTCAGCATTAGTTAGTTCTTCGGACGAAGAGGATCATGCGGACTGGGTCTCGGGCTGATCCCCCTGGTCGCAGGTCGTGGGTCAGTGGCTTCCCAGTCTGCCATCGAGCGTTCAGCCAGGTAACGCTCCTGGCACGGTGAACGACCCATCCCTGTTCGGTGCAGGGATGATTGGTGAGGTGGCTACCTCACCGGACGCTGTGCGGTTTCTGAACCGCCATTGTGTGCGTCTTGAATTGCGACTCTCCCTGCCTCATGTGCAGCGGCTTGTTCGCCTGTGCGGGTTCCCCACGCCATGTGAGGTAAGTGTATCTATGTGGGGACCTGTCTGTCTGGGGGGGGTCTCAGTCTGGGACTGTGTAACCTGCCTTTAATCACACTGCTTGTCTCCCTATATCTCGGCTGCATGCTGTGGGCTGCAAGGGGGGGGGGAGCTGTATGACACTGAGTATGTCAGGCTGGGCAGTGTGAGGAGCTGTGTGCTGTGGGGCATGTTTTTAATGGCATGTTGGGGCATATACAGCGATCGCTGCGGCGATCTAACATGTATCCATATAATGGGATAATATTGTGTGTGATTTTATGCACTGTGGAGCGGCGATTTCGGCGCCAAACGGCGCCATTTTACCGGCGCCCGCTCCGGCCGCATGGTTTACATGCACGGCGGCCATTTTCTTGTAGCCTCCATAGGCTTACATAGAGCGCCCTGGCAGCATCACTTCCTCTCTCCTGGAAGCACCGATCGGGGCAGCAGCAGCAGCGGAGTCTCCTCAGGTTTTATCCTTCTATTCCTGTGTTCCATTGCCTGTATTCAGTCTGTATATTCCCTGTGGGGGTCTCATTGTGCCTGAGTGTGGTGCGGTGGGCTGCGCTTGCCGCGCTTGCTGTAAGGGGGCAGTTAACCCTTGGTTGTCTGGCATACAGGGGCAATGGATTCTCAGGAGGGCAAGTTTCCCACAGTATTGGTGGAAAGCCAGGGGACCGCTGTTTCCCCCCCAGGGGGGGTTTTGGCCACTATTGTGGCTGGCCTTGCTGCACAGGTGCAAATGCTGGTGGCTGCTCAATCTACTAAACGGCCCAGAGTTGCTCTGTCCTCTGATTCTGAGGGTGAAGGTGATGGGGCTGTTCTGGCGGGGACCCCCCTATCGGGGTCCCGCTCCTCTCTTGATCTAGTGGGGTCTGAGGTAGAGGCTGAAGTTGAGGGGGTTGATAATTCTCCCCCTGGCTCGCCTGAAGAGCTTGCAATCATGGATGAGTTGATTGCTTCCATTAAGCAGACGCTACGTTTGCAGGACGAGGTGTGTCCCCCAGCTGCCTTGGCGGCTTATGGGACGCAGAGAAAACGCAGGACGCCGCAGGTTTTTCCCTGCAATGCTGATTTTCAGCGCGCTGTTAAGGACCAATGGCGCGATTTGCGCAAGCCTTTTGCGGTACCAAGTAAATTTAAGCTGCGTTATCCTTTCTCGCCTGCCACTGATGAACGGTGGTGTGTGCCTCCGCCAGTGGATCATGCTATTGCGGTTTTGAACAAAGCCACTGCGATCCCTGCAGAGGGATCCCCTGTTTTCCGTGATGCCACGGATAGGAGACTGGAGTCTCTTGCCCGTCATACTTATTCTGTTACGGGTTCTATGCTTAAGGCTCTGTTTGCTTCTCTCATGGCGGCCCAGGCGATCGCAAGTTGGACGCAGATGCTTAGGCGCGTCCTAGTGGCCGATTCGGCCTCGGCGGCGACCCTGGATATGGTGGATCAGATCCACCAGGGTGTCATGTATCTGTGTGATGCGGACCTGGACCTGATTCCGTTGGCCGCGCGTGTGCACAGCGTGGCGGTGTTGTCTCGCCGCCTGGTTTGGTTGAAATGTTGGTCGGTGGACCAATCTTCACGTAAAACCTTAGCCAATCTGCCTTATGATGGGTCTCGCCTTTTTGGGGAGTCCCTGGATGTGTTGATTAAGGGGATTACCGGGGGTAAGAGCACTCTCTTGCCCCATTTCCCCAAGGCTAAGGGGGCTTCTGGGAAGAAGCATGCTCATTTTCGGCCCCCTCAGGGGTCCTTTCGTGCCTTTCGGCCGCACTACAAGGGCAAACCGTTCAAGGGCCAGGGCTCTCAGAAGAAACCCTGGTCTGGGAAACAGAAGTCCGGCCAATCCGGACCTGCGGCCCATAACAGTTCGGCCTGAAGGGGCGCCCTCACCCAGTTTTGGGGTGGGGGGACGCTTGCTCGGTTTTCTTCAGCCCTGGTTGGCCCGTGTGCGGGACAGATGGGTTCTGGAAATCGTTCGATCTGGTTACAAGATCGAGTTTCTCTCTCGGCCAGAGAGCAGATTTTTTCCCTCAAATCTACAACTGTCTCCAGAGCGCCTGCGGGATCTGCACCTGGCGGTGCGGGACCTGAGGGCTCAGGGAGTGGTGGTTCCGGTGCCTCATCGGGACAGATTTCGGGGGTTTTATTCCAATCTGTTCACCGTGCCCAGAAAGGAGGGCAAGGTTCGTCCAATTCTGGACTTGAAAGCTCTGAACCGCTCTGTGCGGGTTCGCAAGTTCCGCATGGAATCCCTGCGCTCGGTGGTGGCTGCCCTGGTTCCGGGGGAATTCATGGCCTCCATCGATTTGAAGGATGCGTATCTTCACATCCCCATATTCGAGGGTCATCAGAGATACCTTCGATTTGCCATTGCGGAGGATCACTACCAGTTCGTGGCGTTGCCCTTTGGGCTCGCCTCGGCTCCGCGGGTCTTCACCAAGGTGCTTGCACCGGTTCTGGTATTATTGAGAGCCCAGAGCATTTCTGTCCTGGGGTATCTGGACGACATTCTGATTCGGTCTGCGACCAGTCAGGGTCTGGAGAAGGACCTGTCTGTCACGATGCAAACTCTGCAGGAGTTCGGTTGGACGATAAATGTTCCAAAGTCGACACTGAGTCCGTCGGTTCGTCTTCCCTATCTGGGAATGATACTGGACTCGGTGCTGGCGAAGGTCTTCCTGCCGGAAGACAAACTCAGGACTCTTCAGGAGGAAGTCAGGTCCCTCAGGGACGTTCCGAACTCGTCTCTGCGGACGTGTATGAGATGTCTGGGATTGATGGTCTCGGCTTTCAAGGCGATTCCTTTCGCGCAGTTTCACACGCGGGGTCTCCAGGCGGAGATCTTGTCCAAGTGGGACGGGCGACCTCAATCTCTGGATCTTCAGATCTCGTTGAGTCATCGCACCAGGGAAAACCTTCTGTGGTGGCTCCAGTCCCCGTTGGTGTCCGGGGGCAAGTCGTTTCGTCCGATCTCGTGGACGATATTCACCACGGATGCCAGCCTGTCGGGCTGGGGTGGTGTTCTGGGCGTTCTGTCCGCCCAGGGGACCTGGTCGGAGGGGGAGTCTTCCCTCCCGATCGACATTCTGGAATTGCGTGCGATAAGGCTCTGTCTTCATCGCTGGACGGACCGGCTGCAGGGCTGCCCGGTTCGGGTGCAGACGGACAATGCCACGGCGGTGGCCTACATCAACCACCAAGGGGGCACCAGGAGTGCCCGAGCGGCTCGAGAAGTGGCCGACATTCTGTCTTGGGCCGAGACTCATGTCCCGGCGATAACGGCGGTTCACATTCCGGGAGTGGAGAACTGGCAGGCGGACTTTCTGAGTCGCCAGACCCTGGATCAGGGGGAATGGTCTCTCCACCCGGCTGTCTTCCAGATGTTGTGCGCGAAGTGGGGTCTTCCAGATGTGGACCTGTTCGCGTCTCGCCTCAACTACAAGGTGAAGAGGTTCGTGGCAAGGACGCGCGACCCTCGGGCAGACGCGTCGGACGCGTTAGTGGCCCCGTGGCATCAGTACAGGCTGATGTACGCGTTTCCACCGATTCAGTTGCTGTCCCGGTTCCTTCGCAGGTTACACTCGGAACGCAGCACGGTGATTCTTGTGGCACCGGACTGGCCTCGCCGGTCCTGGTACGCAGACCTCGTGAATCTGGCGGTCGACGCCCCCTGGCGTCTGCCTCTTCGGGACGATCTACTGTCTCAAGGACCGATTTACCATCCTGCTTTACAGTCGCTGGCTTTGACGGCCTGGCTGTTGAGACCGAGGTCCTGAAGGAGAAGGGTCTCTCTCCAGAGGTTGTTCATACCTTGATCAACGCGAGGAAGTCTTCCTCGGGAAAGGTTTATTACCGTGCTTGGAAGGCCTATTTTGCCTGGTGTGAGTCCAGGGGGTTTTCACCCCGCACGTACTCGGTTTCCCGTGTGCTGTCTTTCCTTCGGACGGGTGTCGATCAGCGTTTGGCGCTGGCTACGATTAAGGGTCAGGTGTCTGCGCTGGCCGTTCTGTTTCAACGTCCCGTGGCTTCCAACTCCTTGGTTGGCACTTTTATTCAGGGTGTGCGGCATCTGGTTCCTCCTAGGAGGGATCCTTTGCCCCCTTGGGACTTGAATCTAGTCCTGTCTGTGTTACAACGTGCTCCTTTTGAACAGATCAGGGAGATCTCGTTGTCTATGTTGTCCAAAAAGGTCGCCTTTTTGGTGGCGATCACTTCGGCTCGCAGAGTGTCGGAACTGGCGGCTTTGTCCTGCAAGTCTCCGTACCTGGTTGTTCATTTGGATAAGGTGGTCTTGCGACCTAATCCTTCTTTTCTGCCGAAACGAGTTTCGGAATTCCATCTTAACGAGGATATTGTTTTGCCTTCGTTGTGCACGAAGCCTAAACATCCAAAGGAGGTGAGATTGCATTCTCTGGATGTTGTTCGGGCGATTAGGGTTTACCTTAAATCGACTGAGTCTTTTCGAAAGACGGACTCCTTGTTTGTTCTTCCAGAGGGTCCTCGGAAGGGCATGGCGGCTTCCGCCTCTACCATTGCCAAATGGATCAGGCAGACCATTGAACAGGCCTATGCCTTGCAGGGGAAGGTTCCCCCTGTGCCTGTGAAGGCGCACTCTACTAGATCTCTGAGTACGTCTTGGGCCCGTCGTCATGGGGCTTCTGTAGCCCAGGTGTGTAAGGCGGCGACTTGGTCGACCGTACACACTTTCACAAAATTCTACAAAGTAGATGTTCAGGCATCGGCGGATGCTTCCTTTGGCCGCAAGGTTCTTAGTGCGGCTGTTCCCTAGGGTCCCTTGTTGGGGACTCCTGGCTGTTGGGATAAGTTTTGTATCCCCTGGTTTTTTGTCTTTTCCTGGGTTGTTGCTCCTGTTGAGCACTTATTTTTGCTGTTGCCCAGCTGGTTTCCTTCCTTTGGTAAGGTTCCTTTCTTTGATGTGGAGACTGCGTTGCCTTTCGGCGCGGATGCGTTTCCCACCCCTCATGTTTGCACTGCTTTGGGACGTCCCCATATGTGACGAATATGAAGAGGCGGCGACTGTCGGAGGACGTAAGAGAAAACGGAATTTTTGTAAAATCTTACCTGTAAAATTCCTTTCTCTGAGTCCTCCGACAGTCGCCGCCCCCGCCCCTCTTTTGGGGTTTGAATGTATACTCTACTGCTATTCCACTAAAACTGAGATATGGTTGCAGGAAGTAGGAGGGTATTGACTGAGGGGACCACCCCTTGAGGGTGGGATATGTTAAAGCTTTATTGTTAACATATTCTGTTGCCTAGCTACTCCTTCGGAGCAAAGTCTAATACCCCATATGTGACGAATATGAAGAGGCGGCGACTGTCGGAGGACTCAGAGAAAGGAATTTTACAGGTAAGATTTTACAAAAATTCCGTTTTCTTGGACATTTTAGGGTGATTTGATTGTAGTTTTTGGGTCCCTATACCTCTGTAAAGTGACATGGAATTTGTCAGTATATCCAAAGTTTACTGCTCCACCTGCCATATTATGTAACCACTGCAGAGCTGTGAAGGGCAGGTGCAGACCAGCATGGAGCCCACTCTCACTCCTGTACCAGATAATGCAAGTCCAAAAAGGAGGGTCACACATTGCTGTTATCATCCACAAGATATAAATAAAATAGTTATAAGCAGACATCCAGAGCACCCCCCCCCCCCCCCCCCCAATCATCAGATGTCAAGAGCTCTCCACCATCAGAAGTCAAGAGTATACTATGTACAAAGTGAGGAGTTCAGGTATGCGCAATGTACAGAGTGAAGGGTTCAGGAATGCTCTTTGTACAGAGTGCAGAGTTCAAAAGTGCGTTATGTACAGAGTGCAAGGTTCAGGAATGCGCTGCGTACGGAATGCAGGGTTCATGAGTGCGCTACGTACGGAATGCAGGGTTCATGAGTGCACTGCGTACAGAGTGTGGGATTCATGAGTGAGATGGGTACAGAGTGCGGGGTTTAGGAGTGCACTGCGCATGGAGTGCTGGGTTGTGTGCAGAGTTTTGGCGTGCGCTGGGTATGGAGTGCAGGGTTCAGGAGTGCGCTGTGCTCTCATCCTCCCACCTGCCTCCACAGCCCCTCCCCCCCTCAAAAAAAAAACTCTCACATCTGTGCTTTCTCCTACCTTCCTATCTGGCCCAGCTCTGGTACAACCCCATATAGGCGGCTCCCTGCCTGTGTATTGGGCAAAAAACCCGGGCATGAGCTCAGCTCAAACAGCCGGCACCGCTAGGACAAAGAGAGCGGGAGATTTTTCCTTGGAGACCGGCCGGCCGCACTTGCGCTCACACAAAGCCGGCGCCGGAAGATGTTTTCACTTGTTGCCTGAGAGACAGTGACAAGACAAAGAGGTGGCAGGCAGGCCAAATGAAAAGGCCGGATTCGTGTTTGTGTTTGCCGCCTGTGCCTTACACTAAAAACAGTACTCCTAGTGGCGCTTGTGTCAGCGAGGAGAGTCACCGAAATACAGGCTCTATCTATGATGGAACCTTATTGTCTGATTCAGATGGATAAAATAATCCTCACCCCAGACCCAGCTTTTCTACCTAAAGTCTTCCAACGTTCCACAGAACACAGAATGTGATTATCCTCTCCCTTCCAGGTTGGATGGATAACAAGAAAAGATATACATAAAACAAGCTAGATGTAAGGAAAATTCTAATATCTTACCTTACCTCTAATAGCTTAACTTGAAAAACAAACACACTATTTGTTCTCCACGCAGAAGTCAAGAGAAACAGGTCTAAAAAGTACGATGGCAAGATGGATAAAACTTGCTATTCAGACAGTCTACCAAGCATAAAGCCTTGTCCCACCGAGCGGAGTCAAAGCCCACTTGACAAGAGCTTGGGCGTCCTCAAGCGCAGAAAGGGCTGGAGCAGATCTGCAGGGCAGTGACATGGTCGAGCTTTGAAACCTTTGCAAGGCATTACCGCATCGAACAGCTGTCCAGTCAGGACCAGACATTTCGTTGCAAGGTGCTTTAGACTTTATCCCTTCCCTAGTAAGTATTGCTTGATACATCCTCTCAGATGCTGCCCTGGAAGACGATTAGAGAAAACCGAGTTATGTACCTGGTAACTCTTTTTCTAAGAAGTCTTCCAGGGCAGCACCCGTAAGCAACAATACAAAAGGGTTTTGCGGATTCATAAACTTACTTGAGGGTTCCTTCTGTGCTTTACTATTACTGAGTCACACAGGTGTAACTGCCATTTTTAAAATGGTGGACTATTGTGTTTCCTGTTTCAGGTGTTAGGTGCCTATCTCTCAGATTCTGCCCTGGAAGACTTATTAGAAAAAGTTACCAGGTACCTAACTCTATTTTGGTGCATAGGTTGAGATACTTTGTCTTCCTGACTGCTTTATGTCGTTACTAACACAAAGGATTTATGTAGCAGGGGTGACTTTTTTTTTTTTTTTTAAGGTGAACAGTGTAAGCTTTCAAAATACACATTGTATAAATCAGGAACTGATGAGGTGTCACTACTGGAAAAATTCCCTCCTGACGTCTGCAGTGATCTTAATTCCACTGTAAACGCAGCTTGTAATTGACTTTTCTGTTGTATCAGTTCAGATTCAGGCTCCTAAAATTTTTGTTACATAAATTAAAAATCTCCTGCCTATTTTAAACAAATGACAGATGTCTTGGAATCAGTATGCCCACTTTTTTACAGCCATAATACTTAGGTGATGTTTTAAACTGAACTTTGGCACAAAAAACCTTCATATAAATATATTCCACAAAAGCCAAAGAGATGAAATAAAATCTACTTTGTGTGCACCAAATGTTTTTGCACACTAAGTTATTACCTTGTAAATGTAGTTGTGACATCATTACTGTGCTGCAAATGCATACTGTGGGAGGGAATCAAATGGCCTGCCCAATACCTCCTTCAGAGCGCATGCATCGGTGACTGTAGGTAAATATCTTCTAAACGGTGCATGTTTAGGAGGTATTTACAGTACCTATAGGTAAGCCTCATTATAGACTTACCTGTAGGTAAAAATTATATATGGGAGTTTACTCCCACTTTAGGTCAATATTTGCTTATTCTAGAGTTCAGCTTTAAGGTTACAGCCACTTTACTGAGTTGCAAAATTTAGGAACTGAGAGATTGTGATGCAAGCTTTGGCTGTTTAAAGCGGTTCTCCACTTTGGAAAAAATTAAAGTCTGCAACTACAAATCCTGTAGCTGCTGACTTTTAATATCAGGACACTTGCCTGTCCAGGGATCCAGTGCCATCCCCACCTGGGCTAGTTCTTCACTACCCTTTACGTTCCCGGCATGGCATCTTATCTGTGGGCAGCCAGTTGTGCTGCTTGCGGCTTCACAGCAAGCTGGCCACTACACATGCACGATCTGTGCTGCGCTTAGTGCATGGTCTCGCAGCCTTCTGTGACATGTGGGGAGGGAAGGGCTATGTCCAAACTATGGCCCTCCAGCTGTTCAGGAACTACAATTCCCATCATGCCTAGTTATGTCTGTGAATTTCAGAGATTTACAATGCCTCATGGAAATTGTAGTTCCTGGACAGCTGGCGGCCATAGTTTGGACCCCCCTGGCCTAGGTGATCTGAGGGAAGTGGAAGTGGGTACCTGTCAAAACTAGTAGGTGCACCCCCCCCCCCCAAAATAAAAAAGTACTGTCAATGTGGCAGAGGAGGGGGACTTGCAGCGGAACCTTCCCTTTAGGGCAAAGTGCCGTTTTTAAATCCCTTTCATGTTCGGTTACTTTATTGACCGTTACAGCAGCTACCAGTTCATGGTATAGACCATGGGTGTCCAACCTTTTGGCTTCTCTGGGCCACATTGAGTGTAGAGAAATTTTCTTGGGCCGCATATAAAATATATACTAAAGTTAAGGTACATAAGTAATAAAATGCCGCCGCGCCCCCCACACTAATTTAACACAACTAGAGGACGATCAAATGAAATGTAATCAGTATACAGAGGTTTACTTGTTCTGAGAGATATTAAAGGAACACTCTAACCACCATGACCACTTCAGTGATTTAAAGTGGTCATGGTGGTAGGAGTCAGAAACACTGCACATGCTCACATCCCCCCCCCCCCCCTCCCCTCCGAGGCAGCCTCTGTCTACTGTTAGTTGAAAGCCGCTGTGGCCATGCCCCCGACCCGACTTCCCTCGTCCCCAGCAAAAAATAAAATTGTCAGGGGTCAGTGGGCCGCATTGCCTGTGGTTCTGGGCCGCAGGTTGGACATGCCTGGTATAGACGCTTGTAAATCTTATGTTGGTTAAAGGCCAGACAATTTATTTGTGTGTGTATTTGTTAATGCAGAATAGTTCTTCAAATAGGCCAGGTTTTTGGGCCTCAGAGTCCCTTCATTAAGGCAAGATAGTGATCATGTCATTTTCTGCTAATGTAATTGGCTCACAGCTGCTCCCTTCAGTTTTTCCTAATACAAGACTGGGACTAATCGTGATCATTGCAGGAAAACTGTCCTATTTAGGAAGTAGGCAGCAGGAAGTGAGACTTATGAGTTTCAATAAAACCAATGGAATGGAATTTGGCAACATCCTTATGATAAATGTAACTGACCAGGGGGAGAATGTTTTCTTTTATAGCAAATTTGTAATAAAACTTTACATTTTCGGTTTATTCCAAGTTCACGCAAAGTCATCTGACTAGATCTTGGCAGCCAAATGCTACCAGGAGCTGCATGAGATCATCTTTTTTTTTTTTTTTTTTTTTTTTTTTGCCTTTTGAGCTGAACATCTGAATTACACAGTTCACAACTAAACATTTATAGTCATGACGTTTGATATAAGGTGGGTAGGTGTATAGGGGAAAGTTTCCGCGCTAATGGAGGAATTAAATAAATGACTGCAGCCTACCTCAAAAATATAGATAACTATATTTAGTGAATGTGGGGTAAAGGGAGGTAAAATGGCACTGTCAGGCTAATAAATAGGAAATATAAATATGTCTTATAAGTGCACTGGTGATAAAAGTGAATAAAAAAATCCAGATTATGAAACTTAATGTGGTGAATCCTTGAAAAGTGTAAATATGTCTAAAAGAAATTGGTAAAGAAATATATATATTATCGTGATAAGTGTGTAAATATGAATATTAAGATGTAAATAATTATTAAAAATCCATTCAGTGTGTGATCCTAAAGATATAAATATGATTTCATACAAAATACATTAAATCAATAAATAAAGTGATATATTAAATAACCTCAATAAATAATTAAAGTGCTAATTAATCAGATGTAAATTGTGCTAGTGAGCCAAGCAATATATAGCTATGTATAAATTTGTACACAAAATCAATTCATAAATAGTGTCCCAGCAATTTCAATAACATAAATAAATATAAAAAGAATATATAGAAAAATTGTCCATATAAATAGCCAAAATTAGCTGGTGCTATAAATATAATTAAGTCCCAAGATGTAAAACGAAGCAGAGATTTAACAGGAAAAAATGGATTCCAGGAGTTTCAAAATGATGGGGGTGCTCAATACAGGAATAAGTGCTCCCCTCCTATTACTCCCGCACTCACCAGATGGTGGTACCCCCACAGGGGTAATCAGCGTTTGGGGTGACTCTCAGAGGTCCCTCCGAAGGCTGGCTAGTAATCCACTTAATCTCGACCTCATATACTGTATTTTTCTCCAGGGGAAAATTGATGGGAAATACCTCCTCTTTAAGTACTCCAATATAGGTTTGAGAGATCCGGATGAGGAAAGAAAAAAAGGGGCTCCAATAGTGAAGTATTGTAATGAAAAGGTGCTTTATTCACATAAAATTACAATACTCACATTCATTAAAAGAGAAAAGGTGCACGTATGTCCTAGGGACCGCAACACCCTCGTGTAGCGGTAGTTCCGGGACGCGGTGCGTTCCACCGGCCGGATGTGCGTCTCAGTCAACAGGAAGCGGAACTGGCGTAACCACGCTCTACGCGTTTCGTCATCAATGACGTCATCAGGAGCAGCGTATGGTCACGTCAGGTCCGCCCAGTGTTATACTTCCTGGTTGCCGGGCAACGTTAATTGTGAACTCCACGGCCGCCAATAGGAAAAAACCTTTTCGGCGCGTCATGAGTTGCCGGGCAAGGACATATTTAACATTTAGAAAAGATAAAACGGACATAAATTCTATTGGTTAAAATGTAAAGCGTCATCTGTTACTAAGTGGAATTGAGATGTTTAGCAATAGTGAAAGAGGCTACGATGTGTAAATACTAACAGAACTGTTATATATTTAAAAGGTGGGTAGGTGCCCTTACCTTGTGTTTCTTAAAATTCTCTTTATAAAGCAATATGCAGTTTCTGACTTTACCAAGATCCTGTGGGTTTTGTGGGTTTTGTGGGTTTTACATAAACTCATAAGTATCATGTCTTGTCCCAACAGTTTACAGAAGAGAAACTTGGACAGGCAGAGAAAACAGAGCTAGATGCCCACCTTGAGAACCTTCTTGCCAAGGCTGAAAGCACTAAAGTATGGACCGAAAAAATAATGAAGCAGACAGAAGTCTTACTACAGCCAAATCCAAGTAAGTAAAAGCAACAACTAAGACTCTGAGGTTGATTTTCTAAAGGAGAAGAAAGTCTTCATCTAAAAAAAATGATGTAAATATTCACTTTAGGTATTTAATCAAGTGAAAAGCATCTGCACGTTTGTTTATTTCAAGTGAACAGCAATTTGTTTTTCACTTGATTTGATAATTATGAAATTTTGATAAGTGTGTTTTCACACAATTTTTTTAAGTGAAAATTTTGAACTCCTTCAGTAAATCAGCCCAAGAGTTTCCAAGCCATGGTCGGGAGTGTACTTCTGTCTGCTGTGATAAAGTACCACCAGTAATCCTGGTACTACTCACAATTGGTGGAAACTGTGTGCTACCGGGGCCACCTACACACACCGCTCCTAACTACTTGCTGATCTCATGAACCAAATGTTTCCTGTGCATATCCACATATAATTGACACGGCCATTTCTACACAGCCACTGTAAATCTGGGCACCACACACTTTTAAAGTAGAACTATTCCCATTAAAAAAATGTCCTGCAGCAATTTGATTATAAAACTTGTTTTTCTCTAAAAGTCCCACAAATACCTGTTGAGCCTGTTACTGAAGTTTTCCTAATGCAGCAGCTTTTAATGTTGTGGCAATAATACACTGCGCTGAATTCAGAGCACGGTTGCTACTCCAATGTAGGCTTTGTCTGCTTGCTAGTACTACAGTGAGCTTAAAAAAATGTTGCAGGGGGTGTGGCTTTCACTATTTTTTCTGCTGATTCCAAGACTTTAACTTGACAATGAGCACTTGATCACACCTGGAACTGCCTTCTGAACTGACAGCACTGTTTCTGCAGCTTAAACCCTCCCACTTTAGGCTGCATTGTCTGGGAGGGGAGCATGTAGAACACGAAGGAAGATTTGGCTTATTCAGAGAAGATAAAGGAAGCTTATTTTGAGGCTTGGCCATCACATAACTGGATTTGGTATTTGTTTAGGCTGTCACACAGGAGCCATTAGGGCCCCTTTACACTATTTTGTAATGTGTGTTACATGATTTGCTTCAGTGCCATTCATTTTAAATAGTACCCTAACATGCACTGCAACATACCCTAGTTCATTGTGTTGCAATTTTTTGCGTCTTGTCCAATTTTCTGGAAAGCTTTGAAGGTGTGTGCTGGCAACTAATTTATTTCAATGGGCTGCCTTAACATGTGACTTAATGCACCGCAAAGTGTAAATAGGCCCTTAGTTGTACTTTAAATGACCAGCATTTTATATTTGCACACTTCTGGCTTAAATTACAGTGCTCTCTGGTGCCTGCTAGTTGTAAATTTTAGTTGCTGGTGAGCACGTACTAGAGGAGGAATACTGATTTAAATCACAAACTGAAGGGGCCCACAGTACACATCAAACACACTAGTAAAACAAATGGCTAAACTTAAAGCGGAATTATACCGCGCGTGTGTGTATGTATATATGTATATATAATATATATATATATATATATATATATATATATATATATATATATATATAATATTTATTGTAAAAAGTATTTGGACTCATGTCTTTACATGCACATGAACTTTAATGCCATCCCATTCTTAGTCTGTGGGGTTCAATATTGGGGTTCAATATTGAGTTGGCCCACCCTTTGCAGCTATAACTGCTTCAACTCTTCTGGGAAAGCTGTCCACAAGCTTTAGGAGTGTGTCTATAAGAATGTTTCACCATTCTTACAGAAGCGCTTTGCGAGGTCAAGCACTGATGTTGGACGAGAAGGCCTGGCTCACAGTCTCCGAACTAATTCAACCCAAAGGTGTTCTATCAAAATGTGGTCAGGACTCTGTGCAGGCCAGTCACATTCCTCTCCCCCAAAAATTGCTCATCCATGTCTGTCTCATACCAAGACATTTTGGACAATTTCATGCTCCCAACTTTGTGGGAACAGTTTGGGGATGGCCCCTTCCTGTTCCAGCATGACTGCGCAGATGAGGATGTCCCCTCCTGCCACCTGTAAGAACAATCAAGCAGCTGGATAGCTGCTATGATTGTTCTTATGATGCAGGGAATCGCCGGCTGAAAAAAATGATATCTGAATGATGCCTGCAGCTTATAAAATACTGCAGTGTGAAAGTGGTTAAGTAAATTGGAATTTTTGTTTAGAACTATTTAAAACCAACATGGCAGTTAAAGGCCAAGTTCACCTTTTTGTTCAACTTTTTTTTCTAAATTCCAGCTCCCCTATGTACCAATTTAGCATTAGGGTACTTATTTTGCAAAAACAAAACTGCTTTCCATGTATTCTACGCACGCTTACCTCACTGTCTTTATGGCTGTTTCAAAACACTGCTCAATTCTTTCTTCCTTCCTTCCCGGACAGACTTTTGGTCATGACACAGGAAGAGAGGAGTTGACCAGCTGAGGGTAGATGATGCAGGGTGTGTGCTAATGAGATGAGCTGGCCAACTCCTTCCTGTGTCATGACCTAAAGTTTGTCTGGGAATTAAGGCAGAAGTAATCGAGCAGTGTTTTGAAACAGCCATAAAGGTAAGCTTATGTAGAATTGAAAGCAGTTTTATTTTTGCAAAAGAAGTACATTAATGCTATATTGGTACAGAGGGGAGCTGGAATTTAGTGGGGGGAAAAAGGTGAACTTATCCTTAAGGCTCCATTCACACCTAAGCGTATCGTTTTTGGGCATTTTTCAGGCATTTTTTTGCAGGCCTTGTAACGAAACCAAAAACGCTTGTAATCTAAGAAGCTCATGTACTTTTTTGAGCTTTAGGCGTTTTTCTTCAGGCGACAAAATGCTCATATGTGAACAGGGGCCATTGAAATGAATAGGATTTTGCTTGTTGGGCGTTTTGAAACTTCAGAGATGAGCGTTTTACTAGCTGAAAAACGCTCAGGTGTGAACAGGGCCCTGAGACCCCGTTCACACTGGGGCAAAGCTACTTGCCGGGGCGACCTCGGAGCGGCCGGCACGGACTTCATATCATTGAAGTCAATGCAGGTCGCTCCAGGTCGCCCCAAAGAAGCTACGGACCCTTTTTCTAAGTCGGAGCGACTTGTGTCGCTCCTATTAGAATGGGTCCACAGCTTCTCTATGGCAGGCGACCTGTAAGGTCGCCCCAGTGTGAACGGGGTCTAAGAGGATAAGACAGGAGGATTTAATGTCATGATATCCTCTTTTGATTTACTTTGCAATATCCTTTTTCATTTGATTTATTTTGCGATATATATTGTGTGTATTTTATTTATATATAATATAGTTGCTCTATTCGGCTTATGACCGAACAGTAGACCTAGCCTACTACTAGTGTAATTGTTCTAACATGTTGACCCAATAAAATACTCCAGCTTGCTCCACTGGACATCTGGTACTTTACTTGCCAGGTGGAAGTGCTCCGATATATCTTTGTGTTGATCTAGAAGGTGTGTATTTACTTGTTTTCCTGTTTTAATAGGATCCTTTTCAAACCTGTGGCTCTCCAGTAGTGAAACTACTGTCAGTATATGCTGTAACCAAATTTTTATGGGGGGTTTCATGTTAGTGACTCAAATGCAGTATGCTTTACAGCCAGATGCTTTGACTCCTATTTGAGTTGCTTTTTTGTGTCTTTTAGCTGCTTAATAATTTAAATCAAGCTGCCTCTGAGCTTCCTTTATTAACTTATTATCATTGACACAAACTGTAGACCAGGTACAAGACCTTTATAGGCATGTTTAGCTTGTAGTTCTGGGGGGATGGCTGGAAATATGGAATAGAGTCAGAAATGTGGTGTTTTTTTTTCTTTATCCTAGAAGAGAGAGCTGCCTGTATTCAGACAGCTGCATTTACCTTAAACACTTTAGGTTTTATATGCAAAAGAAGTTGTACTTCCATGCAGCAAGTTTTGAAATCAAGGCACCCCTGCCAGAGAGCTCAGACAGACCCTCAATCTCTGCTGCAACAGAAGTATATCTTTTTTTCTCTCTATCGTCCGTCGATAGACGCAGCCTCATCTCCATGAGCTGAGTGGGTTTATGCTCCTCCCATCATGAGTAGTCTAGGCATAAAAAAAGTTGAATACACACGCCCCGGGGGGCTGTCCCTCTCGGCATAAAACTCCACTGCATGACTCAGCACATCAGTTTTTCTGCCTAGAGGAGGAGTAGGATTTAGGTTTCCTGCTGAGACTCCAGTCTGTTTTTTTTTTTTTTATTCTTTTCAGAATATTTTCTTTTATTTCTCTTTACTCACTTGCTAGCTAGTGTTCAAGGAAGAATTTTCCTGGTGATCTACATGCAACAATGTCGGCTGGGGCTTCATACTGAATAATCTAGATCCTTATGGTCCTCCCAGTCTGGCCTACAAGCATGGGAAGGCTACAGTTCCGACCTAAACCTAGCCACGATGATGCCCCCTGATCCGGAGGGGAACGAGCCAGCGAGCGGATGCCTCGCGGGGGCGCATCGACCTGGAACGCCCTGAGTTGCAGCGTACCCTTCAGCTGGTAGCACCCCCACTTCGGGTGGGAGGCAGTCTGCCCAGAGCGGAGCCCACCTGGTCCATGGTATGGTGAGTAAATGTACCCCGTTGCCCCTGCTAGCCTTGGGGGGATGTGGGCCTTTCCCTGGGGATAATGGGATTTGTGCCTCCCAAGAGATCCTCCTGGTCTGCCTGGTGCCCAGTTTTGTGTCCCCTTCTCTCCCTGTCCCTGCGGGGACTGTGTGTCTGGAGTGCTCTGGCATGTCTGGAGTGCTCAGACTCACTTTGTGTGACTCCCGGACAGTCCGGATCACAGTCGCTGGCCTCGATTTCAGCTACACTGGGAAGCCTGGCGACTAAGGTTGATTCAGTCATGAAAAAGGTTGATACCCGTAAATGACCGCTGCCTTCTCCTTCTAGGGAGTTGTCCTTTGATTTAGAGGCTGATGGGGTTGCCCCGGACGCCCTCCCCTACCTGAGGGGTCGCTGTCCTCGCAGTCAGATGGTGAAGAGCACCTGTCTTCTTCAGCTGCAGCGCGGGAACGCGCTTTAGTGGAAGCCCTGATTATTTCAGTGAGGGAAACTCTAAAATTGGCTGATGAGCCCACGCCGGCAGGGACGTGGTTGGCTTTTGGCTCCCAAAAGTCCCAGAAATCTGGCAAGGTTTTCCCTTGTCCCGACTCCTTTCAACGCTGATATCCTTTTGCCGAAAAGGTTTCCAACTGTTGGACAGTGCCACCTAAAGTGAAGCATCCTGTTTCCAGTTTGAACATATCTACTCTTGTGCCTGTGGAGGTTTCCCCAGTTTTTACAGATTCAGTAAATAGGCGGGTGGAATCCCTTTGCTGCCATCTTCACGTGCTGGCGGGTTCCATTTTGAAACCGGTTTCACAGACGGTGACAGAATAGATTAGGGGGTTGCGGGAGTCTTTGGACCCCAAGACTGTAACTGTTGGACCAGGTGATCCAGGCTCTGGTGTTCCTGTGTGATGTGTCTATGGATGCGGCTCCCATGTTGGCCAGGGTTTCAGCAGCAGGCATTGTTTTAAGATGCATGGTTTGGTTGAAGAACTGGTCGGCTGACCAAGTTTCTAAAAAAGCTTTAAGCGGATCTCCCCTTTTTAGGAGACGGGTTGCTTGATGACTCATTGGATGAGTTGATCAAAGGACTGACTGGCGGGAAGAGTACTCTTCTTCCTCCACCCTCCAGGGGTAAGACTCCCCGTGCTAAGCGGAGTCCGTCCTTTTCTGCTCACAAACGTTTTTTTTTTTTTTCATGCCTCCGGGGCGCAAAAAAAGGGTAAGTCGTTCAGAACTTCTGGAGGTGCTAAGAAGCCCTGGGGCAAGACCAAGGCCGGTCAGTCCGGTGCTGCAGACAAGTCCTCTTCAGCATGATGAGGTGCCCTCACCCATCTTAGGGGTAAGGGGACGTCTGCGCTTCTTTCAGGAACCCTGGACTTCCTTCAGGACGATTGGGTTCACGACCTGGGTTGTTTCGGGTACAAGATCATGATCCAGTCCCGGCCAGGGGACAGGTCTTTCAGGTGGCGATGGAAGGCATTCTGGTCATTCTGGTGGCTCCAGATTGGCCTCAGCGGTCTTGGTACGCAGAACTGGTAAAAATGGTCGTGGATTCTCCATGGCGTCTTCCTCTGTGGGACGATCTGCAAGGACCTGTCTTCCATCCTTCTTTAAGGTCGCTGACTTTCACGGCTTGGCTGTTGCAAGCAAGGTGTTGAGGGGGAGAGGTCTCTCTGATTCAGAGATTTGAAGGCCAGGAAATTGACCTCTAGGAAGATCTATCATTGTACGTGGAAATCATACATTTCATGGTGTGAATTGCTGCAGCTGCACCCTCACTTGTTTTCTATAGCTCGGAGTTTGGCCTTTTTACAAAAAGGAGTTGAGCAGTGCTTGGTGTTGGGGACTATCGAAGGCCAGGTGTCAACCTTGGCTATTTCTTTTTAACGTCCGTTGGCTTTGCATAGTCTGGTTCGCACCTTCATTCAGGGGGTGCGTCATCTGGCCCCTCCAAGACGATCTCCATGGGCTCTTAATCTGGTTTTGTCTGTTCTTCAAAAACCTCCTTTTGAGAATATTAGGGAGATTCCTCTGCTTTCTTTGTCGCAGAAGGCTACCTTCCTAGTGGCTATCACTTCTGCCCATGGAGTTTTTGAGCTGGCGGTGTTGTCCTGTCCGCCTTATTTGGTGGTCCACAGGGATAAAGTTACTGAGCCCTTCAGGAAGTCAGACTCTTTGTCTTCCCGGACGGTCCTCGCAAAGGTTTGGCTGCGTGCGCCGCAACCATTTTGAGATGGATCAGGCAGATGGTTGTTCAGGCTTATTTAATCAAGAGTCAGGTTCCTTCTCTCCCTGTTAAAGCGCATTCTACTAGAGTGCTGAGTGCCTCTTGGGTTTTTTTCGCCATCAGGCCTCGGTTGTATTTGTAAGGCGGCAACTTTGTCATCTGTACACACCTTTACTAACTTTTACAAGGTGGATTTGTTGGCATCTTCAGATGCCTCTTTTGGCTGCAAAGTTTTGCAGGCTGCTGTTTCGTGAGATAATGTTTTTTTGCTATTCTCTTAGGGGTCTTTTACCTGGGTGAGCTCCTTTTTGGTTGAGCTCCATGTTGGCCGGTTGGCTAAGTTTAGCCTTTTGGAGTTGTTGTTACTGTCTGGTAGTGTTTTCCCACCCCTCATGCCTTTACTGCTTTGGGACATCCCACTCAGCTCGTGGAGATGAGGCTGTGTCTGTCGACGGGCATCAGAGAAAAATATTTTACGATTAAGATCTTACAAAAATCTTTTTTTTTTTTTTTTTTTTTAATTTTATCTGTTTATGAACAACTTTTTTCAATAGGAAATCCCAAAACACAAAATACGCTCACATTCATGAACACTAAAAACAGTGGCCTATCTTGGTCAGGAATATACTCTCAGCCTGTGGGTCAGCAATGAAAAAGCAGCAGAATTGTAATGCCTTTCCCTTGTGCTCTTAAGCAGCTCTGATTGGCTTGGAGTGTTACTACAGAGAGTTCTACAGTTCAGGCCTTAGGCCGGTCATACACTGTTTGAAATTTGAACCGTTAATGGGCAGGCTCAATGTACCAAGTTGATCGATTCAACTCTGGTACAACCAACCTGCTGGATTCCTCTTGCGATTATTGCTAGCTGTTGCTATAGCTGCTAGTGATAATCACTGTCTTCTCCCGGCGGGGATGGCTTCCCCCTGCCGGGAGCGTCCAATTGCTCAGCAGGAGGGATTCCCCTGTCAGCGCTGTCTGTGTTGATGAGGGAATTGTGCACATTTTTTCCTGCAACTAAAGAAATTTGCACCCTGTATGGCCAGCCTTCAGCTTGGGTTTGTCCAGCTCAACCATGGTATACACATGAGATGCGGAATAAGTGAGAATCTGCTTGTTGTGGACAACCTCTTGAAACACGTGGCAGAATAAAGTCCATTGTCTTACCTGTCAGAAAATAAATTCTAAAGGTAGATGTTTTTGCAGTAGAGAAGACAGGATCTGCAGGAATGTATAATTTCATATACTGCCTTCATGGAGCAATCTTTAGAAAATAGTAGAATAGTAGAAATAGAAACTAGTCTAAAGTATTTTGCTTTTTTCCATCATACTTGTGTTCCTGTAGATCTGATGCTGACTAAATTTCATTATAATATCATGACCGTTGTTATTGTATATTGGTTAATTTTGCTGTTGACTTCCTTTTATTATTTCTTTGTTTTAAGCTCTCCAGACCTTTTTTAAACAGACTTGAAGAAATTCTCTTTGTGTTTATCTGATAATGGCTGTCTTCCTGTGACCAAATACCCTTTTCCTTCCTCTGTTTAACCTGCCAGACTCCACTGGAATTTTCGTATAGTATCTTGGACAGACACTAGGCCAAGTATTTTGCAGTTGAGGGGTATCTTTCAAATGTTATATTTTGAGAAATAAATACTCTGGCATTTTCATACCAGATAACACGTGAAGCACTTGCTAGATAGACTTCTCTTAAGAAAACAGGATGCTGATTTCAAATGTAGGAATTGGTGTATCCAAATTTATTTGGAGGTTATCTTGACATAGGTGGTCATTTTTTTTTCTTTACAAATGGATTGAAAGAATCCACTTTCTTTCATTCAAAGCAAAGGTTAATATGGATGGTTTAGAAAATGTGAAGTATGTCCAGTATGCTGCACCTTGTTTAGTCCTTTTCATCCCTCGCAGCTGAAGGGATGCACCATTAATACAGAAAAATGTTGTATTTAGAGTTACTCACGAGTATCAAAGATATTCAAATAAGGGACTTGAGCAACTTCTTTTCTGGGTTCCAGTATTGGAGACAGGTACTCTGATAGCAGTCAGAAAGCAAGTACAAGATAGCCCCTTTATATACATTTGTGAATGGATCTTAGATCACATACTACTTCAGTCTTTTAAAGCATTCTCTTAAAGTATTGTAAAGTCTAGTTTTAAAAAAAAAAAAAAAATGTTATACTTACCTACTCTACTCTGTGCAGTTGGTTTTGCACAGAGTGGCCCAGATCCTCCTCTTCTTGGCACCTTCGGGCACCTCAGCAAACAGCTTGCTGTGGGGGGCACCCGAGCCGAGTCACAGCTCTGTGTATCCATTCTGAAATGGCCCCACCCCCTTTGTCTCCTGATTGGCTAACTGACTTTGACAGCAGGGGGGGCCAATCGCGCCACGCTGCTGTCTAAGCCAATGAGGAGGGGAGTCCCAGGCAGCTAAGAAACTCCTGCAACATCTCTAGATAAAGACTGTCTCTCCTTTAATGGATTTAGATGTACTTTTCTGCAAAGAAATTAAGGTGGCATGAAAAACAGTTTGTATTGATTCTTTCAATAGGGTGCTATGAAAGGTGCATTAAACCTATTTAATAAAAATCTGGACATTTAAAAAAAAATATATATATTATGTTTATCAACCCAGCACTGCTTGCAACTGGCCCCTTCAGTGACCATAAACTTATAGCAAAATTGTTCAGCTGGCTCTGCTGAACAATTCTATAACTCTGATCAGCGGACTATTACCTAGAATGTGACACCCCCTCCCCACTGCAGCTGCCTGCTTATCTCCTACTGCTCTCTGTCCCTCCAGTCAACCTGCTGGTCTTTTACAAACTCTGAAAGCTGTAAGTGAAAAATTAAAACCTTCAGATTTTCTTAGGAGTATGTTTAACGTTTTTTGCGTACATTTGATTTTCTCAAAATGGCGCAATTTAAAATGTACAGATTTGTTATTTAATAATGCACTACAGGTTAAACTTTTTAGTAGGAATTGAGCAGGAATTTTGTAACCTTTGCTCTGTTTGTATCTGCTAGTAATGATTTTAGTGTACTTTTAGCAAAAAGATTGTTTGAGAAACATTTGCGCAAATGTCATGGGGCCCTAGAAATCATTAGCCCCCTCTTTTTATTCTACTTGTCATGTGCTTTCAGAAAATATATAGTTTGGGGGTCTTTTACATTCTCTGAAAGCTGTAAGTGAAAAAAGAAAACCTCCAGATTTTTAGAGAAATATAGTTATTTATAGTTTTGCGCACGTTCGATTTCCCCCCATTTCGTAAAAAAGACACAATTTAAAATGTACAAATATTTATTTTTTAACTCTATACAGGTTACATTTTTATATTTAATAGGAATTTTGTCAAATTTGCTGTGGTTTTATCTGCTAACATTGATTTTTGTGTATTTTTAGCAAAAGTATTGATTTGAGAAACATTTAACAAATACCATGAGGCCCTAAAGATCAGTAGCACCCACTTTTTATTCTACTGTGTATTCTACTATGTGCTTTCAGAAAATATATGGTTACCTGCAATGAGATAGACTAATGCTTAGTACACATTTACCGAATTTTGGGAAACCTTGTCTGGTTCAATAAAAACCAGCTGATATTCGGCCCATGTGTGTAAGCCGGCCCGACAGAAGCTGGCTGGCCAGTTTCTGTCAGGCAAACATGCAGGAAAACCAGCAGGCAACCAGCTCCCTATGCGATGGTCAAGAACGGTGGTTAAGAGCGCTGATCAGGGTTCTGGCGGGGGGTGCAATGTCCTGTCAGAACACAGCAGCTCAGCGAAGGAGATCATTGTATTAGCGTTGGATCGTTAGTACAGCGGCTCTGACTGGAGCTGTTCGGTTTTTTTTTTCAGTTCAACCGGGCATAAAAAACTTAGTGTGCAAATTTAGAAAATGTGGCTATTTCAGTAAAAAGGCAGCTAATCAATGGCATGTTTGAGCAGCTGGGCATCTTAAAGCACATTTTGGGTCCTTAGTGTCAACTGCTTGTTCTGGCATCTGTACCCAACTGAGATATTCATCGGTTTGTCTGACCATAACAATCAGAAGAAATTGTAGTCTGCAACCTTTGGGACACTCCCTCGTTAACTGGACTCAAGGAAAGAATCAATTGTCCAGGGTGGGTTTTCTGAGATAATTGTGATTCCTCTGAGATAAGGCTGGCACCAGTATATAAATATGCCTGCGTGGCTTTGACAAGTGTTTATGCTGCAGGTGTTATAATTTGGGTGAGATCTGATATTGATATTGGGTGATATCTGGGGGGGAGTGTATGAATATGCATTGTACACTGCTGAAAAAAATTATAGGAACACTTTTTAATCAGAGTATAGCATCAAGTCATTTAAACTCCTGGGCTATTAATCTGGTCAGTTAAGTAGCAAAGGGGGTTGTTAATCAAATTCAGCTGCTTTGGTGTTAATGAAATGAACAGGTGCACTAGATGGGCATCAATGAGAAACCCTACAAAACAGGAATGGTTTTACAGATGAAGACCATTGACATTTGTTTTCCTACTCATCTTTTCTGACTGCTTTTCACTAGTTTTGTGTTTTGGCTAGGGTCTTTGTCACTACTGGTAGCATGAGGTGATACCTGGACCCTATAGAAGTTGCACAGGCAGTCCAACTTCTCCAGGATGGCACATCAATACGTGCCATTGACAGAAGGTTTGATCTGTCTTCCAGCACAAGAGCATGAATGACATTCCAGGATACAGGCAGTTACTCTAGGAGAGCTGGACAGGGCCGTAGAAGGTCCTTAACCCATCAGCAGGACCGGTATCTGCTCGTTTGTGCAAGGAGGAACAGGATGAGCACTGTCAGAGCCCTACAAAATGACCTCCAGCAGGCCACTGGTGTGAATGTGTGACCAAACAATCAGAAACAGACTTCATAAAGGGTGGCCTGAGGGCCCAATGTCCTCTAGTGGGCCCTGTAGTCACTACGTGGCACCGTGGAGTTCAATAGGCATTTTCCACTGAACACCGGAATTGGCAGGTCCTCTAGTGCCCTGTGCTTTTCACAGATGAGAGCAGGTTCTCCCTGAGCACATGTGACCGACATGAAAGGGCCGAGAGCCTGTGGAGAACATTATGCTGCCTGTAACATCGTTCACTATGACTGGCTTGGTGGTGGGTCAGTGATGGTCTGGGGAGGCATATTTATGGAGGGACGCACCAACCTCTACAGGAAAGACAATGGCACCCTGACTGCCATTCGATAGCAAGATGAAATCCTTGGACCCATTGTCAGACCCTACGCTGGTGCAGTGGGTAATGGGTTCCTCCTGGTGCACGACAATGCCCAGCCTCAGGTGGTGAGAGTATGCAGCCAGTTCCTGGAGGATGAAGGAATTGATACCATTGAATGGCCCCCACACTCGTCTAACCTAAATCCAATAGAACACCTCTAGGACATTGTTTCGATCCATCGGACGCCACCAGGTTGCACCTCAGTCTGTTCAGGAGCTCATTGACGCCCTGGTCCAGATCTGGGAGGAAATACCCCAGGACACCATCCATCTCATTAGGAGCATGCATTTTTTTTGAGGTGTGTGTGTGTATAATATGTATGTATGTATGTATGTATGTATGTGTATATGTATGTATGTATGTGTGTGTATATATATGTGTGTGTATATATATATATGTGTGTGTATATATATATATATGTGTGTATATATATGTATGTGTATGTATGTATGTATGTATATATGTATATGTATGTGTATATATATATATATATATATATATATATATATATATATATATATATATATATATATATATATATATATATATACATACACACACACCTCAAAAAAATGAATGGAACGCTTTGAAAACACATCAGATCTCAATGGGGAAAAATATGCTGGTAATCTATACCGATATGGACTGGGTAATGTTTTAGGAACAAAAGGATGCCACATTGTTTGATTGATATGAAAATTGTCAACCTACAGAGGGCTGAATTGAAAGACACCCCGAAAATCAAAATTAAGAAATGATACAGTTGGCTAGTTCATTTTACTGAAATTTAATTGCAGCAACTCAAAATGGTACTCAGTAGTTTGGCCCCTATGTGCTTGTATGCATTCCTGACAACGTCAGGGCATGCTCATAATGAGACAACAGATGGTGTCCTGGGGTATTTCCTCCCAGATCTGAACCAGGCCATCACTGAGCTCCTAAACCGACTGAGGTGCAACCTGGCGTCGTTGGATGGACCGAAACATAATGTCCCAGAGCTGTTCTGTTCGATTTAGGTCAGGCGATTGTGGGGGCCATTCAATGGTATCAATTCCTTCATTCTTCAGGAACTAGCTGCATACTCTCATCACATAAGGTTTTGCACCAGGAGGAACCCAGGATCCACTGCACCAGCCTAAGGTTTGACATTAGGTCCACGGATTTAATTGCGATTCCTAATGGCAGCCTGTAGAGGTCTGTGCGTTCCTCTATGGATATGCCTCCACAGACCATCACTGACCCAACACCAAACAAGTCGTGCTGAACAATGTCACAGGCAACATAATGTTCTCCATGTGCTCAGGGTGAACCTGCTCTCATCTGTGAAAAGCACAGGGCGCCAGTGGCTGACCTGCCAATTCTGGTGTTCAATGGCAAATGCCAATCGAGCTCCACGGTGCCAGGCAGTTAGCAGTTAGAGGATGTCGGGCCCTCAGGCCACCATCATGCTGTCTGTTTCTGATTGTTTGGTCAGACATTCACACCACTGGCCTGCTGGCAGTCATTTTGTAGGGCTCTGGCAATGCTCATCCTGTTCCTCTGTGCACATAGGAGCAGATACCAGTCCTGCTGATGGATTAAGGGCCTTCTACGGCACTGCCCAGCTCTCCTAGAGTAACTGTCTGTCTCCTGGAATGTCATCCATGCTCTTGAGACTTTGCTGTTGGCAATGGGACATATTGATGTGCAATCCTGGAGGAGTTGAACTGCCTGTGAAACCTCTCTATGGTCCAGGTATCGCCTCATACTATCAGTAGTGACACCGACCCTAGCCAAATGCAAAACTAGTGAAAAACAGTCCGAAAAGATAAATAGGGAAAAAAATTTCAGTGGCCACCACCTGTAAAACCATTCCTGTTTTGGGGGTTGTCTCATTGTTGCCCATTTAGTGCACCTATTGTTAATTTCATTACCGCCAAAGCAGTTGAAACTGATTAATAGCCCCCTCTGCGACTTAACTGACCAGATCAATATCCCAGGAGTTTCATTGACTCAATGCTATACGCTGATTAAAAAGTTTTCTTTAAATTTTTACACACACACACACACACACACACACACACACACTCTATATTACCAAAAATATTGAGACACCTGCTTTTACACGCACATTAACTTTTAATGGCATCCCAGTCTTCGTCTGTAGGGTTCAATATTGAATTGGCCCACCCTTTGCAGCTAGAACAGCTTCAACTCTTCTGGGAAGGCTGTCTACAAGGTCTAGGAGTGTGTGTGTATAGGAATGTTTGACCATTCTTCCAGAAGCACATTTATGAGGTCAGGCACTGATGTTGGATGAGAATGCCTGGCTCGCAGTCTGTGCTCTAATTTATCCCAATGGTGTTCTATCGGGTTGAGGGCAGGCCAGTCTAGTTCCTCCACCCCAAACTCACTCATCCATGTCTTTATGGACCTGGTTTGTGCACTTATGCGCAGTCATGTTGGAACAGGAAGAGCCAACCCTAAACTGTTCCCACAAAGCTTGGAGCATAAAATTGTCCAAAATGTCTTGGTATGCTGACGCCTTAGGAGTTTACTTCACTGGAACTAAGGGGCCAAGCCCAACCCCTAGAAAACAACCACACACCATAATTCCCCCTCCATCAAATGATTTGGACTAGTGCTCAGGCGTCGCAATACTTTTGGTTATTGTGTATGTGTGTGTGTGTGTAATGTGGAAAATATATATTTCTCTTACGTCCTCTGACAGTCGCCGCCCATTCAGTCAGCCTTTACTAGTGGGTAATGGCGCCCTCTGCAGGAGCAAGCTAGGCAGTTTGAAATGTTAATAAAAAACTTTCTATACTTAGACACTCCTCTAGGGGGCCGTCCCTCAGCCATTATCCTGATCCAGTTATCACTGTTCCTCAGTTTTATGCTGCCTAGCAACAAGAGTAGGCTAGCTCTTCCCTGCTGGGACCTAGCGTCTCATTTTCTTTGTTTTTTTTTTCTTTTGAAAATAGCCTTTTATTTATCTCACTATCGCTAGTTAGTCAGGGAATTTCCTGAAGGACTATAAGCGACAGCAGAGCTGGGCCTCGCACTGGATTATATATGAAACGGGGTGTGATCTGGATCTCCCATCTGAGTAGTGTGCCTCCATCCCGAAAATTTGATACAAACCGAAAAAACTTGCCCAGGGACTTTAAATGAGGCTACACACTCGCACAAGATATTGAGATATACCATAAAGTTCAAATGTTTTATTAGACAAGCATAGGAGTAGTAAATACATACAGTAAAAACATATTGGACTGATCAGTAGTATCAATTACGTCAAATACAAATATAGTATACAATATGAGATAACAGCATAGACCTGCATTGCATGCATATATAAACATGTATGAACATGATAAATTGTGGCAACCTTGTACTGTACTGACGCTTTTCGCGAAAATATGATTCGCTTCCTCAGGTGTGGGTTTCTATCATGTAGCTACAAAGTAAAATAGTATTGTGAATGCTATACATATGTATGTATGTATGGGATATTAAGTATAAAACGGAGCAGTCATAGACACTCCGTACTCACTGAGTCAGTCTCAACATGAAAGCATTGAAAACACTGGTCCATTGGAAAGTCTGACCCGGGAGCCGTGGGGGGGGGGCTCCAGTAGGCGCGGGGATCACAGGGAGAGCAGGATAGATGGCGCCAAAATGTGTATCCGTATACTGTACTTATATTTGGGTTAAAAAAACCAACCGAAAAAGCCAATCGGTGATATATGTACAAGATTAGTGTGTGTGTGTATATATATGTATGTATGTATATGTGTGTGTGTGTGTATATATATATATATATATATATATATATATATATATATAGATTAGTGTGTGTGTGTGTGTGTGTATTTTATTTTTTATTTTTTTGTGTAAAAAACTATATAAAATTATAAATGGACATAGGTGATCCTGATGGCATGAAAGAACATACAAAAGTGTGTGTAGGTTAAGGGAACACTTAAATCCACAACCACATGCTGTCTCATGAGGGTAAAAAGGACTTGTGGAACAAAAAATATAAATGCAAAAAAATGAAAAAAAATCTACAAGGTAAAAAAGTGAAGAGAGTTAAAAAATAAGTTACCAGAAAGTGTGGAACCGTGGTATCCTGCTTGGTCCAAGGGATTCCTGAGCCGGCATCTAGGGCATCTCCCAACGCCATGTAAGCTGCCAGGAAAGTGCGGGGAAGGCCGCAGCGTAAGGACACACTCAGCGTGACCGTCGGGTATGAGAAAAACTGGTGGTCTCCTCGCTCAGGCAGCGGGATGGAATAGTCACCGCTCTCGCATGCAACGCCCACTCTTAAGGGGTGGCAGTGCTGGTGGTCTCTGTGATATCCCCCTTCTGGCCAGCGTGGTAAGTTTCCCTCCCTCCCTGACCCTGCTGAGGGCGCTGTGCGGTGCACTGGCTGTACCTGGGGGGCATGGGGGGCTCTGTAGCATTCTCTCTGGGGTTCCCTGTGGTGGGCAGATAGTGCTTGTGGACTTTATTTGGCGCCGTTTAGCGCGGCCACCATCTTGGGGTGAGGGCAGGCTGGCTGGGCTCATTGTAAGCACAGCAGCCATTTTAGCTCCCTGTTCTGGCGCCGATCGGGCGCCATCTTAGGTGTAGGCAAGTGCCTAGTAAGGGCGGCAGCCATTTTGCCTTTGATTCCTCCCATTGACTTTCATTAGGCACCATTCTTTTGTGGCTCAGGGCGGGCATAGGCCTCTAGGGGTGTAAGATCACTTCCTCCCTCCTCAGCGTGGGGAAAACACTGACAATTTGGGGGATTTTTACGGTTTTCTCGGGCATCTGGTTGTTCATAAGGACAAAGTGGTCTTGCGACCCGAACCCTCTTTTCTTCCCAAGGTGATATCTGCTTTCCACCTCTACAACGATGTTGTCTTGTCTTCGCTTTGTGCGAAACCCAAGCACGGATATTGCCTTACTTTCCTTGGTGGTGGTTCGGGCGGTCGGGGTTTTCCCTGTCCGCCACGGAGTCTTTTCGTAGGTCTGACTCAGTTTGTCCTTCTTGAGGGTCCTCGGAAGGGTGCTGCAGCGTGTGTGGCAAACATGTTTATCTGGATCAGGCGGGTGATTGTTCGGGCCTGTTCAATCCAGGGTCCGGTTCCTCTTTTCCCTGTCCGGGCTCATTGTGATTGAGCTGCCCGTGCCTGTTGGGCATTTCGTCATCAGGCTTCTGTGGCTCAGGTGTGCACAGTGGCGGCTGGTCGTCTGTGCAATTTTTCACTGGATTTTACACACTTGCTGTGATGGCATCCTCGGATTCTTCCTTTGGCCGCAAAGTTTTGTGCGCAGCGGTTGTTTTGCGGAGAGGTGTGTTTCTGTCTCTTCTTGGGGTGTCTTTGTCCAGGGTTGGCTCTTGAGCTTTTATTGCCCTGTTGGCTGTTTGTTTCGACTCTGGCCTGGTTGCATGTTGCCTTTTACTTTGGTTGCGTCTTCCAAACCCCTCACACCTACACTGCTTTGGGACATCCCACTAGTGAAGGCTAACTTAACGGGCGGCGACTGTCAGAGGACGTAAGAGAAAATAGAATTTTTGTAAAAACTTACCGTAAAATTCTTTTCTCGGAGTCCTCTGACAGTCGCCGCCCCCGCCCCTCTTCTTTTTTGGGGTTGATAGTCTTCATATACTGCTTGCTACAAAACTGGAGAGCAGCTCCTAGTGGCTGATGGGTAATAGCTGAGGAACAGCCCCCTAGAGGTGTGTTGTGTAAAGGCTTTTGTTTGTTAACCTTTTACTGCCTAGCCTGCTCCTGCAGAGGAGGCCATTACCCACTAGTGAAGGCTAACTGAACAGGCGGCGACTGTCAGAGGACTCCGAGAAAATAATTTTACGGTAAGTTCTTACAAAAATTATATTTTATTTTTTTAAGCGAAGACCCTAGAGCAGGGGTCTTCAAACTATGGCCCTCCAGTTGTTCAGGAATGTAAAAGATAATGTTACACCGAGAATCGTGAGCGAATCGGGATTATATATATATATATATATATATATATATATATATATATATATATATATATATATATATATATATATTCACACACTACCTTGAAAAAATATTCATTCTCCTTGAAATTTTCCACATTGTGTCATGTTACAACTTACAACCAAATATGTAAATGTATTTTATTTGGATCTTATGTGATAGACCAAAACGAAGTACCACATAATTGTGAATTGGAAGGAAACTGATAAATGTTTTTCAAAATGTTTTATAGATATCTGAAAAGTGTGGCGTGCAATTGTATTCAGCCCATTTACTCTGATACCCCTCACTAAAATCTAGTGGAACCAATTGTCTCCAGAAAAACACCTAATTAGTATCAGTCACAAGTCCACCTGTGTATAATTTAATCTCAATATAAATACAGCTGTTCTGTGCAGCACTCGACTATTAGGCTCGGTTCACACTGGGGGCAGCTTCAAAGTCGCCTGACTCTGAAGCTGCCCGTGCAGCGTGATTTCAGCGGGGCTTGCAAAGGACTTCTCTTATATAAGTCAATGCAAGTCGTCCCCAAAGTAGTGCAGGAACCTTTTTCTAAGTCGGAGCGACTTGAGTTGCTCCAATTAGAATGGTTCCATTGCACTGAATGGAGCTCGACTTGTCAGGCGGCTGAGTCGCCTGACAAGTTGCCCCAGTGTGAACCCAGGCTTAGTCGTGCACTCCACAAATCTGGCCTTAATGGAAGAGTGGCAAGAATAAAACCATTGTTAAAAGAGCCAGAACAAATCCTGTTTTCAGTTTGCAAAAAGCCATGTGGCCGACACAGCAAACACGCGGAATAAGGTGCTCTGGTTAGATGAGACAAAAAAATTGAACTTTCTCTTTCGTTCATTGACTGACACAGCTCCTGTCATTCTTCACCATTGGGTTATACTGCCCTCTACAGGAGTAGGACACTAGGCAGAAAAAACTTCTGGCGGCACCCCTTGGGCAGACCCAGGGGGCAGACTCCTCCTTCCTGCTATAGTCATTCAGTTTTCTTCTGCATAGTCAGGAGTAAACACCTAATTCCTTGCAGGGATCTTTGGTCCTGGCAAAATTTTTTTGATAGAACATTTTTTTTTCCTCCTGGATTTGTCCTGTCAGATCTACAATCAACTGCTGGGCTTGGGCAGCAAGCTGGATAATCTAGATCCAGTGGTCACCCCAGTCTGGCCAGCGAGCGCGCGCAGGCCTCAGCTCCGCGCTAGGCGTGCCACGACATAGCCCCAGTGGTCGTGGGCTGGCCCTGTGAGTTAAACTTCTCGCCTTAGCCTGAGTCGCAGCGTTCCTCCTGGCCGACATCCCCTCCCATTTCGATGGAGAGTAGGATCTGTCTGGAGCGGTGCCCATCTTGTTCCTGGTATGGTGAGTAGCTTTTCCCCCTCTACCCCTGGAGGGTTATGGGATTGACGTGGGCCCCTCCTTGGGACGGTCTGGCCCCTCGTTCCCCTCCTTCCTACAGGCACCCCACCTTGTCAAGTCACTCTTCCTGCGTGCCCCCCCCCCCTTCACATACGCTGGGGATGTATTTTTTTTGGGTGATCTGGCCACCTTCCTGGGGTGGGGGCAGGGCGCTACTGGCGATGAGGGCTGGGGAGGTGCGGCAGCCGGACGATTGATTGTGCGGGGGGTTGTACCTGGTGGGGGCTAATGCCGGGACCCCCCCCATCCTGCCTGGAACTGTCCTGAGGCCTGGTCCCCCCATTCTGGGTCCCTAAATGCCTCGTGGCCCCACCATTTTGTTGTAGCCTGTGTTTCTATACACGGGGGGGCCATTTTTGTGAGTCTGGCGGCCATTTTCTTGTGGTTTACCATTGCAAATAGTGGTGGCCATGACAGCGAAGCCCTGTGGGTGGCGATTTCCATGGTGGAAGCCCCTCCTTATCCCCTGTTGCTGACTCCTGGATCATTTAGCTTCCTGATCGCCGCACGTGTAGTTCAGAATTTCCTGGTGCTTGCAGGTTTGTGCAGCGGGTTCGGCAATGAGGACGGTTTTTACCCCTGCCCTGGTGACCAAGTGGGCCAAGCTCCTCGGCCGTGACCTGGAGGGTGAACAACTACCTCCTGCCTTTGCTGAGCTGGCGGACCAGCTGGTCCAGGGGTTGCAGTTTATCTGTGATGCCTCCTTGGATGCGGCTACCCCTGATGGCTCGCCTCTCTGTTTTGGGGGTGGGCTTTTGGCGTGTTGTTTGGCTTAAATGCTGGTTTCTGCGGATCAGACTTCTAAGAAGGCCTTGACTGACCTTTCCTTTCAAGGAGATCGTCTGTTTGGAGCTACCCTGGATTACCTCATTAAAGGTCTAACGGGGGGAAGAGTACCTTTCTTCCACAGGCTACTAAGGGTAAGGAACCTCGTCGTAGACGGGGACCTTCCTTCTCTGCTCATAAGGAGTTTTTTTTGTCCCTCAAGGTCGACTGACAAGGGCTCAAAGCCTTTCAGGGCCGCCTCCTGGTGGCTCCAAACGAACCTGATCTGGCAAGCCGAGAGCGGGCTTCTCCAGATCCGTGGACAAGGCTCCTTCAGCATGAAGGTGCACCCTCATCCGTATCAGGGGTTTCCAGACCCGTGGACTTCCCTGGTTCAAGACAAGTGGGTCCACAAAGTTATTTGGTCCGGTTACAAGATCAAGTTTCGCTCTTGTTCCTGGCAAGGTTTTTTCCTTCCAACCTGTGCCTGGCCGCAGACCGGTTACAGGGTCTGTTTGGGGCGGTACAATATCTTTCCTTCAAGGGATGATTGTCCTAGTTCAGACTTCAAAACTTTTTCAGAGTTTTTACTCCAACCTGTTCACAGTCCCCAGGAAGGAAGGCAAAGTGCGTCCAATCCTTGACCTCAAGGCGCTGAACTGCTTTGTGCGGGTACAGAAATTCAGAATGGAGTCAATTCGAACAGTGGTGGCATCCCTGCATCAGGAATTTCCTTGCCTCTATCGACATCAAGGATGCTTACCTTAACATTCCTTTATGTTCCAGTCACCAGAGTTTTCTCTGCTTTGCTGTGGGAGTGGAGCATTATCAGTTTTTGGCATTACCCTTTGGTCTCGCCTCTGCTCCTCGGGTCTTCACAAAAGTGTTGGCTCTGGTGCTAGCTTTGCCACACCAACAGGGGATCGCAGTACTGGGCTACTTGGATGATCTCCTTCTGTGAGCGGAGTCTCCATCTGCTCTGGTGGAGAACCTGGAGATCACAATACAAACTCTGCAGGAGTTCGGCTGGATTCTTAATATTCAGAAGTCTTCCCTGGTTCCATCCACAAAGCTGGACTATTTGGGTCTGACTCTGGACTCGTGCGTAGTCAGAGTGCTCCTTCCTCTGGAAAAACTCCAGAAATTGCAGGCGGCAATTCGTCCCTGCTGTCTAACAAATGGTCATCCCTCTGGACTTGCATGCGAGTCCTGGGCCTGATGGTGTCTACCTTCGAGGCAGTTCGGTTTGCACAGTTCCATACAAGGCCTCTGCAAAAGGAGATTCTGACAAAATGGGACAAGACTCCCGCAGCCTCTGGACAATCAGATCCAGCTGAGTTGGGGCACAAAGGAGTCCCTGATATGGTGGCTTCGCTCCCGGCACTTCGGCTGGGAAAATCCTTAATCCCCTTGTATTGGACAGTGGTCACCATGGATGCCAGCCTGTCAAGCTGGGGAGGCATCCTCAACAAGCATTCTGCTCAGGGGTTATGGACGCTAGAGTCCAGACTAGCGATCAATGTCCTGGAGCTCCGAGCGATCAGACTTTGTCTTGATCATTGGACAGATCGTCTTCAGGGATGCCCTGTGCGCATTGTCAGACAATGCCAGGGCCGTGGCTTATGTCAATCACCAGGGGGGCGCAAGAAGTGCCCTGACGGCTCTGGAGGTAGCCGGCATTCTAAGGTAGGCAGAACGGTTCGTTCCAACCCTCTCTGCCTTGCTATTTCCGGGGTGGAAATTTGGCAGGCGGATTACCTCAGTCGGCAGGCGTTGGACCAAGGGGAGTGGTCCCTTAATCCAAAGGGGTTTCATCAGCTGTGTCTCCGGTGGGGCTCAACAGAAAGGTGAAGAGGTTTGTGGCTTGGTCAAGGGATCCTCTGGAAGATGCCACAGACGCACTGGTGGCCCCGTGGGATCAGTATCATCTGATTTACGCTTTCCCTCTCAAGCTTCTGCAAATAATTCTACGCAGGATTGAGGCAGAAGGGATTTCGGTCATCTTAGTGGGTCCGGATTGACCTTGCCAGGCTTGGTATGCCGATCTGGTGCGGCTGGTCGCCGACATTCCTTGAAAGCTTCCTCTCAGGGAGGGTCTGCTGTCCCATGGACCGATCTTCCATCCTGCTTTACAGTCGCTGGGTTTGACACCTTGGCTGTTGAACACTAGGTGCTATAGGGTAGAGGTTTATCTGACTCTGTGATTCCTACACTGTTAAAGGCTAGGAAATCTACTTCTAGGAAGATTTACCATTGTACATGGAAGACGTTCATTGTGTGGGGTTTATCCTCGCTCCTTCTCTGTGGTTTGGATCCTAACCTTCCTTCAACGGGGAGTTGAACAGAAATTGGCCTTAGCCTTTAGTACCATCAAGGGCCAGGTTTGGGCCTTGGCGGTCTTTTTCCAACTCCCTGGTGCATACTTTCTTCAGGGTGTTCGACATATGGTTCCTCCCAGTGCAGGCTTCGTTGCCCCCTTGGGATCTTAATTTAGTGCTTTCAGCTTTTTGGTGCCTATCCTGTCGTTCACCATATCTGGTGATTCACAAGGATAAGGTGGGCCTTCGCCCCTGTCCAACATTCCTTCCTAAGGTGGTCTCTGACTTTCATTTGAATGAAGACATTGTGTTGTCTTCCCTGTGTCCTAGGCCTAAAAATCCGAAGGAAATTGCCTTTCATGCTTTGGAAGTGGTCCGGGCAATTATGGTGTAGCTGGCAGCTACAAAGTCTTTCAGGAAGTCAGACTCTCTATTTGTGCTCATGGATGGACTTCGTAAAGGGTTGTCTGCTTCCTCTGCGACCATTTCCTGATGGATCAGACAGACGGTGGTTCAGGCCAATTCCATCAGGGGTCAGGTTCCTCCTTTCCCTGTCAAGGGGCACTCTACTCGGGCGCTTAGTGCCTCCTGGGTCTTCCTGGTGGTCAGTGCACACTTTTTTACCAAGTTTTATAAAGTAGATGTGGTGGCATCTGCGGATGCTTCATTTGGTTGCAAGGTTATGTAGGCTGCTGTTTAAGAGGACCTGATCCTCTTTGAGCTTGTATTGTTTTCTTCAGGTGGGCTCCAGTTGTTTTGGTTGAGCACCTGTTGCGTGGTTGGCTAATGTTTAGCCTTGTGCCTTGGGCAATTTGGGCAATTTTTTTGCTGTTTCCCACCCCTCATGTTTGACACTGCTTTGGGACGTCCCAATGGTCGAGAATGACAGGAGCTGTGTCTGTCAATGAATGAAAGAGAAAATGGGATTTTTGACTTACCGTAAAATCCATTTCTCTGATGTTCATTCGGACACAGCACCCACCCCTCTGTGGAGTTAATGTTCTCCTGACACTGATTGTAACAAAACTTAGTGACTATAGCATTGAGAGGGAGTATATCCCCTGGGACTGCACATGGGTTTAGCCAGAAGTTTTTTTCTGCCTAGTTTCCTACTCCTATAGGGGACAGTATAACCCAATGGTCAAGAATGACAGGAGCAGTGTCTGTCAATTAACAGCAGAGAAATGGATTTTACGGTAAGTCATTTTTTTGGCCTAAAAGCAAAACACTGTGTAGCGGAAAACTAACACTGCACATTACCCTGAACACCATCCCAACTGTGAAACATGGTTGTGGCAGCATCATGTTGTAGGGATGCTTTTCTTCAGCAGGGACAGGGAAGCTGGTCAGAGTTGACAGGAAGATGGATGAATTCAAATACAGGGCAATCTTGGAAGAAAACCTGTTAGTCTGCAAAAACTTGAGACTGGGGCGGAGGTTCACCTTCCAGCAGGACAACGACCCTTAACCTACAGCTAGAGCTACAATAGTATGATTTAGATCAGGAATCTCTAAACTACGGCCTTCCAGCTGTTGCGAAACGACACGTCCCATGAGGCATTGTAAACCTATGACATTCTCAGACATGACTAGGCATGATGAAAACAATTGTAGTTCCAGAACACCTTGCAGGCCATAGTTGGGAGACCCCTGGTTCTAATCAAAGCATATGTGTTAGAATGGCCTAGTCAAAGTAGGGATCGACCGATTTTATCGGGGGCCGATATTCACTTTTTTTTTTTTTTTTCTAGTATCAGTCACAAACTTGCCGATATGACCGATCTTGCTTCAAGTGGTTGTATCGGAGTGATGCCTGCAGCTACAGGTATCACCCCGGTACAGTTTTTTTTTAGAGCCGACGGTTGGCTTTCTTGTAATAGCAACCAATGTGGCTAAATAGCAGGAGGCCCGAGCAATTGGCCGAAGACCAGAACAAAGCCACTATCGGCTCTTATCGGGTCTCGGATGTAGTAACCCGGAAGCGATGTCATGACATCACTTCCGTTTCCTGGATCCTTAAAGGCGGCAGATTTTAAAAATAATTACAGTATTTAAAAAAGCCAAACTTGGCATTTTGAATGCTTTTAAATGCAGAGGAGCGGTTTGGGGTCTTAGACCCCAGATCTCTCCATAAAGAGTACCTGTCACTGCCTATTACTGTCACAAAGGATGTTTTACATTCCTTGTGACCGCAATAAAAGTGATAAAAAAAAAATAAATTTAAAAGGACAGTGTAAATATAAAAACTTCAAATGTACAGAATATCAGCTATCTTCCTGAAGGGTGGCTGGAAAATCAGTATCGGCCCTGAAAAAACTATATCGGTCCATCCTGAAATCAAAGTCCAGACCTAAATCCAATTGAGAATCCTGTGGCAGGAATTGAAAATTGCTGTTCAGACGCTCTCCATCCAGTTTGACAGATCTCAAGCTATTTTGCAAAGAATAGGCAATAATTTCACTCTCTAGATGTGCAAAGCTGGTAGAGACATACCTAAAAAGACTTGTAGCTGTAATTGCAGCGAAAGGTGGTTCTATAAAGTTTAGACTAAAAAGGGTTGAATACAAATGCACGCCACACTTTTCAGATATTTGTAAAAAAAAATTTGAAAACCATTTCATTTTCCTTCCACTTCACAATTAGGTGCCACTTTGTGTTGGTTTATTACATAAAATCCCAATAAAATACATTTAAATTTTTGGTTGTAACATGACAAAATGTGAGAAACTTTTCTTGTCTAATGTTTTTGCTACCATCCATGGAACAAAGGAATGAGCGGCTAAGTGGCTCCAATAATATAGACCTAGCAGTTGTGTATATAATTTCTTTTTTTCATTTTTTTTTTTTTTTTGCCTACTTATTTAAAGATGATTTACTTCATAGCCATAACTACTCAATTAACTGTAATTGACTGAGTACTACCTAATTACATCTGTGTGTCAGCATTCCCATTGTTTAGCTCATGAATGCATACTGCCTTTCTATACACTAATATCCTTTCTAGGAAATGCAGATTATATGTGTCCCTAGGCTCCAATCTTGTGACACCGAACTGATGACTTCTCTCTTTGCTTTGTTCTCAAAGATGCCAGGATAGAAGAGTTTGTCTATGAGAAGCTTGACAGAAAAGCTCCAAGTCGCCTGAATAATCAGGAGCAGCTGGCCCAGTACTTGATTGATGCAGGGAATGACTTTGGTCCAGGAACGGCATACGGTGAGTATGTGTGATGGTATTCAATGAAGGTTGCACAGCTGGAATAAAGAGCTGAGTCCCACATAACATATGCTATAAGATTGTCAGCTGTGATGTACTTTCATTAGTAAAATCCACATCTTTCCACTTAGCTAATTATAGATGTGTTTATCATTCTGGTGTGATGAGTAACCGTGGCTTTCTTGCTTGTCACATTTGATGCTGTATTGCAGTATAACTTGGTGCTGTCTAGTGTCTTCTCTTTATTGATTGTTTTGTAAAAGCTTCATGATGAATATTTATGGCCGCTTCATTCTTTGTTGGAAGACTGCCACCTCGATTGGTCTATTACATCAGCAAGCAGATTTTAAATACATACATAGTCCTTTGGCATCACAACAAAATACTAGATAATTATGTTAAAGCAGACCTGAAATCTTCAATAAAAGTCAACCCGTGCTAAAGTAGCTGCCAAATTTTTTCATCAGCCACAGCATGTTTATCAACCCACTCCTACTGGAAACACGTACAGAGGGAAATATGTTGGCTACCATTGCTGATCTTTTTTTTCTGAAGATGCCTAACTGACAAACTAATCTTTGGACTTCACTATTTTGTGTCACTGATTTGGCCCCATGCAGTGAAGTCTGAACTAATCTGGACACTAGTATTTCATGAACTCACTAAACAGAACACAAGTCAGTAGATCAGAATGACAGACAGATAACTAAGGAAACTGCTGACAGCTACCATTGTTGAATTGGAAATGCCAGTTCCCTGGGCTTCAGTAATTTCAACAACTGATCAAAAACGTGCACGCGGCCTCTAAAAACAGTGTGATGTCAGAACACTTGATCTGCATGATTGTTTCAGACCAGTTAATGGGAATGTATGGAAAACATTGCATTGATGTAACATCCATGGAAACTAGCAATTGCAGAAACAACCTATATATTGTAGTATCAATGCACCTATGCATTGTTGTATAAATGCACAATAAGTTCTCTTGATAAATCATTTATTGTTGACAGTGACAAAAACTGTCCACAATAAACTGTTCACCCAAAAGAGGAAGTTCTGCTCTTCCACTCCCTGCCTGCCATATTTAATGTGAGGAGGGTGGGGGGATTTAGGTACCTAGTTTTGACAGGTGATCTGAGCTGAAGGTCTCTAAAGGAGAGCTACCTTTTGGGACATGTCACAGGTCCCAGAAGACTGTTGGACCATTCAGAGCAGGGATCCTCAAACTATGGCCCTCCAGATGTTG
Organism: Pelophylax lessonae; assembly: GCF_965119305.1. Classification (NCBI taxonomy): domain Eukaryota; kingdom Metazoa; phylum Chordata; class Amphibia; order Anura; family Ranidae; genus Pelophylax; species Pelophylax lessonae. Next base: position 205,289,478 of record NC_138775.1, on the reverse strand, counting down.
TGGAACTACACATCCCATGAGGCATTGTAAGACTCTGACATTAACAGACATGACTAGGCATGATGGGAATTGTAGTTTCTGAACAACTGGAGGGCCATAGTTTGAAGACCCCTGATTCAGAGCATCGCTCACACAGTGGGCAGCCGGCTGCCCACAGTTAACATGTCGGTGCCAAGGACCGAAGACTGGTGAAGAAACCAGCCGGGATGACGGGATGAGGATCATCGCGCTGGATCCTTGGACAGGTGAGTATTTATTAAAAATCAGCAACTACAGCTTTGCAGCTGCTGTTAATTTGAAGAAATGACTGAAGAACCACTTTAAAGCAGAACTTCACCCAAAAGGGGAAGTTCCACTTTAGGTCCTCCTCCCCCATTTTTTTTTTTTTTGGGGGGGGGGGTTGTAACACTTTACAGGTCCCAGAAGACTGCAAGACCATTTACAATGCGCAGCACGACTTGAGTGTGTGCAGTGGGCTAAAGCCGCAATCAGCACAGCCGGCTGCCAACAAGTTAACATGCTGGCGCTGGGAACCCAAAGGTTAGTGAAGAACTAATCCGTGTGGATGCTGCTTGATTCCTGGACAGGTAAGTGTCCTTTTATTAAAAGTGTTATTAAAAGACAGCAGCTATAGGATTTGTATCTGCTGACTTTTATTTTTTCTTCCCAGAGTGAAGAACGGCTTTAAATATTTAAAATGTAGTTTGTAGTTGCAGAGAAAGGAAGTTTACAAAGGATAAGACTGCATTTTCACTTGTACAACAGCGACATTAAACAATATACTGTTGGTCATGTCTAGTTATGTCTGACCAACTGATCGAGAATAGTTGTTGACAACTGTTTTTATTATCGATTTATGTCGATTAGCTGCTTTAGCTCTATATCATGTTTTTTTTTTTTTTATATGAAGGTTCTACTTGTAACTTTAAATATGGGCATGCCTAGAGGAGAATAAACTGAGCCTTATTTATCATAGTTTGAAGAAAGAACTAGTCTGGTTACCGGTGGCAATGAGTTTGATTTAAACACCACTGGGGAAATGAAGAGAGATTCTGGTTACTATGCACAAAAACAGAACTTCCTCTTAGATCTTTTGAGAAGTAAAGAACTTTCCTTAAACTAAATAAGTGCAGGATACAGTATGTGCACACTATGATCACTATGATTTTAAAGCGTATGAAAACTCAAGTTATTTTAGCATCATGTTTATGTAGATACGGTTTTTCTTCGTGGTTGTAAACCCTTACATATGCCCAGTGAAGTGACTTCCCTCAGGTGGTACACAGAGATGAAGCAAATCCTCCTCAAGTTTTACCTGTTTATCTAGAGTAATCTTTCACCTACATCCATATAAAGTGGAGAATATACACAGGATCTCTCGGCTCTGAAAAGCAGGGGGCAGAGAGCTGAATTTACAGCAGTAAGGAGAGTACTGAGAGCTGATTGGAAAGAAGGGAGACACCCCCCCCCCTTTCACACAGGAACAGCACTGAGGCTGTCAATCACATACTGTGTCCCTGTCACCATTTTTTTTCTTGGTGCCAGGAATGCTTATCAAATGTGACTTATGCTTGTAGCAGAGGAATGAGGCAGTGGACAGAAATGACACTTTGTGCTCGGGATTGAGAGACCCTGTAAATGGGGTATGCTTTGCTCATATTTCATTTCTGAGGTTTACAACCATTTTAAGCAATTTTTTTTTTTTTTTTTAATCCATTGAAAAGTTGCCATTAAGGCCCCTTTCATGCTTGTGGGACTTGTCATGCGACTTAGGACTGCAAACTCGCTTGAAAATTGTACCCCATGATTTCTAATCAGTATCGTTCATATCTGTATGACTTCAAAGTAGTCCCTGCACTACTTTTGTCCTACTTTCATGTGACTTGAGGTCCATAGACCTCAAGATTACACAGGTATTGCTTTAAGTCCAGTCAAAATCGCAGCAAAAGCGCGCGACTTTCAGGTTGCACAAGTGTAAAAGCTCTTCCAGTTTTGGACTGATTGCTCTTGGCTGATAACTCCAGGCTGCTGTCTTCCAGTTGTTAGCAACATTTGGCTGTAGGGCTGTCTTTCAGGCCTACCCATGCATCCTGCAGACCTGATAGACCAATGGCCAGCAGAAAGAGAGAACACAGCAGCCTGACAATGCTGCTGATATTTGCAACGGTTATTGGCAGGACCTCAAAGTAAGTAACTTTTATTTATAATATTTGCTTGAGAAAACCTAAGTCATAATGTCAAATATGTAAAGATTTTGAGTTTACATATACTTTAATTTTCACTCAAGAGAATGACATGTCCCTGTGCGGGGATTCCTCTTTAAACAGAACTGCAGCGCAGGCTTTATTTTTATTATACGGGATTTATATAGCACCAATAGTTTGCGCAGTGCTTTACAACATGCGGCCAGACGGTACAGTTCCAATGCAATTCAATACAGGAGACATCAGAGGGCCCTGCTCGTTGGAGCTTACATACACTATAAATGGTGGCATGAACACCTATTGCAATCTTACATTTTTGCAAGAATAACATTTACTCATCACATACAGTACAGCCTGTGTGTTTACACATTGCAGTGGATGGATCATTTTGGTTTTTATTTTCAAAGCCTTACGATTTATATTTTTGTTCCAGGAAATGCTCTCGTTAAATGTGGAGAAACACAGAGACGAATAGGAGGAGCTCACCGGGAACTTGTACAGACTGGAGCAATTAACTTTCTCACTCCCTTAAGGAATTTTATAGAAGGAGATTATAAAACCATATCTGTAAGTATGGGAGGAAGAAGGCAGCTCTTACAGTGTGTGTTGCAAGTAATGTTTCTCTATATAGTCTTTGGGATTCTGATTTAACATTGTTTTTCAAACTGTTGTGGATGAGATGTAATTATACGGCTTTTATTCTCTTAGCTAAGTACCTCAGTAGCACACCTTAAATGTGGGATTGTTTGCAAAAGGTCCTGGTGATTTGAATATAAAGTAATGGAGAAGGGTCAGAAATTCTGTGTTGCCATTTAGGAGATTCTCTCCACCTGTGAAATGTGATAGAAAGTTTATAAAAATCCCACCGTTGACCCTTGTCATAGAATTATCATTTTCATTTCTACCTTCTTTCGATTACATCTATAACACTTGTAGTTTTCTATCACTTTCTGTCCTGGCAGCAGTGGTCACCTGGACAGAATAAAAAAAGTTATAAAGGTTACTAGTTATTTTTCAAGTTGTTGGTAGAAAAAACACGCACTGTTGGGGACTCTTCTGTAAAACAGGCCTGAAAAGCCGGGAGAGCACATTACCGACTGTGGCTTAGTGGATGCATGGTAAAGGATCATGAATTTACAAAGATGATCAGATAGGTTATACCTTCTTAATAATTGCCACTCAGAAGGTGCTTTCAGGTTCAGTGAACTGTCTATCGAAGAAAGCAGAAAAAAAACAGCCTTTGCGGGTGAAGAAAAAATGAATTAAGGGCTAAGTCCGCCTTCTGCAAAAAAATTTACAAAAAACAAACTATTTTTTACTTTCTACTATAAAACCCATCCAATAAAATGTAAAAAAATCAAATTTTTTTTTGCCTTTTTGCTACATATTTTTGGTAGAAAAAAAAATCACACAAGGCATATATTGATTGGTTTGCGCAAATATAGCATCTACAAATAGATTTTTGGACCTATTATTTTCTTTGTTTTTATTATTAATGGCGGTGATAAGCGATTTTTATTTGGACTGCGACATTGCGGTGGACAAACGTGACACAAAGTGACACTAATACAGTGATCAGTGCTAAAAAAATAAAAATAAAATGCGCTGTCAATGTATGAATGATACTGGCAGGGAAGGAGTCCACATCAGGGGTGATCATGGGGTTAAGTGTGCTCCTAGGGAGTGATTTCTAACTGTGTGGGGGAGGGACTGACTGCTGGAAGAGAGATCTGTGTTCCTGATTAGTCGGAATACAAGATCTCTCTCTCCCTGTCTGACAGAATGGCGGTCTGCCTTGTTTACATAGGCAGACTGCCGTTCTGTCATGCCTCCGAACGATCACGGGTGGCCAGCAGCCCATTGATTGGACACAGCGGGAGCCAATCACGGTGGGAGCACGGCTCCAGCAGGATGCGCCCCCTTGAGCCGATGGACAATCACATGCAGGTACGTGATTTGTGCTTAAGGGCCGCCCTGCTGCAGTAAATGAATGTGGGGCAGTCCTTAAGTGGTTCATTTTTTTTTCTTTTTTTTTTTTTTTGCTAATGAGACCCTAGTGTATTGCAACCATGATCAGTGAAATGCACAGGCTCTTGCAGGCTGTTTCTCAAGCTTCTTGTCTGTACTTTGTTTTGCTCAGCGGGGGATCGATCCGACAATCCCCGCTGAGCACGTGGATAACAGCTCTGTCTCCACTCACTGTGCTGATGGACCCGTTAGAGCCCCGCTTTCCTCTATGGGAGATTGGATGAAAACGAACCGCCTGTCCGTTTTACATCTGATCCCATCGAATCCTCCAGACGGATTGAAAATAGGGTTACCATCTGTCTTGATTTCACGGACGGGATCGGATAGGATAGCAGCGGATGTCAGTGGACATGTCACATCTGACATCCGGTGCTCTATAGGGGTGCATGGAGCATCCGATCATGTCCGCCTGAAAAACTGACTGCCGGACCTGATCTTAAAGCCCATGTGAAAGGGGCCTTAGATAGGAAGACATCTTCAAGCGTAAGTGACGCAGGTTTGGCAAAGCAGCGTCTGGTCCTCGGTGCACACTTACAATGTTTTTTGTAAAATGGTTGTGTTGGCATCTGCAGATGCTTCCTTTGGCTGCAAGGTTTTTGCTGGCTGCTGCTTAGAGGACCTGGTCCTCTTTGGGGGTGTATTGTTTTTCAGGCAAACTCCAGTTGTTTTTTGGTTGAGCTTGGTTACCTGGTTGGCTATAATTAGCCTTGGGAATTTTTTTTTCATATGTTTTCCCACCCCTCATGTTTAATATTGCTTTGGGAGGTCCCAATGGTTAAGAAGAATCAGGAGCTGTGTCTGTCAATGAACGAAAGAGAAAATGGGATTTTTGACTTACCCTAAAATCCATTTCTCTAATGTTCATTGACAGACAAAGCACCCACCCCTCTGTGGAGTTGTCTTTCTTTTTACACTGCTTGTAACAAAACTTGGTGCCTATAGCTGAGAGTGGGTGTATACCCCCTGGGACTGCCCACAGGCGTAGTCAAGCTTTTTTCTGACTAGTGTCTTACTCCTGTAGGGGGCAGTATAACCCAATGGTTAAAAAGAATCAGGAGCTGTGTCCATCAATGAACATCAGCGAAATGGATTTTATGGTTAGTCAAAAATCCCATTATTCAGAGCTTAGACTTGTGTGTATGGCTAAGGTGTTACATCACACAACAGGTCAAACTTTTACCTCCAATTCTGCCTGGAACCCTCTGTGGTACTCGGGCACTCCCTCTTACCCTTTTGCCACGAGGACTTCACTGCAGGTTGGTCGACACCGGGTTGTTGCATACCCTTTCATGGACAAGCTTATCCCATTTCCACACCCTACTCCACGAGTACCCCGCAGGGGAAAATCCTCACTGATGGCAATGGCGGAAAGGAGCCAATAGCTCTGCAGGCACAGGGGAACTATGGAAGAAGCTCAGGCAAACATTCGCTCTGCCAAATGCCTGCAGAGCACTCAAACCGTTCAGGATGATGATGCTTGTCTTGCATCAGAGCAGAACCCTATTTTAACACCGGTTTCCGCATCTGCTTCTAGCTCTGTCTTAGGCACATAACAAGTGACCTACCTGACCAAGGCAGACTGTATTACAATTATCTGCTCTTGGGACAATTTCTCAAACACCTAATGACTATAATACAGCCATCGCTGTCCAGAGCTAAAAACTCCACCCCCACTATTTCTGCCTGAGCCAGATCCTGGTGTGCTTGTTCCAAAAATACAAACATTGGGAGGAATTCAGAGGTCATGGAAGTGGTGTTAGAGGCAGCAGCAGAATTCTAACCCCCAGGCTTCTAAACACCTGATGTTATGTCTTTTCAGAGTATGCTTTCCCATGTAGAAATGCTCACTTCTGCTGTGCACAAAAGCCTTTGGCATTGTCAAATTTGATTCTCCTGTCTCATCATGGGTTTTGGTTCTTGGAGACCTGTAAATCAAAAAAAGACATTCCTCATTCGTTAACAAATAGGGCAATTTATGATGAAAAAGAGTTCACTAAAAAAGTTCTCTGTTCAGGCAGTGGACCCACGCCATCTTAGTCTTGCTGTACCCATTATAGATGTTCCCTTATTTAAAGATTCTGCTGACAGAAAGCTTGAAGCTTTCTTAAAGGCTCTCTTTACTTTTGCACGCCCAGCTCTGCAGCCAGATAAATACTGCAATTTTGGTTTGTCAAACCACAGCTAATTGGACTAGGGCTATTAATAGCCAACATAGCCTGGTCTTCCAGGACCATGCTTTGGTGGAGCACTTACAAACACTACTCCCTCACGGCTTTTCTTCACGCAAACCAACCATAATCCGCGCAAGTGCCATCAGATTTGCAGTGTACCCTCAATGCTCCAATCTCTCACAGTTCAAAAAGAGCACGCTCTCTATCAATATTTTGGCACTCAGTGCAATAATAATAATGGCTCTGCGGTACTTGATCAGGGTGCAATCAGACAACGCCATGGCTGTGGTCTACATCAATCACCTGGGGCATACCAGAAGTCATGCAGCCATAAAGGAAGCAAGCCTGATCATCTCATGGGTGGACCAACACTGTTCAGTGATCTCTGCCGTTCACATCCCAAGAGTGGACAATTGTACGGCAGATTACCTCCTCGTCACTGCCTGGACCAAGTGGAATGGGTCCTTCACCCTGGCGCCTTCATCCCAATATGCCACAGTTGGGGATTCCAAATGTGGATAACCTGGCATCCAAGTTCAAGTTACCAGGACCAGGGATCTTCTTGGACTGGCATTGGATGCTCTAATTCCCTGGTCTCAGTTCAGGTCACTTTTGCCTTTTCTCTATTTAGAATTAATCTGCAAAATCGAGCAAGAAAAGAATCAGTGATTCTCATTGCACCAAACTGGCCCAGAAGAACCTGGTACATAGATATACTCAGACATCCAGTAGATGCCCCCTGACCTCTTCTAAACATGCAAACCTTTGTCTTGCATTGTGTTATTAAAATAAAAGGAATTTTGACTTATAAATTCTATATTTTGGAGTACAGTACAGATCAAAGGCCATTCTACCCTCTATTCCTTTGTTACTCTGCATTGCTTGCTAAAAAGGACTGAAAACCCATGGATATGAAAGGTATGGTTATAGAAGGATGCCAGGGGGCCATGTGCTCAAAAGATTTGCCAGTGTCTGAAAGTACCAGCCTATAACCCAGGGTCTATGAATATCAAGCCTGTGTCCTGTACAGTAAGCTTACTTAAAATTTACTAGTAAGTCAAAATTCCTTTTACACTTCTACAAGAACAGTGCACGCCTTCCAGACTTCCCTTGGCCTCTTGGCTATGACGTGGACTACTTCAGTCAATGGGATAGCGCAGAGGGCGTTTATTTAGTAGGTTTACATGCCGGACTGTGAACCAATATGTTGTACATGTTGGTGCGCAGTGTCGCCATGTCAGCTGGTAGTCCACATTGAAAGTGCACATCCGAGGGTGACAAGGCTGGTCATCAAGTTGACCTAAAGCAATAATTTTTTCACAAACCTTAGTCTCTTTATACGAAGTGAAATAATTTTCTTATTTAGAAAATGCAGCGTCTGCAATTGTACATCCAGCTCTTTTTCTTCCTCTTTTCATAAATACATTTTCTCAAAACGGAAATATATTTTTGGATATAATTTGAGGGCACTAATTAATTTGCCAATATTTTTTTTAAATCGGGTAAAAGTTTGAGATGTCACACATTTGAACAATCAGACATTAAAAGTGCATGTAGTTCACATCAGATATTAACTCAGCATACCAGTATTGTAATTTACATCACAGGAATGCTTTCAGCGCCTTTTATAGCCGTATTTAGGGCCGTGCACAACCACGACACTAGGCCACTATAACAAAGAAAGTAGACAAGCATTAAACATTTGGAAAGCAAGGGCATACAAATTTCAGCTATAGCATTACTAGCTGAAAATTGCCAAAATTAACTAAAACATTTTCTTTACAGCTTTGTGTTCAGTCTATTATCTTTGCTATAGCATAGAGCAGGGGTGTCAAACTCTATTTCAATGTAGGCCGCATCAGTATTATGGTTGCCATCAAAGGGCTATCACAGTGCACCCCTTTACCTTGTGCTGCTGCTGGGAAGAAGCTGAGGGCAGATCTGGGAAGCAGAAAGTGTAGGGTCTGAAGGAGGACCAAATGAGGGCTAGAGTCAGCTGAATGCTGAGACCTTCAGGGCTGCATGCTCGGATAAGGGTCTGGTATGGATTTTGGGGGGGATCCCACGCCGTTTTTTTCAGCGTGCGCCTACCCTCAAATTCCATACCAGACCCGAAGGGCCTAGTTTGGAACCTGGGGGTTACCCCCACGCAGTTTTTTTCCCATTTTTGGCGTGGAGTTCCCCCTCAATATTCTCACAGCGCAAGTCGCACCGCAAGTCGGATCTTCCTGATCCGACTTGCGGTGCGACTTCCATTCAAATCAATAGGCTCCCATAGGGAACCATTGATTTTGAATGAAAGAAAAAAAAACTTCATCACGTTCGGTCGCTTTCGATCCCGTTTTTACGTTTGAAACGCCGGGGGAAACACGTTCGACCGCAAATAATTGCGTTCCAAAAAACGTCCCTGTACTCAACTGCCTGCAAATGACTGTAAACGACCCTGTGTACATGGACAGAAAAGATAACATGCAGGTGGATTCGGGGGCTTCTGAAAAAAACGCCCAACTGCTCCTAAACGGCCATTTACAACGTCCCGTGTGCATGGAGCCTAAGAGCAGAAAAATCGCCAGAAAAATTAGAAATCTTCCAGTGGGGACACTAGTTCTGGTGACCTGGGGGTCCCCAATATATTCCCTATATTTCCAGGAATTTCTGCTCACTTCTTGGTGGGCTTTGGGACAGGAAGTGAAGTCAAATCTCTGCAATGGGACAAATATGGCAAGAAGAAAAACCTACAGTTCTACTTTATTTTTTATTTTTAAGTAAGAAGTCTTAAAGCATGTACTTGAACTATACACGGTAGTATGGACACCAAGGAGGACCTTTTGAAACCTACCTATCACATAAGTTGGCCGATTCCTTGCTGTTTTTCTTTTTTCCCCATTGTGATCTCCCCTTGTGATCAATATAGAATTTACAAGAAAGTGTTAAATTAGATTAGCTGTGCTCAAAACTCCCTTTGAATTGTAGCTGTTTAAAGTTTGATGAAATTGTGCTGTTTTACTCACTACATTTTTGTGGCCAGAGTTTGTTACACAGATCTTGAGGGGAAGCTGCTCCTCTGGAAATTTAAAATAGCTGTGACATTGCTTTGACCTATTTGTCATCAGTTTTCTCCCAATGTTTACTCCTTGTTCTGCTTATCAAGTGGTTTTGCTACAGCTTTATTAATGCACCTCTTTTACCTTTCTTTTTCACTTTCTTTAGAAAGAACGGAAATTGTTGCAGAATAAAAGACTGGATTTAGACGCTGCAAAGACCCGTCTGAAAAAAGCCAGGGTTGCAGAAGCCAGGGCTTCGGTAAGTAGATGGCTTGACAAATGACTGGAAAAAGAACGTCACTCTTTCTCCCTGTGGTTAACCTGCCTTAATAGCTGACATGTACTCTTTGTGGTAAACAATTGGAAGGCCCCAGATTTAAGCTGCATAATCTCAGTTCTTAGCTTTACGTTGTTAAAAAAAAAAAAGGCCTTTTCTGACTCAGTTTTTTAGAATACTCAGATAAGACCAAAATTGCATACTGTGCAGAAACTGCTTATTGTAAATTTACCTATTTTCCAATTTATTTGTGTTTTTTAAAATAACATTTTATTTATATCTTATTCTGCGTTCAGGCTAATTTAGTAAGGCATTGCAAAGAGCAGCAATGTGCAGTTACTAAAGCAGCTTGTTAAAATTGAGTTTATTCTAGTCTTTTATAAATTGCTGACTTATTAAATAAGTATTATCATTTTAAAGCTTTGTTGAGTCTGGTATTTTCACTGCCCTGAAATGCAACTGCTTTCACTTTGTGATGGTTGCTCAGTGAATTGGCTAGAGTTTATTGCAGGGAGTAAATTCTACATTTCCCAAACACGCTAAAAAAAAAAAAAAAAAGCCTCAATGGTGTTTTACCCATTCTTGACTCTATGTAAAACTTTGGGGACTGAGCAAACACCAAAAAACCAACAGCAATAATACAGTATGTATTTCCCTGGCAGACTCAGCTTCTGGCCTCCATTCCTCCTTCCCATTCCATAGCATAGACACAAATGATTGGGGCAAACCAAGCATTCATGTTTATGCCACATATTGTGTACACAGGCATCTAGATATGGTTGGATTGTACAAGCACATTGAGTAGGTATCTGATATCTTACAATGTTTTCAGAATCTGCAGTGCTATTTGTTTAGGGCTTATTCACAGGTGTGTACTGTTCTATCTCTACCTGCATAGGAGGCCCAGGTATTCTCTGCAGCAACGTGCAGGCAGTCTGTCAGTGACAGGCAGATTGCTGAACACATCTCCAAGCGCATCCCAGGCTGTATATCAGTGCATCGGGCCAGAGTATTTACACTCGGGGATTGGAGATTGTGCAGGTCCGACTGTCATTTATTAACAGGCTGCCTGTATGCGGCTGCACAGAACACCTTCTGGCAATGTATGTATGGAACAGTACACCCATGTGAACAAGGTCTTGCTGTGAAGTCACCACAGTGAACACTGCAAGGGAGCTATTTTGGGAAGGTGCCATTTATGGAGTTTTGCGTGGAATGTGTCGGATTTGGTTTTTTATTTCTTCATATTTTTTTTTTTTTTTTTACCAATACAAACACATTAAATCATGGAATTTCTAAACATTTGTAATTGCAACAATTTTCTGGGCGAAGTGGCACATTATCTGAAAGAATCGTTTAAAAAAAAAAAAAAACACTGCTTCTAGATCCTTCCAGCATTGCTCACATGATCAGTTTTCAATTTAGACTCGGATATATTTGAGAATAAGGCAGAGCTGCTGTTTGGCTGGGTCTGACTAAACATCAGCTCTTTAAGCCCTTTCAACTAAGCAGTAATACTTTAGAACAGGGGTCTTCAAACTATGGCCCTCCAGTTGTTCAGGAACTACAATGCCCATCATGCCTAGTCATGACTGTGAATGTCCGAGTTTTCCAATGCCTCATGGGATGTGTAGTTCAGCAACAGCTGGAGGGCCGTAGTTTGAGGATCCCTGCTTTAGAAGTACCCTACTGTAATATCTGATTTATCCAGCAGGTGGCTCTATAACTTGGAGCTCCCATTTTCAATAATGCATGCAATGACAGAAGGTGAAAAAAATAAGGCCACTTTGCATTAAAAACTGAAATTCTTACTTTTTATTCACTCTACCTACTGTGGATAAGTCTCTAGTTCTGTTTAAAGTAAAGTTTAACTCTGGAGAAATGAAGAAAAATCCCCCTTGATGTGGAGCTTCCACACTGCAGGGGCTAAAGGAGAAGTTCACCTTTGGGAGCATGTTACATGTTCCACCCATTTTTAGGGTGGAACGTGTAGCATGTTCCCAATGCTGCAGCTGCTGCCTGCTACTCCCCCCCCCCCCCCCTCCTCCCTGCAGCAGAGCAGTAGGGGAAGAAGTTTCCCATACTAGCTAGTAGCTGTCACTTTTTAAAATCAGTGCATCGTGCATTCACACAGCTGTATGTGGGAATGAACTACAAGCCCTAGCATTCCCTTTGCGGTTGTCGGCTTGTAGTCCTCAAACTACCATGGTGCTGTGGAGGCAGAGCGGGCAGAGTCGGCCACCGCTACTCCCTGGTGTTCATAATATTTACAATGCAGGGCTGCTGGTCATGCATTGTACTTGACGAGGTTAGAACTGCAATCGACAAAAGGAGGGCCAAACAGAAGCCGCTCCAGTCACATGGAGGGGAGGAACCTGCAGGAGCAGGGGATAAGCTAAGTAAAAGTGTTTTCTCTTTCGTTCATCGACGGACACAGTGCTCCATAAATCATAACTATTGGGTTATATTGCCTCCACCAGGAGTAGGACTAGGCAGAACAAAAAATACCTGGCTAAGCCCATGGACCATCCTCAGCTGGTATAGAAACCCCCTTTCTGCTTGGATAATCAGTTTAATCCGTCTAGCCAGGAGTAAGGACATAGGGTCCCTGCTGGTCCTAGCAATTTTTTTTTCCCAATAAGGAATGGGAACAACCAAAGTTAGCCTTTGTGGTCCCCAAATGTTTTGCAGTATGTTACCCTTTTGAGGAGTCACTTTTAAAAAAAGTGAACTAGTCCACCAGTGGTGGACCAACTTGTTTCCAGGTTGAATAAAGCAACCATGATCCCTGTAGAGGAATCCCTGCCCTCTAAAGACCCGGCTGACAGGAAAGCGGAGGCTGTGGCATTAAGCATGTTTACTATGGCTGGTTCGGAATTGCTGCCAGTCTTGGCCTCAGCCCTGGTGTCTCAGACCCTAACTGAATGGGCCAAGCTTTTGCGCCAGGGCCTGGGGGGGGGTGAGCAGGCCCGCTGCTTATGTTGATTTAGTGGACCAGTTGGTCCATGGGCTGCAGTTTGTGATGCGGCTTTGGATACAGCTCCTGTGCTGCCAAACATTCTGTTTCAGCAGTGGTGATTAGGCGCGTGCTGTGGCTTAAGAATTGGTCCGCAGACCAAGCCTCTAAGAAAGCTCTCATTAATCTTGCCTGTTTGGGGCTACTCTGGATGGTGACATTATGGGTCTCACGGGGGAGGGGGGAGTGTACCTTCCTGCCACGATCCAGGAAAGGGAAGGAACCATGTCACACACAGGGGCCCCCCTCCTCAGCCCAGAAAAAAATATTTTGTGCTTCCGGGACTGAGAATAAGGGAAAAAGATCCTTCAAGTCTTCACCAGGAGGTTCCAAGCAACCTTGGTCTGGTAAGCCTAGAGCTAGCTTCTCCGGACCCACAGACAAGACCCCTTCAGCATATATGGTCTGCTCTCACCCATTATTGGGGTGGAGGGGACATCTTCGCTGGTTTCTGGCCCTGTTGACCTCTTTCGTGAGCTGCAAGGAAGTCCGCAAAATGTTTTTTTTTGGGGGGTATCCAGAAAGGGGGGCAAAGTTGTTTTTTTTTTTTTTTTTTTGTCCTTTTTCAGGTTTTTTTAGGTCCCGAGTCTCCTTGTGCGGATTTCATTCCTGCAAAGGTTAGGGTGACGTCTGAACGACTTAAGGTCCCCCTATTCCTGTCAAGGGAATTTGGTTATCTAGGTATGATTTTAATTCTGACTAAGGGTGGTCCTTCCTCTGGACAATATTCAGGAACCACAGGCCGTGATTCACTGGCTGCTGTCACACAGACAGTTCTCTCTCCCAACTTACATACAGGTTCTAAGTCTGGTGGTATCCACCTTCAAGAAATTTTTGTTTGTATAGTCCTACATGCAGCTCCTTTAGCAGGTTTGCCTCCACAGAAGGTTTGTGGGGAGGTCACTAGTTCCTCTGGTAGACTTCGCAGATGTCCTAGGGGCACAGTATGGCCAGTATGCTCCTTGGATCAAACTTCTTATGCAATTCCTATGAGGAATCAAGGGTGAGGGTCTTCCAATCATTCTGGTGGCCGTAAATGTCCCTAGGGGCTACCTCTCAGAGAAGACCAGTTATCCCAAGGGCTGATCTACCATCCTGCTTTACACTCACTGGTTTTAATGGCTTAGCTATTGAAAACCAGGTACTGAGGGATAGAGGTTTGTCTGATTCAGTGATTCCTAGTATGATTTTTAATGGCTTAGCTATTGAAAACCAGGTACTGAGGGATAGAGGTTTGTCGGATTCAGTAAATCCTAGTATGGTGAAGGCGAGGAAGTCGACTTCCAGCAAAAGATACCATCTTACGTGGAAAGCGTACATTTCTTAATGTGAGTCAATTGGCGCTCATCCTAGATCCTTTCCTTTTCTCGGCTAGGATCTTTTCTTCAACAGGGCGTTGAGCAGAGTACCCTCAAGGGCCAGGTGTCTGCCTTAGCAATGTTCTGTCAGTGAACCCCTAGCCACGCATTCTTTAGTTCGTACCTTCATTCAGGAAGTTCGACATATGGTTCGGCCTGTATTCAGTCTCTTTTGCCACCGTGGGATTTAAACTTGATGCTCTCAGGTCTCCAGAAACCTCTAGTTGAGAATATGTGGGAGAATCCTTTGCCTAAGTTGTCCCAGAAGGTGGCATTTTTTCGTGGCTATTACATTGGCCCCTGGGTGTCTAAGTTGGCGGCACTATCCTGTCATTGTCCCAATTTGGTCCATAGAGATAAGATGGTTCTTCATTCCTGTCCATCATTCCTACCTAAGGTTGTCTTGGACTTACATTTGAATGAGGACATTGTGTTGCCTTCCTTGTGTCCCTAGCCAGGTCATCCCAAAGAATTTGCTCTGCATACTTTGGATGTGGTTTGAGCGATTCGGGTGTATCTGACAGCCACGGAGTCCTTTCGGTGGTCAGACTATTTTTGTGGTTACACGAGGACCAAGGAAAGGACTGGCCGATTCTTCAGCTACTATCTCTAGATGTATCAGACGGAGGCTGACTCAGGTCTGTTAAGTCAGGTTCCTCCTTTCCCTGTGATGGTGCATTCTACTTGGGCGCTTAGTACTTCCTGGGCCTTCCATTATCATTATCAATCGTCAATATCTCAAGTTTGCAAGGCAGCCACTTGGTTGTTGGTGCATTTTCCCACCATATTCTACAAAGTAGATACTTTGGCATTTGCCTAAAGGAGCACACGTGCTCCGAACGCAGGCACCGCACCACTCCACCGGACATCTGGATGTGACATCAGCCGGCTTCTCGAGAGTGTACCCGTGTCCCAGGAAGCATTGAGTGCCTCCAGTGCATCCGTGACGAGAGGCACTCGCATTGTACCGCAGCCCGTCCTCGCCTAGAGCGGATGAAAACTTTAATATCCAGATACATGTGCTGACATCTCTGTTATCTGGTGAGTTTTATTCATCTCTTTAGAATAAACAAACTTGATTGCTGCACTTACATGGTGCTGCTCTTTCTTTTAGTTTTACTTTGGCATTTGCGGATTCTCCTTTTGGCCGCAACATTTTGCAGGCTGCTGTTTAAGAGGGACTGTTTCCTCTTGAGGGGTGTTTTTCTTTACTTTTTTTTATTTTTCTGATGGGGCTCCTGTGACCCATTTAAGGATTCTGTGTCCTGGTTAGGGCTCTTGTGTTTGGCCCTTGGTTATTTCCCCGCATTTTCCTTTTTGGCACTGCTTTTGGATGCCCCAGTAGTTATGATTTATGGAGCTCTGTGTCCGTTGACGAACGAAGGAGAAAATTTTATTTTTTACTAATTTTTCTGAGTTTAAGGGAAACAGCACCCACCCCTCTAAGGAGTTTTGATGCTTCTAATACTGCTTGCTACTAAACTGATACCCTAGAGCAGAAAGGGGGGTTATATACCAGCTTTTTGATCTGCTTAGTCCTACTCCTGGAGGAGGCAATATAACCCAGTAGTTAGGAGTTATGGAGTGCTGTGTCTGTCGATTAAACTCAGAGAAATGGATTTTACGGTAAGTACAAAAATTCAACTTTTAAGGGTATTCTAGGCATAAACGGCATTTAATCCTTACACTGAAAGAGGAGTCCTTTTGCCAGGGTAGCTTTTGCTTTCCCTGGAGTTCAGCTTTAAAGAGGGCCAGCGTTGGAAATCTAAAACCGCTGGGTGAATTGTCTCTTCCTTGTGTACACTGTCCCTGGCCCCAGAGGACTTGTGTAAATAGAAATGCTATGTAATTATAATCCTTAGGAGTAGCTTTTAATGTTAAGTGCTGTGACTACAACAGGTGTTCCCAAACTCTGTGTTGAACAGATATAGAAGCTTTCACTTAGTGGGGATATAGATCCTCATGTTAAATTGAGCCATACACAAGACATTGAAGAGAGAGTAAAAAGTGCAGTGAAGTGATTTTAATTTAGTTTTGAACTAAAAGCTGGATGGTTTTGCTATGACAAGATTGCAATCTGTGGAAGTTAATTAAAGCTTTCTAGCTTAGTTTTGTGATGTGGCATTTATAAAGCCTCTCTGCAGCTTGTGCATTAAACAGATCTTTCCTCTCTGCCTGTTGACAGTTTATTTTTGTCTTTGTATGTATGCACTTAAGCAATTAAACGCAGCTGAGCCTGAACGGGATACCAGCTTTATGGTAAATGTGTCTTACATGCTCGGCGTGTTGCATGTAAAGTGGCTGAAGGTTCGTTGCCCTCCCATCCCCACCTCATTTTAATGTACCGTGCTTTCTCTTGCACTGTGAAAATATTCTACTTTTGCTCTTTCTGCTCTGGAACAGTAGTCTTTAATAATTGGTTGTCTTTTTGTTATCATTCTGGGAAATTTAAATAACCAATATTTATATTCTGTGCCTTTCTGGCGTTTTATTGATAACATAGAATCTACTGAGCAGAATTTTACAAAATTTAAGGATTCCTAAAGCTAAAACACAAGTGGGACTTCTTTAATAAGGCAATTCTGAATTCAGTTTTTACAATCGTATGGGAGTTAGTACAGTTTGTAAGGTCTTGTTAAAGAAACCCAAAAGTATCTTGTATAAAAGTCTTTAAAAAAAGATTTAGCACTTGACTATCAATTTACAAGAGAAGTTAGACATAGAAATGGATAAACATAAAACATTCCCTAGATAAAGGGACCTCTTGAATACCAACTTCAGCTACTGAATAAACACACAAAAACTTTATAAGCTGTGTTAGAATAGTGCTCCCATTATGCATTTCACCATCATTTTAGTTTGAACAAAGTCAAGAGGAGGAATTGATATGTCATTACTGCATAATGTAAACACCAGGCAGTCATTAGATGTGACTGACAGACTTGGATAAGGCCATTTATGTGTTTGTTACTTGGCAGGTCTGGATGAACCTTTATGGTAAGAGTGGCATTGTTATCACTCTGAGGGTATACACACTTACTGCCCAGAGGATTGGAAATCAAGATCCTCTAGTTAGGGAAAATGGAACAGCAGGAGCAGCAACTATTTTGCTGTAGCTGGCTGCTGGACAACCTTAAGGCCAGGGATGACATTGGAACACCAACACGGAAAAAATAAAAATAAAACGAGAAGTCTGCAGCATACATGCATATTAGCTTAATTTAGTAAGGCTGGGTTCACACATAAGATTGTGGAACTTTCTTCCACAAATGGTAGTAACTGCGGGGAGTATAGCTACTTTTAAAAGACTCTTGGACATACATCTCCAAGATCAAATCATTTAGGGGTATGGGAAAGGAATACGTCCACACACACACACACACACCTACACGAGTTGAACTGGATGGACTATTGTCTTTATTCAACTTCAACTACTATAACTATATGCCAGCAGCAGTTTGCAGTCCGGGGTCCAGTGTGTTCCTATTCACCAGTTTAGATGTGAATCAGGAACAAATTTTAGCCTGGATTTGCACCTGAACCGGACCCAAAAACACAGGACCCTTTTTGAAACCACACTGCAGCCACCCTGGACATGTGTGAAGTGGCACCTTTGGGAGCATATACAGTGCCTTGCGAAAGTATTCTGCACCCTTGAACTTTTCGACTTTTTGCCACATTTCAGGCTTCAAACATAAAGATATAAAACTGTAATTTTTTGTGAAGAATCAGCAACAAGTGGGACACAATCATGAAGTGGAATGAAATTTATTGGATATTTCAAACTTTAACAAATAAAAAACTGAAGAATTGGGGGTGCAAAATTATTCCGCCCCCTTAAGTTAATACTTTGTAGCGCCACCTTTTGCTGTGATTACAGCTGTAAGTCGCTTGGGGTATGTCTCTATCAGTTTTGCACATCGAGAGACTGAAATTTTTGCCCATTTCTCCTTGCAAAACAGCTCGAGCTCAGTGAGGTTGGATGGAGAGCGTTTGTGAACAGCAGTTTTCAGTTCTTTCCATAGATTCTCGATTGGATTCAGGTCTGGACTTTGACTTGGCCATTCTAACACCTGGATATGTTTATTTGTGAACCATTCCATTGTAGATTTTGCTTTATGTTTTGGATCATTGTCTTGTTGGAAGACAAATCTCCGTCCCAGTCTCAGGTCTTTTGCAGACTCCATCAGGTTTTCTTCCAGAATGGTCCTGTATTTGGCTCCATCCATCTTCCCATCAATTTTAACCATCTTCCCTGTCCCTGCTGAAGAAAAGCAGGCCCAAACCATGATGTTGCCACCACCATGTTTGACAGTGGGGGATGGTGTGTTCAGGGTGATGAGCTGTGTTGCTTTTACGCCAAAAATAACGTTTTACATTGTTGCCAAAAAGTTCGATTTCAGTTTCATCTGACCAGAGCACCTTCTTCCACATGTTTGGTGTGTTTTCCAGTTGGCTTGTGGCAAACTTTAAACGACACTTTTTATGGATATCTTTAAGAAATGACTTTCTTCTTTCCACTCTTCCATAAAGGCTGGATTTGTGCAGTATACGACTGATTGTTGTCCTATGGACAGAGTCTCCCACCTCAGCTGTAGATCTCTGCAGTTCATCCAGAGTGATCATGGGCCTCTTGGCTGCATCTCTGATCAGTCTTCTCCTTGTATGAGCTGAAAGTTTAGAGGGACGCCCAGGTCTTCGTAGATTTGCAGTGGTCTGATACACCCATTTCAAAATCGCTTGAACAGTGCTCCTTGGGATGTTTAAAGCTTGGGAAATCTTTTTGTATCCAAATCCGGCTTTAAACTTCTCCACAACAGTATCTAGGACCTGCCTGGTGTGTTCCTTGTTCTTCATGATGCTCTCTGCGCTTTAAACGGACCTCTGAGACTATCACAGTGCAGGTGCATTTATACGGAGACTTGATTACACACAGGTGGATTCTATTTATAGATTGCAATATTAAAACAGCGCTACCAGGTAGATAAAATATAAATATAAAGTGCACTATAATCCTCTAATATGTTGATATAAAAGTGCATCAATGCTGAAAAAATTATATGCTCATAAATTCATACAGATATATACTAATAATGTGCCACATATATGGTTAAAGTCCAAATATATATATACAATAAATATAAGGTGACAAAATGTGCAAAAAAAATGTATTTTTATATAAGGTGCAGTCCAAAAAAGTGAATAGTCCACTTAAAATTAAGTGCTGATAGTCGTGCTCCACACAAAAAAGTGCCCAGTGCTTGCAACAAGTCCTCTTGGGGATCCACTCACCAGATTTTGGAAAATCGAGAGCCTTAAGTATGACAAGCAGACACCTCCAGATCAACCTCCAGCCTCAGAAATACGGTGCTATAAAGCCTTGGTGTCCCCCAGAATGACAATGACAATGGGAATAAGCCTCCAAGGAATGTCTCCAAGATACCTTTCCACACAGGGCCTCAGGCAAAAAAGAGGAAGGAGCCGAGAATAGTGAAGCCCGTATGGTAATTTTTTTAAAAAAGCATAAAATGTTACTCACAAACAAACGAGTTTTCTAAGCATTGTAGAAATCAGTTGTCACGGTCATCCGATACACTTCCGGGTACGCTGCCGGCGTGCGTTCCACGGTGGTTTGGGGAAGTGACCTGGTGTGACGAATAGCTAACAGGAGATTCTATTTATCATTAGTCATTTAGGTCAACATTGGATCATTCAGAGATCCTCACTGAACTTCTGGAGAGAGTTTGCTGCACTAAAAGTAAAGAGGCTTAATAATTTTGCACGCTCAATTTTTCAGTTTATTTGTTAACAAAGTTTGAAATATCCAATAAATTTCGTTCCACTTCATGATTGTGTCCCACTTGTTGTTGATTCTTCACAAAAAATTAGTTTTATATCTTTGTTTGAAGCCTGAAATGTGGCAAAAGGTCGCAAAGTTCAAGGGGGCCGAATACTTTCGCAAGGCACTGTATGTGAACACAGCCTTAACCTGTATAAATGGCGCATTGGATTGCCTGCCCAAAGTTACATTTTTGGTGAACCTTTAATGCTGGAGGAAGTGTTCTACTGCACTCTATTTTACTGCCCAGTAATCCCAATCCCAGTTACCACTGGTTGCCTCTTCCCATCCTGCAAAGGCTTGGATCCTAGTAGTGGAAAAGCATCTTATGTTGCCATTGCATGCACAGCAAACATTAAGAGACTTTTTAAGGTGGTAATAAACAGGCAAGTATCTCATGAAAATTTCCACAATCCTTACTTAATAGTGAATGCAAGAAACATTCCCGGTGCATCTGCAGGGAGATTTTCAAACAACTTGTAAGGATGTCTTTTAAGATGAGCACCAGCAACTGCCATATATGCTTATTATTGCCCTCATTACATAAGACACATCTTGATTTAGAACTAGTGATTCTTGAAATTGGGACCAGTGCTTCCTTGTAATCTGTTTGAATGGACTTAAATATCAAGTTATTTAAAACAATTGGAGCTTCTCATTTATGCATGGGCTTTTTAGTGGTTTGTTATAAAGGTCAGCTTGTGTTTTAGGTTTAGTCACCCTGTAAGTATATATTATTCTCTCCACAGCAAGAGAATACACAACTGATATTCATTTTTTATAGATCATATATGTGCAGTCTGTTCCTAATATTGTTACAGATTTGTAATGTTTCTATTGTAATAGATGCTCTAAAATTAGTACACTGTTTCTATTTCGGTTAGTTTTTCCGCTTATAGTGCAAAGAACAGTAGTGCTACTCAACAACCAGTCAGAGGTCAGTTTTCAGCTTCTTTGTGGGATACGAAATAGAAGCTCATCTCTTATAGTTGTCGGGGTGACTGGACAGCAGCATTGTTTAAATGAGCACCAACATGTTTTCCTAATCCTACATTACAATACAGAATGAGTATTTAGGTACATTTGATTATATTGCTGCCTTCAGAAGACTTCAGCTCAGAAAACCCCTCCCACCCCCTAGGGTGTCCTAGGGGAACAGATGCCTTCTCTCCTCTCGGAGAAGAAAACCATTTTTCTCCAGTCTGATCTGGATCAGAGTTTGGCCTCCAGTACCAGCAAGGGTCAAATTTCAGTTTTAATTTTTTTTATTTAGAAACTATTTGCCTCTCCATCTATCGTAAAGTACAGGGTCTTCCTGTACATTCCCCTGTGACTTGCTCAGGGCTCTTCAAAGGCCACCCTATGAACCTGTTAGCGATTGTCCTTGGTCTATCTTTACTCTCAAGGTTGCCTTTCACAGCACTATCACTTCTTCTTATAGATGAGTTTCTAAATTGGCGGCCTCATCCTGTAAAGAACCCTTTTTTGTGCTCCATGGTTGTTTTGAGGGCCATGGCCTCTTTTCTTCGTAATACGGTTTTGCCTTAACCAGGACAGTGATCTACCATCTTTCTGTCCTGCTCAAAAACATCCATAGAGATTTCCCTCTATTGTCTTATGCGGTACTATTTGCGTTGATATCCTAGCTACAGCCCACTTATGACAGTTCTACTCTTGTTTTGTCCATCCCGAAGGTCCCTGTAGGGTGCAACCTGCTTCTTTTCTTTTTCCAGTATCATCAGGGGAATTTTACAACTCCTCATTCAAGCTTATGACCTCAAGGCACTAGATCAGTTAGTGCTTCATGAACTTTTCAGCATTAGGCATCTTTTTCTCGGATTTGCAAGGCTGCCAGCTGGTTTTCTGTCCACACGTTAAAGCAAAAGTTCACCACTTTTAGTAACATGGTACATGTTAGACAAATACCCCCCCCCCCCCCTGCTGTCCCTGTTTTCACAGTGAGAGGGAGATCTTCTTCCCCCGCTTTCTGTTGCAATATAAAACGCCTGTTGGCTTTTAGTTCCTAATGAACTACCAGAGTGATGGTGATCGCTCTAGGTAGTTCATAGAGCTTTCCTGTCAGAGTGCAACTGCGTTCCCATATCTGAGGTATGGGCAGACAGTTACACAAGACAGTCTGCGGGACTGTGGCATTACTCCTATGGTTTGCTGAAAAAAAAAAATGCATATTTTTTTTACCTGCGTTTTACCGGGTGGATATTTAATCCATCAGTCATAAGGTTTTTAAAGTAGCTCCCCTGTTAGTCTGTGGTTTTTTGTGGGCCTGTCGGCTTTTGTTGCTCTGTTATCCATCCCTTAGTTGAACTGCTTTTGGGTGTCAAAGTGTACCTCAATACTCCTCCTGTGTCCCATAATGTATGGTTGAGGAAATAGGGGTTTTGACTTGCCACAAAATCCTTTTCTTGGACCCAAGTCCCTTCCCTCTGTTTTTATGATTAACTACTACTATTGCTTTCTAACAAAGCTGAGGCATGCTTGGAGCGAGAGAGGTTATACTGAGCTGTTTTTACAGCTTTGTTTAACCAGTGCTCGATCCCCTGAAGACAGCAGCATAACCCAACGTACCTGAATACTCCTGCTGTCCCATAATGTACTCCAAAAAAGTTTTTTACGGAAAGTCTAAAATCCTATTATACTATAATCTGTTTCCAGTTCCTCTTGGCAACTAATTGGCTCTTTTCTTTCCTGTTACTAGGGCAGGTTAGAACATGTAAGTAATGATTGGTTACTAAGAGAAAAGACTGATGTTATTCAGACACTTTATACTAGAGGTCTTGAATGTCTAAACATTCTGTACTCTAAGTACTCAGTTTATTAAATGGACCGCGCTAATCGACTGCTTGCATTAATCTTCCAGCATTGACGACAATATAATGAGACCCTTATTCTTCTATACGAGCTCATCATGGAACCTAAACAAGTACTGTTCTTTATAGCATCTCTTTACTTTGCACATGATTATCTTCAAATTTACTGTAAATTCAAGTTGAAAGAAATCTGTTAATGTCTTTTCATCCTTTCACAAAAGCTTGTCATATGCATGTGATGAGAGGTAAATGGGGGGATAATAAGAAACATAAAAAACAAAGTATTGGAATTCTAAAGACTTAAATGTGTAGTTTTGTTCTGTAGCCCATTAAAGGGGGAGAGTTATTAAAAAAGCGTATGATATTCAATTCTTCCCTTTTTGACATATACCACTGTGCTTCTGCTGGTTGTTAGTGGCAGGTGGTCTGAACGGAACTATAGTTTCATTCCTTTCCCTCGAAAGGTTGCAATAGTATAGTTTAGTTTTTTTTTTTATTAGTAATGTTGATATAATAAGCATCACTATTTTTCCACAGCCTACAAATAGATGTTCGATGTTGGTGGGTAGATTTGGACATGTGGGATTCATGGTGATCTCCTGGCAATCAGATGGTCAGTGGAAATGCGATTTTGTGCATTGTACTGCCTTTCAATTAGTTTGAAAGCAGCAGTCCTGCCAACTTTTTGCGTTAAACTACCACAGCTTTGCCAACTCAAACCTATAGGATGCCAACACAGTCACAAGATGTAAACCTAGCACCAAGCCTATCTAAACCTTAAGGTGGAACTTCAGCTAAAACATTTTCTTTTGTTTTGCTTTGAGTGGGGAGGCATTACAATTTAAGTCTGATTTTTAATTTCTTTCATTGTCTCCATTGAGTAGGTATCCTCCCATCCTGTGTGGTCATCAGAGAGGAGTTCTCCCCAACAAGGGTACAGACCACAATTAAAATTTGATAGAGATTGCTACCCTTCCCCTCTGTATTTCTGGCTATTTTGAATGGAGGTTCATATTAACATTAATCTGCTGAGGGAGATGTCCTTGTCCTATACTTGTCTGTCCTATGTGTTTTGTGTTGGGGTCAAATAATTATTGAATACCATATGCAAATCTTTGCATCTAGATTGTGGAAAAACAAGATCCATGGAAACTATATAGTGTAGATATAAAGATTTATGTGGTATATAGATAATTTTGATTTGTTTTGTGTTTTAATGCTTATCAGATGTGGACTGAGGAGGTGACGAGGGTGAGTACGTGGCATAGAGGTGACCACATATGAGAACTGTTTTACATCATACTAACTTTATACACATTACTTGTTTAAAGGGATTTCTCTATCGTTCATCAACAGATACAGCTCCATATCTTCTTAGACGATTGGGTTACGCTCCTCCAATCAGGAAAAAGCATTAGGCAGAAAAAAGCTTTACCACGCCTATGGGGGCTGACCCTGCAGGCATAACCCCACACACTCTGCTACAGCAGTCACTTTGTTTCTGCCTAGTTTAGGAATAGGACCTAGCTCCCTGCTGGGACTTCGGTCTTAGCTATAATAGGGAAACTTGTTTTGTGATTTTTATTTTCACTAGTTAGAGTTCCTGGAGAACTACAAGTAACAGACGGCTGTGGTTTCGGATTGGATATTCTAGATCCCTATCTTCTCCCAGCCTGGCCAGCGAGCGTGAGCAGGTTATAGTCAAGAACTAGGCCTCGCCACGACAGAGCCCAGATGGATGGGGACAAGCCTGCGAATGGACAAATCTCACTGGGATGCGATCGACCTGGAACGCCCTGAGTCACAGCGTACCCCCTGACAAGCAGCCCCCCCCCCACCCCGCTACCTCCGTGGGATCTAAATCTGGTATTCTCTGTTCTTCAAAAGCCTCCTTTTGAGAACATTAGGAAAATTTAATTTCATTATCTCAGAAGTTTGCCTTTTTTGGTGGCTATCACTTCTGCCCGCGGCTATCACTTCTGCCCGCGGAGTGTCTGAATTGGCGGCATTTTCCTGCTGTTCGCCATATCTGGTGGTCCACAGAGATAAAGTGGTTCTCCGACCAAATACAATCTTTTCTCCCAAAAGTGGTTTCTGATTTTTATTTGAATGAAAACATTGTGCTGCCTTCACTCTGTCGCAAGCATTCTTTGAATGTGGTTCGAGCGATCAGAGTTTACCTGGTGGTTACTGAGTCTTTTAGAAAGTTTAGAAAGTCCGATGCTCTTTTTGTCCTTACTGAGGGTCCTCATAAGGGATTGGCTGTGTCTGCGGTGACCATTTTTCAGGTGGATCAGGCAGACCGTTGTTCACGCTTATTCACTGAAGGGTCAGGTTCCTCCTTTCCCAGTGACTGCAAACAAAGTCAAAGTTGATGTGTTGGCATCTTCGGATGCTTCTTTTGGCCGCAAGGTTTTGCAGGCTGCTGTTTAAAGAGAATCTTTTTTGTTCTTTTTGAGGGTGTATGATTTTTTACTACGTGAGCTCCAGTTGTTCCTGGTTGAGCTCCATATTACCTGGTTGGCTATGTTTAGCCTTTGGGGAGTTACATTCTTCTTTGCGTTGTCTTCCCACCCCTCATATTAATACTGCTTTGGGACATCCCAATGGTCTAAGAAGATATGGAGCTGCATCTATCGATCGATAGAGAAAACTGGATTTTTGTACTTATCGTAAAATCCTTTTCTCTGAAGTTCATCGACGGACGCAGCACCTGCACCTCTGCTTGAGTGAATGGGGTTGTTGTGTCTTCTAAACACTGCTTGCAATGAAACTGGCTGCTGTAGCAGAATGTGTGGGGTTATTCCTGCAGGGACAGCCCACATAGGCATGGTAAAGCTTTTTCCTGCCTAGTGCCTATTCCTCATTGGGGGAGCATAACCCAATGGTCTAAGCTGATATGTAGCTGCGTCTGTCGATTTAACTTCAGAGAAAATAATTTTACGGTAAGTACAAAAATCCATTTTTTTTCTTTTTTAAAAAAGTAGAATTCTTTATTTGGGGGGGGACGTGTTGGTTGGTTCATTTGCATCTATAAGGTTTTGTGTGGTGTGTTTTTTGTTTTTTTTTCAGATGCAAGCACTTAATCGTTATGCTAAGATTTCTGGAGCATGCACTATTATCCCACATCATTTTTGTATTTTCTTATAAATACCACATATAGCTAGACAATGGAACACAACAGAGGGTTTCTCCTGAAAAAAAAAATTGCTTGATTTATCCACCAGATATGAAAGCACAAATCTGCATGATTACAGAATGATGGCATGACAGCACTAGCCTTAGTTTGTCTAGTTACATGGGTGTGTGTGTGACAGTAAAGGATCACACCCATATTACTAGACATCGTCACATTGTTTTATGACTGTTCACCTCTGATTATATATTTTTTACATACATTTTTGTTTTGTAAGGTATTGAGTAGCAATGCACACTATGAAGTTACAATTATTGGATATTTAATTATTGTTTCCTGAATGATGTGAGTAGAAGTTGGCTGTTTGCCTTATAATGTATCACCCTGGCAGGGGATTTCTTTTTCTTTGTAGAGTATTTGAGAATTTAGGGCCCATTCCCACTAGGATGCATGTTCCTGTGTGATTTACATGCTGTTGTGTGCAGCTCGATTGAAATCGCACTACACCAAAAGTAGTGCACGCACTTCTTTTGAAAACACACTGAAAATGGATTGCATGATGCATTTATATCATGTGATCCGTTGTGGGCAAATGCACTGCGTTTGTGACCTGCATTTGGGATGTTGTTGAAGCGGAGTTTCGGCCTCAAAAATTTTTTTACGATAAAAATACCCCCGGGACACTCAGGGCTAGTGCATTTCAGCAATGATAGCATCTGAACTGTCCCTGGGTTCACTTACCTTTTAGAAGAAATACTTACCTTGAAAATGTCTTGTCCAGCGCTGCCATCTCAGGTGTGTGCAGCTGAAGCCGCCAGAGTGTCCTCTTCGGTGACGTCTGAGTCCCAGAATGCCCGGCACCGGCCCTGCTCGTCACTTCTGGTGCAGGCGCGTCATCCCTGCACAGCTTCCTGGCCCGGAAGCTGTTTTAGCAGGGAATGACGTGCCTGCACCGGAAGTGACGAGCAGGGCCGGTGCAGGCGTATTGACTCCTGGGAGCGATGACGTTCGGCTCCCAGGAGTCAGTGTAAGCAGGAAGTCACGGCGTGGCCGCAGAAGAGGGAGGAAGTGGAAGGAAGGTAAGTATATTTTCTTCAAAAGCAAGGTAAATAAAGCAAAAAAAAAAATTTGTGATTATCCAATTCTTTTTCAGGTTACTTTGGAGCAAGCGGATGTCAAATTTTCGTTTTGAGGCTGGAACTCCACTTTAACTTCACGCTGAAACCGGCTGCAGATCGCAAGGGTTGTTCGATTTGAATGCCGTGTGGAAAACTGGAATGCAGGTTTCCTGCATGCCATTTTTTAATTTGAAAGGTCCCTAGGGTTACAAATTGCAATTATTGTAGCATAAGTGTAAAATATACATAAAAATGTAGTGTTTTTCGAGAAGTGACCCAGGATTTGTTTTGCAGGTATACATTTCAAGTAGTTAGACTCTATACAGAGTCCACTGTCACATTATGTGACAGAAGAATTATTACCAGAGAACCTGTAATAAACTATTTTGAGCTAATCCCCACCCACCCAGAGTTGAACTTTGCCCTTACCACTTTTTTTTTTTCAAATATACAAAGGGGGGCATGCAAACTGTATCAAGATGATAATGGTATTGAAGGCATAGGGATGGTAGCATGGAATGCTGTCTGAAATACACAATACCACGATACACATGAAAAGTTACAATCTGTCAGTGGTTAATACAAAACATAGTTTTGACTACTGATATCTGTACTACTAAAACTGGTCACCTGTTTGATAACTGACAATACCCCTAACGACTGCCAAAACGTAAAGTATGGGGAACGAGGGATGGCAGGACAAAGCAAAGAAAAAGGGGGGGGGGGTGGGGTTATCCACACCCCTAAGGGACTTCAAAGGGTACCTCCACTTTTGTGAGGAAAAAAATAGCAAAGAAAAAATAATATAGCTTATACAATTGCGACACACATCATATTGTAATTGAATGTTATTAAAAATTACCATTTTCAATCTGCAGCTGTTGTCATTTTCTAAAATTGAAATGCAATAGGGCTACATAGAGCTGTTCTTTACACAGAATAGTGTACTGACCACACCCCAGAAACATTATTTCCTGTTTGTGTGATTGGCTCAACAATTTTCCCAGAAGTCTGCCTAAGATACAAGTCAGATTTCTGGCATCCCCTGCAACAAAAATGTCCCAATAGGAGCATGTCTAAGGGGATGCAGGCCCAGCAGATTTCCTCATTAGAGCCCTGCAGCTGCCACAGCTTACAGATGATTATAAAAACACTCCCATTTTACCCGCTAAGCACAGAGGAACAAACCATAACCAATCTGCAGCAAAGTTTGTTAAAATCCTTGTAATGTACATAGATTACTTAGAGGGGAATGTTTTTTTTTACCAACAAAAGTGGAGTTACGCTTTAAGTAGAAAGAGCTTGGCTACAATAAGATGAAGCCATAAAGACAATCTAATGGAACTGCCCTTAGCATTTGACATAACATTGTGAGAGCTTATACTAGGCACTGATGGTTTATGGAAGGGGTCATTAGAAATGGTGGGGTTTTAGCGAAGGTCAGTCAGCCAGTTGTGTTTGCCAGTCAGATCCAGACTTCTAAGCATACCATGGGAACTTTAAACCTGTTTTTGGGTCCATCCAACATGACTCGCTTTGGAGGTAACCTCATATACTGTAGGTAGAGAGTCTCAGCAGTGTGGTTCTACTGTGTGGCTATCCATTTAACATAAAGTTGAGTGAGACTCATTTTGGAAGACTGAATTATATAATTATCAAAGCTATTAAGACCATGTTCTTAATTTGTTCTCATTTAAAAGCCTAATGTATTTATTTTGTCAGGGGACCACAGATTAAAGATATCAATATTTGGTTATATCCCAAAACTGCAACAAATAGTGTGGTCAGGACATGGGCTTTACAGAACCACTCTAAATTTATACATGCTGTTTTGTATTAACCAGCTATGCATTCACCTGCAATGGCAAGGATTTGCAGAAACTGCAATTCAAACTGTATAACCCAAAGAGCCAAGTAGCTACAGTATTTACAGTATCTCACAAAAGTGACTACACCCCTCACATTTTTGTATATTGTTTTATTATATCTTTACATGTGACAACACTGAAGAAATGACACTTGCTACAATGTAAAGTAGTGAGTGTACAGCTTGTATAACAATGTAAATTTGCTGTCCCCTCAAAATAACTCAACACACAGCCATTAATGTCTAAACCGTTGGCAACAAAAGTGAGCACACCCCTAAGTGGAAATGTCCAAATTGAGCCCAATATAGCCACTTTCCCTCCCCGGTGTCATGTGACTGGTTAGTGATGGAAGGTCTCAGGTGTGAATGGGGAGCAGGTGTGTTAAATTTGGTGTTATCGCTCTCACTCATACTGGTCACTGGAAGTTCAACATGGCAAAGAACTCTCTGAGGATCTGAAAAAAAGAATTGTTGCTCTACGTAAAGATGGCCTAGGCTATAAGAAGATTGTGTAGGCAATCTTCTCCCTAAAGTAGTGAGTGTACAACTTGTATAACATTGAAAATTTGCTGCCCCCTCAAAATAACTCTACGCACAGCCATTAATGTCTAAACCGCTGGTAACAAATGTGAGAATACCCTTAAGTTAAAATGTCCAAATTGGGCCCAAAGTGTAAATATTTTGTGTGGCCACCATTATTTTCCAGCACTGCCTTAACCCCCTTGGGCATTGAGTTCACCAGAGCTTCACAGGTTGCCACTGGAGTCCTCTTCCACTCCTCTGTTGACATCACAGAGCTGGTGGATGTTAGAGAATACCAAAGTTCCAGTGCTGACACTGCAGTAATTACACTACCAAAGTTTCAACTGACCAATGGTGTTGCTGCTTGAAAAATACTGATGCCAGTATAATGGTTTGCAAAGGGAAAAGGGAGCAGCGCTATCCAAGGTTAGTATAATGAAGGTTAGAACAGCCCATGATGAAAAGTCATATTTATTAAAACCATATGTGTGGATTGATAAAAATCAATAAACAACATTCCAAACCGGTATCCTGTCCAGGTTGAAGCCGCTGGTGGCGGGCGGTGAACGACCTGCAGAGCCACTTGGGGGGGGGGGGCGTCCAGTACCACGATGGATTAAGGAAAGCCCTGGCTGGATGGCAGCGCCTGGTGGCCTGAGAAGGACCCGACCAGCCGGTGTACAACATGTACGCCCTTGTTTTCTTTCGCTCCGGTAAGAGGCTAATCTAGCTTAGGTGGTGGGTGTTCACTGCACAGGAGTTGCTGTATTTGTCACCTGGAATTCTTCAAGAAGTACCACTAATTTATGGACTTTTCTTTGCACTTTGAATAAGTGTATTCAATTGTATACATCACAGAATTGTTTGTACAATTTTTTTTTTTTTTTTGTCACTATTCAAAGGAACTGTTTGTGCACACACTCCTTTATGTGATATGATTTAGTTGTCAATTATATTTGATTTTATTCAATTTATCTGATGAGAGGTACTGTTCTTCGTGTGAAGACATCAGTTTCATCAGATAACCCATTATATATCCTACACTGGTATTATTTTTGTGAAGATTGAATAACTCACCAGTAGAACACGAGATATTTTGGTTTATTCACATAAGTTTAGCGCACCTGCTTTTTTATATATACTACTTTGGTTCAACTTTGACGTGTTTTGAGGTCCATAGACATAAGCGTTGCTTCAAGTACAGTCAAAATCGCAGTAAAATCGCGCAACTTTTAGACTGCACAAGTGTGAAAGTGGCCTTAAGAGAAATATCAGATGTGGCACAAGTCATTTTTTAAAAGGCTTATAGGGAGAAAAATTATGTAAACTTCATTTTGTAAAGGCGGTGTAAAAACTGTGATCTGTAGCAGGCATGTGCAAGATTTCCAGTTTGGGACCGTCCCCTGAAGCATGTTCTTAGTCTCCAACAAATTCTATAGCATGTTTGGTCATGCATGGTCTCTGACTATTGTAGCTTATCAACCATCTCTGACCATCTGCTGTATCATGTCTGCAGTCTGACCATTTCTTCTTAGTGTGCCTGTACTCTGACCATCTCCTGTTGCATGTCTGCAGTCTTTGACAGCTTTCTGTAGAATTTCTTTCACTGACTTTTATGTGCAGCCCTTTTTGTGATTTCAGGGACAGTACTTGAGGCCCTCTATATCAACGACTCCGACCACTGATGAATCAGACGCACACATGATTGTGATTTGTGTTTTCAGTAATTGTAAAAAAAAAAAAAAAAATAGCTGCAGATTTTGTACTACTTTGTTAGTTCTTCCTGTAACAGAAATCCTGCTAAAATGGTCTAGAAACACTACCATTGTTTCTTGGATGGATGTCTATATATTTATTGATGAATGGACACAAGAGTTAGGAGTAATTCCCTTCTTTAGAGGCAAAACCTTTTTTTAGACTCTCAATATATGCTTCATCGAAAAATATACTGCTGTAAGATTAGCTGTAAAACAAAAACAGAATAAGAGTAACGCTGAAGTTGCTGCCAAAAAGAATCTGGCATCATCTTCATTATATATATATATATATATATATATATATATATATATATATATATATACATATATATATATATATATATATGAAAATTTAGCAAAAATTCTAAATGGCTAATATGGGTAACAAGTCCTTCTTTTGTTTTTTTCTTAATTGTTTGCTGAACAGCTTTTTAGCTTAAGCATAGACAGGTTTTTTACCGTCACTTCCCTGTGTTATGAAATTTTTTAGGGGATAGGATGAATTGCGTAATCACAAGTGAACATTTTTTATTGCTTAATGGTCGGCAGTAGCCGTTATTGAAGTTACTTGGAAGCTGGAACCTAATGTGAATTTTATGTGGTTAGTATATTGGCTAAACTAAGTAAGTCACTTGAAATAAAACCTCTGTTTAGCTTTTCAGGGAATGAAGACAACTTAGCAGCTCTTGTGTTTACTGTTCTAGGTAAAAACTGCATGTGCAAGCTGCATTTGAGCCAGTGAACTGTGGCTGGTGAAAGCAGCACATGGGTCATTGCCTTCTGTGCAGACTAACAAGCGGAGCGCATCCAGTAATAGAATACTGTGCACTATTGATTACTCAAACTGACTGTCTTTGGAAATGTACATAGGGAAGGCCATTCATCATTGCTATTCTCTCTTCGCAGGCTGAACAGGAACTCCGGATAACGCAAAGTGAATTTGACCGCCAAGCTGAGATTACTAGATTACTGCTAGAAGGCATAAGCAGTACACATGTAAGTTATAGACATGGACAATGGTAACCGGTTCACATGATCTAACCTGCTGGCTGATATAGGTTTGCATTTAATTGTAGCTGTAATTTAGAGGAAATTAATCTGCTGACTCAAATATTTACGAATTACTGAATTTTTGCAGTCATAACTATTCGTGACCAAATACTTTTACAGTATATGTAAACCCTTACCTTGTATAACAATTATTCCGTTTTAAAATAGAAATAAAAGGCAAAACATTTATGTATAGGTTAAAATACCTGTACAAATACCTTTTTTTCCCTTTATGTAGAAAGTGATCACATATTGATTGCATTAGGACCTCAGAGAGATGGGGGAGGAGAAGTGGCACACTGATCCTCCCAGTGAAAGGCTGTGCTTGGGGTGGGGGGGGGGGGCTGGGAGATAGGGAGGTATCAGGACAAGTCTGATCATTGGAGACGACCAGGCTGCGTTCTCAGCATAGCTGGAGAATTGACCACGCCGTGCTTCCATGCCTAATGTGGTCAGTTGATGGGAAAGCAGAGGGAATGGCCTGAACACCAGGGATTTCACTTAAAGGAAGCAATCAAAGAGGTCAGGATGCTTTATCATACAAGTAAATACATCAGCAAATTACATACAAAAAAATCCTGGCGCTGTAGGGCAGGTATCCAAAGCTCAAAGATGAAATGGGGTGGACGAATAGTAACCAAAAATCACCGTCAGCCAAAAGTCATGTCAGGGTTGCAGCCTACCCAAAGCCCAGATCCTGACTGAGAAACAAATAGTGCAACAAGTAGATGGGTATAATGGCGCTCCCAGAAACAATGACAATGTGCTCTGCTGAGTCTCTTGTCTTAAATCAAATTGGCAAGTTTATTAAAAGGTTAAAATGCTGATAAAATCATACAAGTACATTGTACAGCAGGCACATATCAAGAATATAAAATGTTGAGTTTGCATATTCTTTAAAGCTTGTCTACAGCTTTTAGTGAGTTTTTAATAGTTTGTGTGAACCTCAAGCTGAGCTAAATGAACTATTACCTTCACTAAGCGATGCAGCAGCTGAGAGCGCTGTATATACTGTATGTAGCCATAGCTACCTGCAGTATACAGTGCTGTGTACTGGCAGTGGGATGGGAACTTTCCATCCCACACCTAGAACAAAAATTAAGTCGGGCTGAGCTGTAGACTTAAGCCCCGTACACACGTACCGATTGTTGGCCGAACGATCGGCCGTCTTTTGTCCGGTGCTGTTTTGTTGGTTGAAAAGTGCTCAAGACTGCACACGAATTTTGTCGGCCAACAACAACCAACTGCAGAAGTGATGTCATGTTCTGGTCAACTTTTCGTGTGTTTTTTCTTCACTGAGCATGCCCAGTCTTGATCATCACATTTTTGTCGGCCGAAATCTGTACTGACTGACGAACAATCGGCCGTTCTTTGTTGGCCAACAAAAATTTTAAAGCCTGCACACCAGATTTTGTTCGGCCGAAAAGTCGCAGTTGGTTGTCGGAAGCATCATACTAACAAGCTGACAATCGGCCGATCGGACGTTGGCCGAATATTTACGGCTGACAATCAGTACGTGTGTACGGGCCTTTAGTATTCTTTGAAATATTACAAAGCTTACCTTGGCTGAGGCGGAGATCGCAAAGTCATCCACCCACATCTCCACTTCTGCCAATCAGGTGGAAGTTTTGTATTCACTCTAAAGGCCCGTACACACGATAAAAAAATCGGAAGTAAAATTTCCTCCGAAGAACGATCTGCCAATTTTCAGTTTTGGACAACTAAAACTGGATGTGCAGGCTATAACGATTTTTATCGTACGTGAACACAATGTCCAATTTTCATTTAATTAGTACAGTTTTTGTTAGAAAGAAATCGTAAGAGCAAGACTATGCATGCTCGGGAACGAAGGAATACATATAAAACAGTTCAACACATGACATCACTTGTGAAGTTGAATTTTGTCATACGAGAATTTTTGTATGTTGAGTAACCTCTTTACTTTTGGATATGAGGCTAGCATGCAAGAAAAAATAGACGGACATTTGTTCGATAATCTGATTGTGTGTACAAGGATTTAGAATACAAAGCTTCCTGTGAAAGGCTAAGCACAGCTAAGCCCGACTCAGTTTCATTTCAGGTGTGGAATGGGAAGTTCCCATCCCACTGCTGGAACACAGCGTTGTGTACTGTATGTAGCTAAGGCTACATACAGTTTATACAGAACTCCCAGCTGTTGCATCTTTTAGTGAAGGTAATAGTTCATTTGGCCTAGCTTGTGGTTCAAAAAAACTATTTAAACTTCACTAAAAGCTGTAGATCACAAAGGCAAGCAGTCACTTCCAGCACTGAGTTCCAATGTGGTGGAAAGCAGCAAGAACAATGGCAATTCAGAAACTGGGCATATGCGGCCCTCAGAGGGGGTAATTCGAAATGATACTGCAGAAAGTGATTTCCGAGAGAGGCTGTGCCTAATACAAAACCCATTTCTATGCCCCAGTTCAATTTTGCACACAAGCTATTGGTGAATTATAGAGGCTTCTTACTCATTACGTTATACTCAGAACCCCTATTCTAAGCAGCACTCTGAACAAAGCTTCATGTATACTTTTCTTTCTTCCAACACATACCTGTACATCTTGATTTCTCACAACTCAATCTGCCTTCAAGTCTGCAAGCAGCTGCAGATGAATTTCTGATTGCCTCTAATGTAAATTTACTACTATGTGAATACAGTATTGGTCACCACTGGGATGGGTTTTTTGGAGGGTACAGATATGCATCTGTATTCTGTGCCTCCCAAGTTTGTATCTCTGACATCTGCTGTGCATTTTAATATATTCCGGAAATTGGTGAATGGGGTTTCTACTGAAGATTCCAAGACCTTTTTTTTTTTTTTTTTTATAGCCTCCAAGACCCCCCTTTGGTTTATTTGTTGTAACTTAAACGGTTTGATGGTTATCAGCATACACTCATTTATAATTTGTTTGGTTTCCAAACTGTAAAAAAATAAAATAAAAACATTTGAAGTTTTTCGAAAAATGGTTTGGTGTGTATAATATAAGCTCTGTCCGAGTGCTATTCACACTATTCTTTTTAACTTTTGTTACTCCGGATGTTTGATGGTATTGGAAGTACACTCAAGCATATGGAGTTGGTTTAATTGGAGGCAAGTACACAAAAACGAGTGGCATCTATTCCTGGCTGGTACACTCTTATTTTTAATGGATACAGGGTATAACCAGGTTCATATAAAAAGATAAAGCCGCATCCTTACTTGTAATGGGAACAGAGTGTCCAGCTGTAACTCTCAAGTTATACTTATTTGCAGTGGATGACCTTGACAAGTGTTCACCATCTTACTTCTGTGTCATCTGGGTGTCCTTAGGTGAAGACGTGATTGATGCATGTGAAGTGGATGAGAGTTGCAATACAATTTTTGTTCGCCCTAGTTTATGATGTCCGTTTCTTCTGGTTTAAAATAAAAGGACTTGTCAGTGTATTGGTTAGAGTGGGTAAGGGTTGACTTTTTATTATTTGAGAAACCATTCACTGGACTTTCACTTCCTGTCCTTATGACAGGAAATTGAGTATATTTTGCTGAGAAATGGTTCTCTGAAGTCTGTTGGTGAAACAAACCATTCAGAAAGTGATCTCCTGGGTTCTCTGCAATTCACAACAGGAGACTGTGATGACAATAAGGTCAGCTGGAGGAACCAGTGAGAACCGTGGAGGACGATTCTAGGACAATATCCCCCCCTGGACAACCTCCCCCTAGACAATACCCCCCCTCTAACCCTATGTCCAGGGGGATATTGCCCGGGGGATGTTGTCCCCGGGGGATTATGTCCCGGGGGATGTTGTCCTGATACCGTAGAGCAGTGGTCCTCAACTCCGGTCCTCAGGGCCCACTAACAGGCCAGATTTTAAGTATTACCTTGGGGAGATGCAGACTAGAGTACTGCAATCACTGAGCAGCAAATTATATCACCTGGGATGTATTTCAGTTATCTTGCAAATCTGGCCTGTTAGTGGGCCCTGTAGGCCAGGGTTGAGGACCACTGCCGTAGAGGACCTAGGAGATTGACATTCTCAGAAGTCCTCATTTCACAGTGGATTTTAGGAAGCCCAATCCCCAGCAACATCATGGAGTTCAGCAGCTCTTTCAGCAGGAAAGGTTACGTATTGTTTTGAACTTTCAGAAAAGTGCTTCCTTGAAACTTCTTACTGTGTGACAGGTTGACTTTAAAGATACTAGAGGGTGAAAAGTTACCTTTACAATCTTGCTGTAAAACTAAAGTTATGTGATGTTACACTGTTAATCTTTCCATGGCTTGTTGGCCTCTTTGGCTAAGCTAGGAGATTTTCTGAAATGCAGCCAGGCGTCCTCAGTAGGGAGAAGAGAAATCCAGCAGAACATGTTCTTTCAAGGTGTAGTCATTCGTATATGCGTAATGGAGCACTAGGTAATAATTTCATTTGAATTTCATTTATTCTGAAGGCACATCATCTGCGCTGTATGAATGACTTTGTGGAAGCTCAGATGACCTATTTTGCACAGTGTTATCAGTATATGCTGGACCTTCAGAAGCAGCTTGGCAGGTATGAAATGGCATTTGTTTTTTGTTTTTGTTTTTGTTTTTTTACTTCAGAAAGGGGGCAGATTAGATACTCCGAATGTGTGTAAATTCATGTAAATGGAGTTACATTTAAATGCAGGATAAATTCTGGGAAATGTAAAGTTTATCTAGGTTTCTTTCTCTCCTGCATTTAAATGAAACAAATGCAGGAGGCTCGTGTGAATGAAGGCTAACTGAGTGCAAGTGCACCTGGGAGAATCAATGCAGTCTTTAAATGCAAAGTGTGGCCACACCAAATATTGATTTGGATTCGGTTTATCTTCTGTGTATGCACTTTGTAGCTTTTTAGTTGACAAATTAATAATTTAATGATTTCTGAAAGTATTCTTAATTTTCAGCATATTTTCACAAGTGCCTAAAACATTTGCACAGTACTAAGTGTAGCCCAGCAGCAAGAAAGTGGCCAATTTTCCTAAAGACATTAAGGCACCCTGCCCCAGGGAATCCTCTCAAGAGCCTTCAGTCCGTAGCCCATCACTTGCATGAATCCTCCCCTAGGCAACACCTACATGTGATGCTGAGTTTCAGTGATTGAAACTTTTTAAATCTGATGACTGAAAGGGACAATCAGGTTTGAGAGGAAAGATCTACATGATGCTGGATGTTTTCTAGTCAGGAATGGGGGGGGGGGGTGTGCATGCATGCATGCATAGACACACGCAGCGTGGCAAAGCCACGCTCTCTGCTCCCTCCTCACAGAATCTGGACACCAGCAGTAGCCTATGGCAATGGTGGAGCGGTGCTGCAAACAGACAGCGCTGGATCCTGAGAGGAGCCAGTTAAGTGTTTGAGAATTGGGGTGGGAGGGGAGTTAGTTGTGCATTTTGTTTTTTTTACCTTATTGCAGGGAATGCATTAAAGGGGTTGTAAAGTCAGGTTTTTTATCTTAATGCGTTCTAGAAGATAAAAAGCCTTCTGTGTTCAGCAGCCCCCCCCCCCCCCCTAATGCCTACCTGAGGTCCCTCTAGCTCCAGCGATGTTGTAGAAATGTCTCGGCTTTAAAAAAAATCAGGTAGACTTTACAACTACTTTAGGGCAGTGGTTCTCAATTCCGGTCCTCGGGACCCACTAACAGGCCAGATTTTAAGTATTACCTTGGGGGATGCAGACTAGAATACTGCAATCACTGAGCAGCAAATGAGATCACCTGTGATGTAATTTAGTTATCTTGCAAACCTGGCCTGTTGGTGGGTCCCGAGGACCGGAATTGAGAACCACTGCTTTAGGGCACAAGCACTGTGCTTTACTATTCTGTAGGAAGCACACATTATCGCCACTCTTCCTATACTATTTCTCTTTCCTCCTCTACCACATTGAAGAGATATCTGGGAAAAGTTTTGCTTTAAATGATTGTTGGTCATATAATTGTTGGTGCAGTTTTGTATCTAGTGTCTAGTGTCTAGATCCAGACCTGACATAGAGTGGGTACGGAAAGTATTCAGACCCCCTTAAATTTTTCACTCTTTGTTATATTGCAGCCATTTGCTAAAATCATTTAAGTTCATTCTTCTTCCTCATGAATGTACACATAGCACCCCATACTGACAGAAAAACACAGAATTGTTGACATTGTTGCAGATTTATTAAAAAAGAAAAACTGAAATATCACATGGTCCTAAGTATTCAGACCCTTTGCTGTGACACTCATATATTTAACTCAGGTGCTTTCCATTTCTTCTGATCATCCTTGAGATGGTTCTACACCTTCATTTGAGTCCAGCTGTGTTTGATTATACTTATTGGACTTGATTAGGAAAGCCACACACCTATCTATATAAGACCTTCCAGATCACAATGCATGTCAGAGCAAATGAGAATCATGAGGTCAAAGGAACTGCCTGAAGAGCTCAGAGACCGAATTGTGGCAAGGCACAGATCTG
This sequence comes from Pelophylax lessonae, assembly GCF_965119305.1. Classification (NCBI taxonomy): domain Eukaryota; kingdom Metazoa; phylum Chordata; class Amphibia; order Anura; family Ranidae; genus Pelophylax; species Pelophylax lessonae. Next base: position 205,250,803 of record NC_138775.1, on the reverse strand, counting down.
GCCAAGGTTACAAAAAGATTTCTGCTGCACTTAAGGTTCCTAAGAGCACAGTGGCCTCCATAATTCTCAAATGGAAGACGTTTGGGACGACCAGAACCCTTCCTAGAGCTGGCCGTCCGGCCAAACTGAGCTATCGGGGGAGAAGAGCCTTGGTGAGAGAGGTAAAGAAGAACCCAAAGATCACTGTGGCTGAGCTCCAGAGATGCAGTCAGGAGATGGGAGAAAGTTGTAGAAAGTCAACCATCACTGCAGCCCTCCACAAGTCGGGGCTTTATGGCAGAGTGGCCCGACGGAAGCCTCTCCTCAGTGTAAGACACATGAAAGCCCGCATGGAGTTTGCTAAAAAAACACCTGAAGGACTCCAAGATGGTGGGAAATAAGATTCTCTGGTCTGATGAGACCAAAATAGAACTTTTTGGCCTTAATTCTAAGCGGTATGTGTGGAGAAAACCAGGCACTGCTCATCACCTGTCCAATACAGTCCCAACAGTGAAGCATGGTGGTGGCAGCATCATGCTGTGGGGGTGTTTTTCAGCTGCAGGGACAGGACGACTGGTTGCAATCAAGGGAAAGATGAATGCGGCCAAGTACAGGGATATCCTGGTCAAAAACCTTCTCCAGAGTGCTCTGGAGCTCAGACTGGCCGAAGGTTTTACCTTCCAACAAGACAATGACCCTAAGCACACCGCTAAAATAACGAAGGAGTGGCTTCACAACAACTCCATGACTGTTCTTGAATGGCCCAGCCAGAGCCCTGACTTAAACCCAATTGAGCATCTCTGGAGAGACCTAGAAATGGCTGTCCACCAACGTTTACCATCCAACCTGACAGAACTGGAGAGGATCTGCAAGGAGGAATGGCAGAGGATCCCCAAATCCAGGTGTGAAAGACTTGTTGCATCTTTCCCAAAAAGACTCCTGGCTGTATTAGATCAAAAGGGGGCTTCTAATAAATCCTGAGCAAAGGGTCTGAATACTTAGGACCATGTGATATTTCAGTTTTTCTTTTTTAATAAATCTGCAACAATGTCAACAATTCTGTGTTTTTCTGTCCAGTATGGGGTGCTATGTGTACATTCATGAGGAAGAAGAATGAACTTAAATGATTTTAGCAAATGGCTGCAATATAACAGAGTGAAAAATTTAAGGGGGTCTGAATACTTTCCGTACCCACTGTATATTTCATATCAACTTAATTCAATAAAACATTACAGAAAGCAGTAACTGTAGTTTCCCTTAAAAATGTTAACGCTAAGTGTAATTTCCATCCCTTTGTGCAGTACTGGGAATAATTATTCGAATACTTACATATTTAAAATGCTGCTAAGCTGAACAGCTTTGAAACTTTTCAATAGCTTCTTTTTGTTTTTTATATTTTTCTTTTAGCTTTCCATCAACTTTTGTATCCAACAATAATCAGTCGTCCTTAACGCCTATGCAAAGTGTTCCTCTGCCGTCAATCTCTGCCTCCGCTCCATTACCCGCTGCAAGCAATTCTGTTGTCACATCAGGCTTCAGTGAGCTGAAAGCAACAAGTGGCAGCAGAAAGGCCAGAGTTCTGTATGACTATGATGCTGCAAACAGCAGTGAACTATCACTTCTTGCAGATGAGGTAATTGTTTTGGGTTCAGCTAGTACCGTACTAATTATTTTAAAAACTGTTCGTAACATCTGAAAGGTAGGTGCTAAATTTAAAACATTGTGATTAAATAATAAGGGGAGCTGTGTACCTAAAGCTTATGTTCAGTGCTGTCGGCTGTGTGAGTATCTTGTTCATTAGACTGCAGTCACATATGGCAAGAAAAAGTTGTGAACCCACTGGAATTGGTTTTCTGCAGTAATTTGCTATAAAATGTACTCTGAGCCTTATACACTGCTCAAAAAAAATTTAAAGGAACGCTTTTTAATCAGAGTATAGCATCAAGTCAATTAAACTCCTGGGATATTGATCTGGTCAGTTAAGTAGCAGAAGTGTTTGTTAATCGGTTTCAGCTGCCTTTTGTGTTAATTAAATAAACTGGTGCACTAGATTGGCAACAATTAGATGACCTCCAAAACAGGAATGGTTATACAGGTGGAGGCCACTGACATTTTTTCCTCTACTTACCTTTTCGGACTGTTCTTCACTAGTTTTACATAGTTACATAGTCGGGTTGAAAAAAGACACAAGACCATCTGGTTCAACCAACAAAAAAAAAAACAATATTGAAAACCCAACCATACAATCCTTTACCCGCAGTTGATCCAGAGGAAGGCGAAAAAACCCCAGCAAAGCATGATCCAATTTGCTACAGCAGGTGACAATAAATTCCTTGCTGATCCCCCGAGAGACAGTAGGATATTCCCTGGATCAACTGGCATTTGGCTAGGGTCAGTGTCACTACTGGTAAAATGAGGCAATACCTATAGAGGTTGCACAAGCCGTCCGACTCCTCCAGAATGGCACATCAATACGTGCCATTCCCAGAAGGTTTGTGTCTCCCAGCACAGTCTCAAGAGCATGGAGAAGATTCTAGGAGACAGGCAGTTATTCTAGAAGAGCTGGACAGGGCCGTAGAAGGTCCTTAACCCATCAGACCGACCCATCTACTTCTTTGTGCAAGGAGGAACAGGATGAGCACTGCCAGAGGCCTAGAAAATGACCGCCAGCAGGCCACTGGTGTGAATGTCTGACCAAACAATCAGAAACTGACTTCATGAGGGTGGCCTGAGGGCCCAGTGTCCTCTAGTGGGCCCTGTGCTCTCTGCCCGGCACTGTGGAGCTCCATTGGCATTTGCCATTGAACACCAGAATTGGCAGGTCCGCCACTGGCACCCTGTGCTTGTCACAGAGGAGGGCAGGTTTACCCTGAGCACATGTGACAGATGTGAAAGGATCTGGAGACGCCATGGAGAACGTTATGCTGCCTGTAACATCGTTCAGCATGTCCAGTTTGGTGGTGGGTCAGATGGTCTGGGGAGGCATATCAATGGAGGGTCGCACAGACCTCTACAGGCTGGACAATGGCAACCTGACTGCCATTAGATATCGGAATGAAATCTTTGGACCCATTGTCAGACCCTACGCTGGTGTAGTGGGTCCTGGGTTCCTCCTGGTGCACGACAATGCCCAGCCTCATGTGGCTAGAGTACGCAGCCAGTTCCTGGAGGATGAAGGAATTGATACAATTCCCCCACGCTCACCTGACCTAAATCCAATAGAATACCTCTGGGACATTGTTTCGGTCCATCCGACGACGCCAGGTTGCACCTCGGTCTGTTCAGGATGCCCTGGTCCAGATCTGGGAGGAAATACTCCAGCACACCATCAGTCGTCTAATTAGGAGCATGCCCCGACGTGGTCAGGCATGCATACAAGCACGTGGGGGTCAAACTTTTTGCTGAATAAAGCCCGCCTACAAAGTTCAGTAGCTCAAACTGACATTTTTTCACACCAGTATCAGTGCAAGGACTCCTCTTTTTGCCTGCCTATATGTGCAGAGGACTAGTTTCCAAACTTTTGGTCAAAGTGTGAGAAAATAAATCTCTCCTGCTGAGATTTCTCATTATGAAACCAAGATTATATATTATTAGCATTATAATATTAGTATGATATTAGTATTTTATGGTACAGTTTAAAGGCCTGTAGGCTCAAAAAAGATAGTTTCCCTTTAAGGTGTTGATCACCAAAGTCTTGGTCAATACCTTGATTTGCTGGGCATAGAACAAGGGTGACCACTGACCTTGACCCTGATTGTTCTCATTGGTGTCTCGTCACAAATTCTTTTTATAGGACAGAGACTCAAAGTACTGAACAGACAGCCAGGTAACTAATTAGCAGACATGGGAGTAAGTCATACATGTGCAAGTCACAAGCAAGTCTCAAGTCTTAACCTTTAAGTCTCAAGCAAGTCCCAAGTTACTGTGTTGAAAAGCAAGTCAAGTCGAGTCCCTGCTAAAAGTCAAGCAAGTCAAGTCATTTGTTTTGGTCAAGTCACAAATCAAGTCAAAACACTGATCTACCCCAATTTTCACCTTTTAAATCAGTTAAGTCAGTGGTCAGGAAAGGTTTTGTTTTATTTTCAACATTAACAAAACTGCTTTGTGCTATTTTCTTGGCATATTAAAGAAACAAATACAAAAAATAACCGCGCTGATACCAAACAAAGAAAAAACAGCAGCTTATAGTGGGATAACACTTAAGAAATAAATAATGTGAAGCTGCGCTATCAGATAATGAAGTGAGTAATTATGTGCTAAACAATATGTGAATGACACATAAAAAAATATAAAATATGTATCAAATAACAATTGATGTGCTATTTAAAATATCAGGAATCAAAAAGGATCATATAAAGAAAAGTCCCAAAACCATCAAAGGTTATTCCTCTCCCAGAGTAATGGTATACCAATACCAGGTTGATGTTATCCAAAGAGCATGTAAAACATAGGAAGATCCATAGTGTAGAACGTTTAAAGGCTTTATTATTAATAAAAGAAATGCACTCACATAAGGAAATGTAATCGCTCCCCCAGGAAACGCGTAGGGACCGGCGTGTTGACGTCACCACGTGGACCCGGAAGGACGGGCATTAGTGTTCAGCGTTGTACAGCCGGCCGGCTATTTGTTACGAGCGATTACATTTCCTTATGTGAGTGCATTTCTTTTAGAATAATAAAGCCTTTAAACGTACTACACTATGGATCTTCCTATGTTTTACATGCTCTTTGGATAACATGAACCTGGTATTGGTATACCATTACTCCGGGAGAGGGATAACCTTTGATGGTTTAGGTCACTATCCAATATCCATATGAGTGTTGTCTGGCGTAATATATTCTACATCTGGCAAGCCTTCAGATTGGGTGATTCTTCATATGCACAGTGGAAGAAATCTTACCTGTGTTGTTATGGAGGACTTCTGTTTGCGTTGCACTGAATTTGGGACTTTTCTTTATATGATCCTTTTTGATTACTGATATTTTAAATAGCACATCAATTGTTATTTGATACATATTTTATATTTTTTATTATCGTATTTTTGTGTCATTCACATATTGTTCATCACATAATTACTCACTTCATTATCTGCTAGCGCAGCTTCACGTTATTTATATTAAAGAAACACTTTGAATGCCCAATCAGCTCAAAATCCTTCGTCTGGTCATGTTTCAACACCACAGTCACTAAAAACATGTTAAGTATTTCCATTGTTAAACAGCCAGTGTCCTAAAAATCAGAACATACTGAGGTGTTTGAAGTGACTGTGCTGTCAGAAACATAACAGGCACATTATTTTGCTTTAACACATCTTGAGAAAATGCAAATATTTAATAACTTAAAGTAAAGTAATTTCGAGTCATATGTCTCAAGTCAAAGTCAAGTCTCAAGTCATGAATACCAAGTCAAAGTCAAGTCGAGTCTTTTATTAATTTTAGTCAAGCAAGTCTCAAGTCCTCAAACTGGTGACTTAAGTCATGTGACTCGAGTCCCCCACCTCTGCTAATTAGTATGGTCAGAAATGGCAACTCAGATGCTTCTCAAGACAGGTGTCCTCTGACTATGGAAAGTTAGGTAAAAGCCAGATTTACTTTTTTGGGTTGACTGTTAAAAAAAAAAAAGCAGTCCTACCAGGATAGTGTAACACTTGGTCTGGGACCCAGCTCTCTATCCTCATCCAGTGTACTGGTTCTTTGCTTCCTCTATATGACTGCATGCTTTTAAACAGCCAGGATGCTGCATATGTTACAGTATCTGTGAAAGGAGCAAAATGTTAAACATCTCGTAATAAACTTTTGACAATATAACCTAAAATTGCTACTTCTAATTAACATACATATTTTCTTTCTTCTAGGTGATAACTGTGTATAGCATGCCTGGGATGGATTCTGATTGGTTGATGGGAGAGAGGGGCAATCAGAAAGGCAAAGTGCCAATTACCTACCTAGAGCTGCTTAACTGACTTTTTTTTTTTCTATTCTCTCCTGAAGTGCCGATTTTCAGCAAATAAATATTTATATGCAATTAGCTTGATGTAAAGAAAATGTAAAGATCTTCCACATATAAATGTCTTAAAAGAATTTAAGCCATATAAACTGGCTTTTGACTGTACTGCCAATTTTCTTGCATGAAAAAAACACTCAAGTCACGTAACATTTTGTTTTTGGCTATTATGGGCTTAACAATTTTGTACTGACCTAGTGTCAATATTAACAAACTTCTGCCATGCATTGGAGGGAGGACATAACTTTCTACTCCATTTTTGTGATTGGTGAATGGCTTTTTATTCTATTTTCTCCTCCGTAAAATAAATGTAAATGTTGTGCCAAATGTTTTATACTAATGTTAAATAACAAAGAGAGGCTGTGACATTCCCTAGTTAACAAAGAACTATCAGGTATGTTTAGCGGAGATTAAACTCTTTACATGGTTTTATTAGCTGGTCTTTGAATGCTGCCTGTTTCAGGCCCTGCATTACTATATATTATCGGGGTATCGGCTTTGTGGGTTTACTACAGAGGTCTCCAAACTTTCTAGGCAAAGGGGCCAGTTTACCATCCTTCAGACTTTAGGAGGGCCAGATTGTGACCATTGAGAGTAGAAGATGCCTCAGACTTGGTGATCAGAGGGGGTAAAAAAAAATTACATAATGCAGCCTGTGGGCGGTAGTAGAAACAGTGCCTCCTTATTGCTGTTAGTAGGAAGAATAATTTCCATCGTTGGTGTCAGTGGAAGAAATGGTGCCCCATTGTTGGTATTAGTGAGGGGAATAGTACTCCATCATTGGTATCAGTGGAAGGAATAGTGCCCTAACAATTGGTATTAGTGGGAGAAGTAGTGCCCCGTTATTGGTATTAGTAGGAGAATAGTGCCCCATCATTGGTGTCAGTGGGAAGAATAATCTCCATCTTTGGTGTCAGTGGGAAGAATAATCCTCATCATTGGTGTCAGTGGGAAGAATAGTGCCATAACTATGGTGTTCGTGGATGAAATAGTGCCCCATTGTTGGTGTCAGTGGGAGGTATAGTGCCTTGTATCAGTGGGAGAAATAGTACCCCAAGGGCTGGATAAAGGCAAGCAAAGGGCCACGTCGAGCCCACCAGCCAGTTTGGAGACCACTGGTTTACTACACCAAACCACTTTTCACATTGGAACACAAATGTTGCACAATTTAAAATGTAACATTTTTATGGTAGTCCCCGCCACCCCCAGAACACCCTCCCCAATCTTTTACATACCTGTCCCTGATCCAATGAGGTATGGCTGCCTAGATTGTACACCTGCTTTTTAAAGTATTCCCAGCCGGACCTGCGCATCCTATTAATTTCTATGGCGAGATGCCAAGTACACTCTCATAATCTGCAGCTCCCTGGGAATGACTGGATCTATAGGAATAAATAGTAGTGCAAAAGGGCATATGCAGCCGTGGCCCGGAATTGTTTTTATTAGGCATCTGTCAGCCATATTTCACTGGATTAGGTCAGTATAAGACTTTGAGTGGGTGTTGAGGGCTACTATATAAAGATGCAGTTACACTTTAATGAAGTATTTTAGAGTGTTTGTACATATGATATGCATTGATCATGAATTTTCCCATACGTTTACACGGACTTCTATGGAGGAATAAAAGCAAAGCACAGACTGATATTTTAGTCTGATGTTGGTGTGTCTTTTTGCCTTGTATTTCACATTATTAAAGCACAGTCTAAAATTTTACGATTAGTGTTACTATGTCGGCGTGTCCAATTATGCACCACAAAAAGCTTCACGCAGCAGTTTACCCAAAGTGCCATTTATTCAGATACTTGTAAGAAAGGCTGTGTTATATTTCAGCTGTAAGCGCCATGGTCCTGTCAGACAAGCAGGAAATTGTCCATTTAGATGTGGCAGGGATCATTCAGCATGGACTAAAATGACATTGAAAACTTTGTAGTATGTCTTTTTCTTTTTGTCAGAACAGCGTGCTGAAAGCATTCTTCTAACAGCTCGGACTCAACCTAAAAAAAAATAAAAGGAGCTGCTATTGCTGACCGGTTTTTAAATATACAAGTAACAGCACCTTGAAGTCTTCCTGTATTGGATCTCTGATTTGCATGTGCTAGTTCAGGCTCAGACGACTCAAGCAAGGGTGGGGTGATAAGTGAATTGTGCCATGGCAAATCAGGGTATGTAAATGGTTAAACTAGGTCTTATTGTGCATGATGTGCAAATTAGAACATAATTAGAAAAAGTAGGCCAATGATTTCCAACACTGGGTACACTTCCTATTATGTGGATGAATTCGGATATGTCCTCTTAATCTTTTAATGCCTGCTTTGCAGGCACATGAGCAGAGCCTGAGGAAGGGCAGTGTTACAAAGAAAGTCAAGTTACATCCTCTATGGCAAAGACAACCTTCACAGGAACTACTCTTACAAGAGGACTTTAGTATACTTCACCATATTAAAAGCTGAAGAAGTACTGGAAATCATGCCCATATTTGTGAGTCAACCCAATCCTGGGATTTTGGTTTAAAATTAAGCCCAAGAGAGGAAATTTGGGTACTGGAACTACATTGGAACCCGCTAGGTCCATGTGTATTTGGGACATCATCTTGAAGTGGAAATCACAGAAAACACATTAGTCTTTGACTTTCATGTACCTGTCTGTTTTACTGACCTGGTGTCAATATATCTAAAGATGGTGGACTTTTTGTGATGGCGGACATGAACTATTTTTATTTACATAGGAAGCGTCAAATTCAACTCAATATTATTTTAACCTACTGAATGTATATGGGGGTTTAAGAGCACAAAAGCACACCACCAACACACTCCATTTTGTATTGTTTTATAAATATATTTAAAATATCTTAGATTAAATGTAAATGTAGAAACTAAAATTGCTTTAATACATTAAGCATAACAGTAGGCCAAGCACATTTAAAACTTGTGTAAATTGAACTGTAAAATAAAAACAAGATTTTGTTTTGTCTTAAATATTATTTTGCTCAAATTCTTGTTTCTGAGAGAGTTTGATTTTCAAGTGGGTGTTGTATTTGTTCATGAACGTGTTTAAGAGCCCATGTACACCAGTCACATCACATTAATGAACATTACTTGCATTTGTGTAGTGTGAGGCCATTCATTTAACAGCACAGTACAAGGGACAGTGGGTGGATTTTTAAAAAAAAAAAAAGTGGAGCAGCTGTGCGTGGGCACCAATCAGCTTCTCTCCTCAGCTTTTTCAGTCAAGCTTTGAAAATGAAAGATATAAACTGATTTGTTGCCATGCACAGCTGCTCCAGTTTAATACATTTCCCTCTGTTTTCTGCGTTGTTAAAAATGCTGACTGCACCGATTATTTTTTTTTTTTTTTTTTTTTAATGTATTGAGGTTTTGAATAGGCTGCCTAATGTAGATCTCTGCATGGCACAAAAATGCATCCATGGGGCCTTATTTTCCATCCGTCCAGCGGATTGGATGGGATCAGATGAGAACGGACTGACGGTCCGTTCCCATCCGATTTCCCCCATAGAGATGCATGGGGAACTGACAGCTGTGTCTCTGCACACAGCGTGGAGACACAGCTGTCATCCTGCTGCTCAGCGGGGGATCAGCGGCTCGATCCCCCGCTGAGAAAAGAGGAGTCCGTTTGACGAACTACTGTGTGAAAGGAGCCTTAGGGCTCTTTCACACGGTCCGCCTCCGTAGGCGGATCCGTGTTGCTCAGCAGGGATCGATCCGCGATCCCCGCTGAGCTGGGCAGATGACAGCTCCGTCTCCGTTTGCAGAGCGGAGAGGGAGGTGTCTCAGCCCCCGCTGCCCTCTATGGGGGATCGGATGAGAGCGGACCTCTTGTCTGCTCTCATCAGATCCGATTACTGAACGGATGGAAAAATAGGGTTTCCATCCGTCCAGATTTCAAGCACAGGATCGGATGCGGATGGCAGCGGGTGTCAGCGGAGGTGTCTCCGCTGACACCCGCTGCCCCATAGAGCTGCATGGAGGATCCGATCAGATCCGCCTAAAAAACTGACAGGCGGATCTGATCGGACCGCCCATTGTTTGGTTTACCAAACTACATTGTAAACAAATCCAATTAAACTTCAGCACAAATATTTTGGCAATTTTTTTTAGTTTATGGAATACATACATACATTAAAATGGAGGGTTAAAATATTGAATGTGTTTACAGAATCTGTGCATTTGGATACAGATTGGTGATGAAGCTAAGAAAAAAAAAAAAACTGCCAATGTTCAAAAGTTGAACCACTTTTAACCACCAATTCTCACAAATGGATCTTACAGATAGTCTCTCAATATAATTTTTTTTTTTTTTTTATCCGCATACTTTGTAGTGCATTGTAGCTGGAATTTGCTAGTTTTACTACATTGCTTCTGTGTGGGAATGTACCTACTACCATTTGACTTTTTTTTTTTTTTTTTGGGTGGGGGTATATTTGCAAAGCAGTAAAAGGGACACGTTCACCACTATCCTGGTGCCTGTGTTTCAAGTTTGTGATTGGCTCACATGCTTTAAATGTATAAATATCACATTCACTGCTTTATAAATATACCTAAGTGTTGTCTAGAGTGCTTGGAACCAGGGTACAATTGCTCCATCTGTACTTTAATTTATTTGTTCCTCTGCTCTCAATATGAATCAATTCTGACAAGTTTTCCTGATACCAAGAGAAAATAAAGATGACACGGGAGGGATCTCCAGTTGGGTGACAGCTTTAGCTCTGTTTCTGTGTGCTGGAGGGGGTCCCTTCCTTCCGCTCTCCCTCCCAATCAGCTGTCAGAGTTCACTGAGCTCTGCAGAGTGTAATTTCAGCTCTAAGCCCCCTTCTTTTTTCTTTTTTTTTTTTTTTCTTTTCTGACAGCTTAGACAAGTGTTATAAATTCTGGACTTTGAATGGCTGAAGAGAAGACTGCAGATAAACAGGTACAACTTATGTAGGATGGTTTGTTTCATCACTGTGTATCACCTAGGGCTAGACACTTCACTGGGTCGGGGTTTGCAACAATTTAAATTCCTACATAATTTCTACCTTACATGTAGCTTTTTCTTTTTTAAACCTTAAATGATTTTGTGAAGCTGGTTGGGTCTAGTTAGAATGTGTGATTATAGGTAGTAATAAAATACAGCCTTCTGATGTCAGCTGTTTATGGTGCACCTAAAGTAACCACTGGTTGGGACTCATCAAGGGAATAGGAGTCAGACTGCTTGGAACAGCTTATCCAAGGTCTATTGCAGCTTTTCTTAAGCAGTATTCCACTGGCAGTCTCCAGGGGTTCCTTAAAGTGGATGTAAACCCTCACATATACCCAGTGAAGTGAACAGCCTCAGATGATTCAAAGAGATGAAACCAATCTCCCTACATATGTTGTACTTTTATATGTGCTGTCTTCAGCTTTCTATACTGTTTACAAGTGCATGTCCTTGCAGAATTTTCTCTTCCTTATTCACCTGTGGGTGTAGGTTCTTGCCATAGATTGTGTGAGAGCTGTTTGGAGGAAAGGCACACACACCCCTATCCACATAGGCAGAAAAGGAAGAAACATGAGGAGCTGTGCTCTGAATAGACCAGCTGCCTGCTCATCTATTTCTATGTATCCACCCTGACCCAAAACTAAACCTGGTTTTATCTCGGTTGACGGAGAACATGTCAGAAGTTATCATGGTGATAACAGAAGAACGGAGCAGGAGAAAGCAACGGTTGAAATCCACTTTAAATCATCACTCACACCAATCTATTTTCCAATGGAAATACATGTATGGTGTGGGCAAACGTATATACTTATGGTTCTAACACAAATCGTATTAACCGATTGCTGACTGCCCTATAGCGCATTTATTGCTAAAGTGCAGCTGTGTTGCACAGGATCACATTTGTTTGTTTGTTTGTGTGTGTGTTTGTGTGTGTGTGTGTATATATATATATATATATATATATATATATATATATATATGCATGATCCTGCACTTCTGGGTATGAGATGCAAGTATGCACTACCGGCGGCTCGCTCCAGCTGTCAATCTACACAGCGGGACCCGATGTCCGATTATCATTCGGTACACAGACAGGACGGCAGTCTGCCTATGTAAACAAGGCAGGTTGCCTTTCTGTCAGTACAGAAGGCATGGATTCTGTGTTCTTGCCTTCCCTTAGTAAAAGCATCTCCTCCACTACACTAAATCACCAGCTAGGCACACGTTTAACACTTTGATCGCTTCTGATGTCTTCCCAGCCAGTGTCAGTACAGTGATGGTGCATATTTTTAGCATTGATCACTGTATTAAGTGTTACTGGTTCCCAGAAAAGTGTCAGGTGTCCATTTGTCTGCTGCAATATCGCTGTCCCGCTAGAAGTCACAGATTGCTGCCATTACTAGTAAAAAAATAAATAAAAATTCCATAAATATATCCCATAGGAATTAGACTTTTTTAATTTTTTTTTTATTATTATTGGATAGGTTTTAAAAGCAGGAAGTAAATACTTTTTTTTATTTTTGAAATAAAGTGCAGAAAATAACCACAGAGGCGATCAAATCACACCAAAAGAAAGCTTTGTTTGTTGGAAAAATATATATATATATATATATATACAGGGCTCAAAATTTCAATTCATGAGCTACTAGCCAGGCCTTAAGAGTTACTCGCCACTTGTTGCCCCACCCAAACCCTACCCTGCTCCGTCCCTAAACAAACCCTCGCCAGCATGCCCCTTTACAATGCAGAGTGCCCACAGCGTGCCCCTTTTCAATGCAGAGTGCCCACAGCATGCCCCCTTTCAATGCAGCATGCCCCTTTAAATGTAGAGTGCCCACAGCGTGCCCCCCTAACCGCTTGCTGACCGCCGCAAGTACATATACTGCGGCGGTCAGCCCCGGCCAGGCAAAGTGACGTACCGGTACGTCACTCTCCTGCGAGCCAATAGGGGGCAAGCTCCCGCTCGCTCACTCTGATCCCCACGCGTGTGACCGGCGGGCTCGATGTCCACCGGTCACTCTCGATCGTCGGTTACAGAGGGAGAAAGGCAGGCGGCTAGTGTAAACAAAGCGGCCTGTCACTCTCCCTTGTGTAACAGCAGAGATCATACGGTCCTGCTATGTAGGACCGTTGATCTCTGCTGTTACATGAAAAGCCACATCCCTACACAGTTAGAAGCACGCCCCTAGGGACACACTTAACCCCTTCCCTGCCAGTGTCATTTCTACAGTAACAGTGCATATGTATAGCACTGATTACTGTAGTAATGTCACTGGTACCCCCAAAAGTGTCAAATGTCAGTCAAGGGTCCGATCTGTCCGCTGCAATGTCGCAGTCCCGCAAAACAAATCGCAGATCACCGCCATTACTCGTTAAAAAAAATGACAAAAATCTTTCCCTTAGTAAACGCAATAACTTTTGCGCAAACCAATCAAAATACGCTTTTTGCTATTTATTTTTATTTTTTTTTTACCAAACATATGTAGCAGAAAACAAATTGGCCTAAAATGTTAAAAAAATTTAATTTTTACATTTTTTTGGGGGGAATTTCATATAAAAAAATGTGAAAAATATTGTTATTTTTGCAAAATTGTCGCTCTTTTTTTGTTTATAGCGCATGACCAAAAAATCGCACAGGTGATCAAATACCACCAAAAGAAAGCTCTGTTTGTGGGAAAAAAGGACGTCAATTTAATTTGGGTACAATGTCGCACGACCGCGCAATTGTCAGTTAAAGTCACGCAGTGCCGAATTGCAAAATACCCCCTGGTCAGGAAGGGGGTAAAATCTTCCGGGGCTTAAGTGGTTAAATGTAGAGTGACCACAGTGTGCCCCCATAAATGCAGAGTTAGCACAGCGTGCAGAGAGACCAGCGTTCACTTACCTGATGCAGCGGCGGCTTCTCCTAATCCTCCGCATCTCCCGAGTCCTCCTCCTCCTCTTTGGCCAATGGCAATTGTTCACCTTTCGGCTAATCAGGGAACGGGTCTCGGACCCGCTTCCTGATTGGCCAGGAGGAGGATCCGTGTGACAATAGCGAATCATTCGCTATTATCACACAATGGGTGGGCTCAGGGCGCACTGCCCCAGGTCCACCCTTTTCTGAAGAACAATGCACTCACTACAATGCAGGCTGCGCTGTGAACTGCGGCGTTAGGCACTACATTCCCCATAACACCACAGCCCTTACTCGCCATCCTCATCATTCCACTCGCAAAATGCGAGCAAGCTAGTGGAATTTTTGAGGGCTGATTTTATATATATATATATATAAAACCAGTGCTGTATCACGATAAATCGCCTGCTCAGGAGGGGGGGGGGGGGGGTGGATTAATCTTCTGTAGGTTAAGTGGTTTAACAGAGTCCTTCAGTTTAATCCAATAGTCTTCAAACTGCAGGCATTTGCTTGCGTTTGATCAGCCCTTGGGGCACTGTTCCTGCCATTGACACTAACAATGAGAAACCATTCCTTTCACTGTCAACAGTGTGGCATTTTTTCTCACACTGATGTCAACGATGAGGCACTATTGCGCCCAGTGTCACCAACAATGATACGCTATCCCTCCTCATCCTACTGACCAAAGGTGTCAAAATTGTTTTACTCCCACTAACCACCAAGCCTGAGCCATTGTTTTCTCCAACTTATGCTGGAGCATTTTCTGCTCCCACTACCCACAGCCGCCCCCCCAAGTCTAAAGGACAGTAAACAACTTGCCCTTTGTTTAGAAAGTTTGGAGGTCCCTGGTTAAATCAAATTGCCTCTTGGCTGCCTCACTGACGAAGCTTATATTTTTGCCAGTACTGCTAGCTTTTTATTAACTTTAACTCTTGTAAAATGGGAGGCTGTAATCTCTTTTTCTAGCACAAGTTCCCCTTAAGAGCTGATCACCATCCCTCCCAGACATCACATCGAGTTATGACACGGAGGTTGATCAGCATACAACTGTGCTACCTAAAATCCTGATTAGTCCAGATTCACAAGAATGTGTAAAACATTAACGATGAATTCCAGGAATTCAGCTACTTTGTAAAAAAGTACAGATACACTATGACAAGTCCAAGGAGCCATGAAAACTTCTGAACTTCTCTCTAATATTTTTAACTGATAGGATTATGGCTCTGCCAGAGCATAAACTGGCACTTGGGGCTCTGAAAGAGGAGGGAGATGCACACAGAGCAGCTATGCCCTCCCCTTCCCTCTGATGCCCATTCAGAGAAGCCTTTGTGTTTTGTGAATGAGTGTAATTAGCCACTAAACAAATAACAAATGGGTTTATATAAAATAGTTTGGTATTCATGAAGAAATATGTAAACCATTAAGGAGAACCAGTAGCAATTGAACTTATGGAAGAAGGACAATATTGAATTTTTTATTATAATTGTTCAGTGTTGCCTATAAAATATGCTGTCACTACAAAAAAAAATCCAAAAGCAGCTCTTTGCAAAAGAATTATTATACTCTCCTCTTCAGGAAGCAGTGGTACAAACAGATATTCACTCTGTAGTAAATAAATGACCTCAAAAACAAACTTTACACCTGATACCCTTACAGGTGTGTTGGATATCCAGTCCCCATCTGCTGGCCCATGTGTTGACACTACTGGACACAGTACTGATGCAAGGGAAACAGTTGGTAAAATAAAGCATACAGGAGGACCAGGCACCCATTACGAAAATGTGTTGGACGCGAGGCTGTAGCTTTTAAATAAAGGTCAATGGCACCATACCAGATAAGACCTCAGGCACCAGGGGGGGGGGGGGGGGAAACACTGCTTTTAGAGATGTTCTACATTTTTCCTATGCTGCTGAACATAGCTATATTTTAGTCAATGTGTCCATGCCCATTGTGGCACTTAGGTTTGTATTTTAGGGCAGTGTTCAGAGGCATTAAAAAATTGCCCCAAACCTGCATTTGGAGGGGAGCTATCTGGCACAATTTACATACATAAATGTGCACTTATGTGTGTAAATTCTAGTGGCTAAAATTAATATTCTAGCCAGTTTACTCTTGTACATTAAAAACATTAAATGTTTGTCAAATATGTCCCAAAACGAGTATTTTTTTACACTAGATTTTCTGTCAACTCCTGGCAGACGGTTCCAATATAGATAGGAGTATTTTAGTATGCCTAAGGCTGCATGCACACGGATGTATTAAACACTTCCATGATACTTCTCAACCACTAGGCTGTAGCCTCTATTTGCCAGACCGAGTTTGGCATACAAGTGCACTATCATTATTATAAGTGTGAATGTGAACATGACAGCCCTGGCTTGGTTTCAATTCTACCCCCACCCCATGTATGGCCACCTTAGGGTGCCTCTTGCATAACCTCTTGGGATTTCACATTTTACACTGCATTCTGTAGCTGCCCACCTACTAGTATCGCTTGTATCCATGTTTCTCAATCAGGTTCCTATCAGCTCTGGCAGCTACTGCTGTCACTATACTAAAACTGGCTTGCCGTAGGATCCCTCTGTGGGCCCTGCCTGCTGTATCACTAAAAAAGCCAATTTGGTACTATTTTTTTTTTTTCAAATATGTTTTAATAAAAACATCCTGGCTGAAATTACTCCATGGGCAGATTGATCCATACCTGACCTGATCTGAAATAGTTGCAACATTATTACACGTGCTCGGAGACAGGATCATCAGCCTTCATCTAAAGACATACAAGGCTCCTAAGTAACACCACGGACACTTGGACCTGCTACTCCACTGATTCCAATAATTTGAAGGGCTATTTACCCCCTGAGGACCACTATTCACTGACACCAATTTTTTTAGGGAGCCATTAGTACCCGGTGACCACCATCCCACTGACACCAATGATTTGGTGGGTTTTCGCTTCTCATTAATGTGCCAAAACTCTTGGCTTGCAGTTGTAGCATGGTTCCATCGGCTTGAATGGGCAATTTTGACAGGTGGTGCCACCTGTCAACTCCACAAACTGTATTAAATTGGCCACAACGCAAAGCATCAAAGCTGCCTCTGGCTGTATAGAAGCTTTTAGAGGGGGCTACAAAACAGAGGCACAACCAGATTTTTACTGCCCCCCTAAATTGACTGTGAAAGAGGCCTACAACTGTTATAAAAAAAAACATTTTTAATAAACATTACTAGGATATTTTATAAAGCTTTTTAGATATAAGGGCACTTTATATAATCTTTAAAGTCTTTCTAACTTTCTTGTGACTTTCTATGATCATTAAGTGGAAGAGATTTTTTTTTTGTAGATGAAATTATTGTTTGGGTCGTGTGTGCTTTCAAGCTTGTCATTTTACAGACAGAATAACAGATTACTACCTGCAGACTGTCTACAGGTCATTACACTAAATAAATATAGGGCAGCCCCTTTCAATCAGTTATACAGAAAGAAGAATTCTGAATCCATTAAGGAAGCAACAAAGTTCAAGTTGCTTTAACCTTTACACCCTGTCATCATTTTGACATAACTCAGTTTTACAGAAGCTGTAGAAAAATAGATTTAAAGAAATTAACCTTTGGCTTCTAAAGCAGGGTATGGTTTGAAATATGACATGATCTGGTTTAGTGAAATGTTCTGACTGCAAGCTCAAAATCTGTATTGGTTGCAAAATGTTGAAAAGGCTGAAATTTGTTCATAAGGCTGAAGTTTTATTGCCTGCAGTTATACGTTTTGCATTGCACTGCTATGTGAAAACCGTTCCATACATCAATTGTTCATGTGGCCCCCAGAAAGAATGCATTCGTAAAGGTCACAGAATGCCAAGGTTTCCTTAAAGGATAAGTTCACCTTTTATAAAAAAAAATAATAAATTCATATCTTCTTGCAGGTAAAAAATGAGCATTTATAATTTTTTTTACACTGGAGCCTGTAAAGTATTGCACCCACGATTAGAAGATGGCAAATGCAATGCCAGGATCCTGCAGATTCTCAGTACAGTACACTGTCTGCCTATACCTCCAATACAAGCAGACAGTTACTGAATTGCAGAAAGAATCAATGACCTGCAAGAGCGCTCACCAGTGCCCCCGCAGTTCATTGAGGACTACAAGCCATTGGCCACAGTGGCCGAAGGTACTTGTAGTTCATTCATTCCCAGAAATCCATGAATGAATCATGTGCCCGTGTGGACAGAGCCCCACATGGCCATGCTGTTTTCAAATTGTGACAGTGAGTGAAGATCCCCCTGCACACTGTTGGAGGGGGCTAATCTGAAGTAGAGGAGGCAGGATCTAGAACAGAAGCATATAAAATCCTGCAAGCTACTTATCCAAACAATAGATAAAAAACAAGCAAAGCTGCTGAAACTGATCACAATCCTAAAATAACTAAACAATCACAATAATGCCGCACTGTAGAGATCAATATAAAAATTACGTCAACGAGTATCATAAAAAAAAATAGGAAAATGTGAATATGCTAAAAGAATCTTAATAAATAATTACATGTGTCAGGTGTCACAATAAAACAAAACTATTAATTACAGATATTTTTCCTATATGCAAAAAATATATAAAAAATAGGTGTGATCCAGAAAAATGTATACAGTATATTAAATGTCAATGCAAAAAAAAAAGTGCAGCTTTCTTCAAAGAATGATCCACAAATGGTGCTTCTCAAGCACTCATATAGTTACAGAGGTCGAAAAAAAGACATCAGTCCATCCAGTTCAACCTAGTGTATGTGTGTGCTGTTAACCATACATTGTATACCCCTGTATGTTGTGGTCTTTAAGGTGCCCGTCTAATAGTTTTTTAAAACTATCGATGCTCCCTGCTGATACCCACTCCACTCCTCTCCTGTGGTTGAATGACCAAAACTGTGTGTCACCACAAAGTGCTCCCCCCACCAGGAATAATCTCACCTGGGGTAGTGTGACCACTACAACCAAGAAGGGTCGAAAACAGCCTTTTTTCCTTTCAGGGCTACAGCCAGCGCTTCAAGCCTCCTCTCCTGTTATCTCCGCATGGCATCCAGAGACATGTATACAGAGGAAATAAACGAATAGTGCTTATATCTTTTAAAAACAATTTATTAAATGAAGATATAAAGGGTACTCACTTTTATCTGGTGCTTCCAGCACACCAGACTATTACAGGCATAAAACTACGTTTCTGGAAGGGTCTCCGGTAATCTCACACAAGCCTCACAGACACTACCCTGCAACCAGCTCCATGCTAGTTCCTCGTGTCATCACCGTCCTGGCTCCTCCCCAACACATGTTTTCCTAAGGGGGATTTCTATTGGACATGCAGACTGTCAATCTATCTATATCTAGCAAAGCGGGAACCATTTTCTTGAAGTTCACGGGCACCGCCATTTTGTTGTGGTCCGTTGCTTGTGTGAATAAATTGAATATTTACATTGCTAACCAGAAAAAAGTATAACCCTTTTTTCTCTTTCGTTTATTGACGGACACAGCTCCATATATTCTTGACCGATGGGTTTATGCTGCTCTCCATAGGAGTAGGATACCAGGCAGAAAAAAATGTGACCACGCCTATAGGGCAGTCCCGGGGGGTATACTTCCACTTCCTGCTATAGGACTTTAGTTTTTTTTTTCTGCCTAGTCAGGAGTAAGGACCTAGTTTCTTTCTGGGATCTCTGGTCCTACCATTTTTCCTTTTTGAACAAATTGTTTTTTTTTTTCATCCTCTTTGAGGGTGTATTTGTTATTTTTTGTCAGGTGAGCTCCAGTTGTTCCTGGTTGAGCTCTTGTTTTGCCTGGTTGGCTATGTTTAGCCTTTGGGAAGTGTTTTTCCTTCCTGTGTTATTCCCACCCCTCATATTGACACTGCGTTGGGATGTCCCATCGGTCAAGAAGATATGGAGCTGTGTCTGCCAATGAACGGAAGAGAAACTGGATTTTTGTCTTACTGTAAAATCCTTTTCTCTGATGTTCATTGACAGACAAAACACCCGCCTCTTGAGTTGGGTTTTATATTCTTCTGACACTGCTTGTTACAAAACTGAGGTCCTATAGCAGGAGTTGGGAGTATACCCCCTAGGTCAAATTTTTGTCCTCCTATGGAGAGCAGCATAAACTCATTGGTCGAGAAAATATGGAGCTGTGTTCCTCAATGAACATCAGAGAATAGGATTTTACGGTAAGACAAAAATCCATTTTTTTTATCAATAAAGGGGGTGATGTATGTAAGGCTTGTGCTTTTACCCTGGAAACTTCTAGAAACGGTTACACTACATGAAATGCAATTAAAATTCACAATCAATAAATGAAAACGTTCCACCTCATATTGACTACTATGTATTGCATTAGGATCCCTTATCTTATATTACCCCACATATTTTATTAAATTGAACCCCCTATTCCTACCAGTGGTATGTCCTATCTTATTACTAAAACTATATGTAAACTTTTTTTTTTTTTTTTGCATATACAGTGCCTTGCGAAAGTATTCGGCCCCCTTGAACTTTTCGACCTTTTGCCACATTTCAGGCTTCAAACATAAAGATATAAAACTGTAATTTTTTGCAAAGAATCAACAACAAGTGGGAGACAATCATGAAGTGGAACGAAATTTATTGGATATTTCAAACTTTTTTAACAAATAAAAAACTGAAAAATTGGACGTGCAAAATTATTCAGCCCCCTTAACCACTTAAGCCCCGGAGGATTTGGCTGCTAAACGACCAGGGGGTATTTTGCGATTCGGCACTGCGTGACTTTAACGGACAATTGCGCGGTCGTGCGACGCTGTACCTAAACGAATTTGGCGTCCTTTTTTTCCCACAAACAGAGCTTTCTTTTGGCGGTATTTGATCACCTGTGCGATTTTTTGATCACGCGCTATAAACAAAAGAAGAGCGTCAATTTTGCAAAAATAGCAATATTTTTCCCTTTTTTTTATATGAAATTCCCCCCAAAAAAATGTAAAAATCAAAATTTTTTAACATTTTCGGCCAATTTGTTTTATGCTACCTATGTTTGGTAAAAAAAAATTGCAAAAAGCGTATTTTGATTGGTTTGCGCAAAAGTTATTGCGTTTACTGACTAAGGGAAAGATTTTTGTCATTTTTGTTGTTTTTTTTTTTAACGCGTAATTGCGGCGATCTGCGATTTTTTTTTGCGGTACTGCGACATTGCGGCGGACAGATCGGACCCTTGACTGACATTTTTGACACTTTTGGGGTTACCAGTGACATTTCTACAGTAATCAGTGCTATAAATATGCACTGTTACTGTAAAAATACACTGGTAGTGAAGGGGTTAACTTTATTTGAGAGGGAGGGGCTGTGTGTGTCCCTAGGGGCGTGATTCTTACTGTGATTGGCTGTGGCTTCAGCTGTATGCAGAGTGATCAACGGATCTACATAGTAGATCCATATGATCAGCTCTCATACAGAGGGGAGAATGACAGGCAGCTTGTTTACACAAGCTGCCTGACTTTCTCCCTCTCCCCCGCCGATCGCAGAGTGGCCGGCGGACATCGGGTCCGCCGGTCACACGCGCGGGGGGGTCCGTGACCACGCGGGAGCGGGAGCGCGCCTCCGGCGGCGTGCGCTCGCTCCCTAGACCCTCACAAGCTAGTGACGTAGCCCTACGTCACTTTGCCTGTGAGGGGCTGACCGCCGACGTAGATCGGCATGCGGCGGTCGGCAAGTGGTTAAGTTAATACTTTGTAGCGCCACCTTTTGCTGCGATTACAGCTGTAAGTCGCTTGGGGTATGTTTCTATCAGTTTTGCACATCGAGAGACTGAAATTTTTGCCCATTCCTCCTTGCAAAACAGTTTGAGCTCAGTGAGGTTGGATGGAGAGCGTTTGTGAACAGCAGTTTTCAGTTCTTTCCACAGATTCTCGATTGGATTCAGGTCTGGACTTTGACTTGGCCATTCTAACACCTGGATATGTTTATTTGTGAACCATTCCAATGTAGATTTTGCTTTATGTTTTGGATCATTGTCTTGTTGGAAGACAAATCTCCGTCCCAGTCTCAGGTCTTTTGCAGACTCCATCAGGTTTTCTTCCAGAATGGTCCTGTATTTGGCTCCATCCATCTTCCCATCAATTTTAACCATCTTCCCTGTCCCTGCTAAAGAAAAGCAGGCCAAACCATGATGCTGCCCCCACCATGTTTGACAGTGGGGATGGTGTGTTCAGGGTGATGAGCTGTGTTGCTTTTACACCAAACATAACGTTTTGCATTGTTGCCAAAAAGTTAGATTTTGGTTTCATCTGACCAGAGCACCTTCTTCCACATGTTTGGTGTGTCTCCCAGGTGGCTTGTGGCAAACTTTAAACTACACTTTTTATGGATAGCTTTAAGAAATGGCTTTCTTCTTGCCACTCTTCCATAAAGGTCAGATTTGTGCAGTATACGACTGATTGTTGTCCTATGGACAGAGTCCTCCCACCTCAGATGTAGATTTCTGCAGTTCATCCAGAGTGATCATGGGCTGCATCTCTGATCAGTCTTCTCCTTGTATGAGCTGAAAGTTTAGAGGGACGGCCAGGTCTTCGTAGATTTGCAGTGGTCTGATACTCCTTCCATTTCAATATTATCGCTTGCACAGTGCTCCTTGGGATGTTTAAAGCTTGGGAAATCTTTTTGTATCCAAATCCGGCTTTAAACTTCTCCACAACAGTATCTCGGACCTGCCTGGTGTGTTCCTTGTTCTTCATGATGCTCTCTGCGCTTTAAACGGACCTCTGAGACTATCACAGTCCAGGTGCATTTATAAGGAGACTTGATTACATATAGGTGGATTCTTTTTATCATCATTAGTCATTTAGGTCGACATTGGATCATTCAGAGATCCTCACTGAACTTCTGCAGAGAGTTTGCTGCACTGAAAGTAAAGGGGCTGAATAATTTTGCACGCCCAATTTTTCAGTTTTATTTGTTAAGTTTGAAATATCCAATAAATTTTGTTCCACTTCATGATTGTGTCCCACTTGTTGTTGATTCTTCACAAAATATTACAGTTTTATATCTTTACGTTTGAAGCCTGAAATGTGGCAAAAGGTCCCAAAATTCAAGGGGGCCGAATACTTTCGCAAGGCACTGTATATTATATATAATAGAACATAATATAAAAAATACAAATATAAAAAAAAAATGTTTGCAAATGCAAAAAATATATCCTTATTCCTATTCTGTACTGCCCACATACTAACGCTTCACAATTTACTAATTAAACAACCCAAAGTCCTTATTTAAACCCCCTGGCACCAAAGATCCCAACTTATAAATCCACTAGAACTCACTTTTACTGAGCTCCCAGATAACCGTATTACCCCCTCCAGTGTTTCCTAGGGGCTTCAGGGCCCCAAAATTGTAAACCTCTATAACCCTTATGTTTATCTCTAAAATGTGCAGATAAAAAGTGCTTATCAAAACCCTTACTAATATTTCTTATATGTTCCTCCATCCTCTCCTTCAAGGGTCTTTTTGTCCTTCCAATATAAAGTAAATTGCAGGGGCACTTTAGGGCATAGACCACCCCCTTAATGTCACATGATCTAAAGTCCCTGGTGGTATAGGAATTTTGCGTAGAAGGGTTATTAAAAGTTTTCCTTTTTCTTCTATTGTTGGAGATTCTAATGCAGCTGTAGCCTCGACCATGGCTGAGGAAGCCCTTTATTGCCCAGAAGCTCAGATTAGTCACTCTATGGGGCTCAATAACATTCTTAACAACCTTATCCCTAAATTAGGGGCTTTTTTGTATACAAACCTAGGTATGTCTGGCAAAGATTGTCCTATAATCTTATCTTGCCTTAGAATTGGCCAGTACTTCTTAATAATATGTTCTATGGATTTGAACTAGATATTACAATTACATTTCTTTCCCCCTCTTAAAAACTCCTCCTGGTATCCCTTGTCTTTAAACATCCTGGTTAATCTATTCGATTGTACTTTAAACTCCTCATCCTGCTGCAATTTCTCCTTAATCTCATATATTGTCCCCTGGGTATATTTTAAAAAGTCCATATGCAGCGCTGAAAGAAGAGCATTTATTAGTCTATGATCAGAACAGGAGGATGAGATCCCATCAGCAGCATCAGTGTAAGTGTACAGCACACTCCCCTGCAGTATAGTATAAATTGCACTTTATAGATATAGATATATATATATATATATATATATATATATATATATATATATTTATTTATAATGTTTTGTAAGCACATTTGATTGATCACCGATTGCACAGCGCTACAATGTTTATTTCTTTTTAATTTTCCTATTTGTATTTTATGTATACCATACATAGAGCAACCATTTAGCACCAATTATACCATCATTTTTCATGTTTTGGTGCGCCAACCAGTAGTAGCGCCTCACTATTTATCTTCATTTTTTATTTAAGTTATTATTACTTAAATTGAAGGCAGCTCTACATAGGGCACCCTAAATCAAGATAAGAGAGGCGCCATATTTTTTATTTTATTCTTTATTCTCCACTGCAGTACCCACAAAATCTCCTTACTAGAGCCAAAATTGAACATGGATATGTAAGTATAGAGATGTGGTCAGCAGCAGTGTTCAGGTAAACGCCTCCTCAAGACACTTCCACTTGGCAGGAAATCACCAGCTCCACTCCTCCATGCATACACCACTGCTATGCTGCCGGCTGACTTGTTTCATCCAATAGGATTTCTTCAGAGGCGTGATGAAAGAAATGGGAAGAAATCCTATTGGATGTAATGCGTCAGGTGGGACACTTAAGCACAAGTACGCTATGAGCCGCGGCAGATCTTGATGCTTTATGATGCTTATTGATCTATAGATTATCTTTGTAAGTACCTTTTTAATAAACTTCCAATTGGTTTTATTCAGACCTTTACTATATATACTATTTCGTTGTCTGTTCTTGGTGGTGTCATCCCCATATCTGAGATTAAAGGCAATCTTTGCAGCATAGCAGTGATGTATGCATGTATGTGTGAAGCTGGTGATTGCCTGCCACGTGGAAGTGTCTGTTGAGGAGGCGTTTACCTGAACACTGCTGTTGACCACATCTCTATACTTCAATATCCATGTTCAATTTTGGCTCTGGTAAGGAGATTTTTTGGACACTGCGGTGGAGTGTGCTGTACACTTACACTGATGTGTCTGATCCTCCTGTTCTTATCATGGACTATTAGATGCTCTTCTTTTAGTGCTGCATATGGACTTTTTTATTTATATATATATATATATATATATATTTTTTAATCAACAGAATTGATGCTGGCTGCTCTTGTTTTCTATAGTATTTATTTTTAGCGCATATATCTCCTAGTGTTTCCCTGGGTATATTTAACACCCAGGGTTTATAGTGGCAGCTATTGAATGGGATATAAGAATTTCTGTCCGTCCCTTTTAAAATAATTCTTTGTATGTAGACATAGATAAGTAGACCTAGATTGGTGATAAAAAGTGACCCCTGATGACGTCAGACGTACACCAACGAAACACGTAGGGTGGGACTAAACGTGACATGCCAGATCAGCTTCCCGGAACGCATTGCAGCGTCCCCTGGTTTACAATCATGTTGAAAAATAATCACCAATTGTAAGTGTGTTTTTAAAAGTCTAAAAAAAAAAAATACACTTGAATATTACTGCACTATGAGAGATTTTCTCTTTTTTACCTCTACATGGGTTACCATGAGCGTTTAGACATGCAGGAACAACGCCATTGATAGGCTGTCCCGGATTTATCTTTCTACAAGGGGGAATTTCTATTCATGCTGATTTTGACTACCTGTAATGGGGGTCAATATCGTCTGGTGAGTGTGATGCACATATAAATGTTGGTGGAGAGGAGACACACCAGGTCACAAGGTGATTCGGCATTTTGGGCAATTGGACAATATTATCACATATGGGACTGTGTTTATCATGAATTGATGTGTGTTTATCATGAATTGATTTATGATGAATTATGTGGGACTTTGTGCACTTTTTTTCACTTGTCACTTTATTTGTTTGTACTGAAAGCGCGGCAAAATTTTTGTTTGTTTATAAATTGGTGATACCAATTTCTAAATCTAAAAATTGCATTTTATCTTTACTAATCTCCCAAGTTAAACTTCTATTGTGAGTATTATCATTCATATTAAGAAGAAGTGATCTAACTCTTCTATCTTACCATTTCTTATAATAATCAGGTTATCTCTAAACCTTCTATATATCAGTAGTTTAGGGTCAGGGTTCTTTAACAGACCTTCCTCCTCTCATTTTGCCATATAAAGGTTAGGTACGCTGGACGCAAACTTTGGGCCCATCACTACACCCCTTACTTGTAAATAATAGTTCTACTTATGCCAAAAAATAACTATGTTTAAGGCAAAAATCCAAACATTTGAGTAGAAATTTCCTATGTTTAGTCCTCAGTTTTCCACTTTTATTAAGTGCCCATTCTACAACTTGCATTGCTCTGTCGTGATTAATATTAGCATACAGTAATGTGACGTCACTGTGTCCTCTTTAATTTTACACCCCTGCAGTATTTGCAAAGTGTGCTTGGTATTCTTGAGGTATGTGCTAGTTTCCGGTACCAGGGGTTGAAGGTGTATATCTATATATTCACCCAAACGGGCCGTGAGGGATTTAATCCCACCAAAAATGGGTCTCCCTGGGGGGTTGATATTGTCCTTGTGAATGTTAGGAATATAATATATCAGTATCCCACAGATGGCAACAAATATTTCTCCTCATACTTGTTTAAAATGTTAACCCCATAATTTAATAATTTCTCTAACTGTCTTTTATATTGTTTCATAGGGTTGGATGGTAATAATTCATAAATGCCCCTATCCCCCAGCAGTCCATTCATTTTCTGTCTATATTGCTCCTTAGATAAAACCACAATCCCCCCTGCCTTATCCGCAGGGCGGATAACAATATCTCTCCTGATTTCCAATTTTGCTTGTCTATTCTTGTTTAGGCAACTTCTCCAGGTTAGTCGTAACCAATCTTTTAAACATATCAACTCACCTGTTATCTACAATTTTCGGGTTGAATGTGGATTTAATCCTCATTATAGTATGGGTTCCTTCTGCATAAGTTTTCCCCTGTGGATTTTGCATATAGTACTACTTAATATTTTACTTTCTAATGACCTTTTGAATGCCCACATATGTACAGTATCAAATTTATTTAGCCCTTTCATTGGTGCATATTTGATGCCTTTATCAAGTTTTAAACATTTCCTCTCTTGATAAGGTGGCTCCACTTAGATTGAAAATGCCTTCCCCTAGTTTTCTGTTCTATTCTCCTTCCCGCTTTATATCCTCTGCTACTGGATTTTCTGGATACTGGATGGGTCACATGTAATTATTTATTATTATTCTTTTAGCATATTCACATTTTCTTATCCTTATTATGATGATACTCATTGACACAATTTATTACTGTAGCAATGTTTCCAGGCCTGTGGCCTGATGTGGGTCTGCCATTGTTAACGGTTACCTCTCCAGCCCATGTGAGCTGCGGCCCTGAGTGTGAGAACTGACACATCGACATCTCCGGCATCTTTGTTTAGTTGTTATATTGTAGTTTTAGGGGATGGGAAAAGGGAAAGAGTGGGATACTCCTTTGGCTCTACTATGTACAATTCTGGGACTTTTCTACCAAAAATGCCCGTTGTCTTGACGCCAGCCGACGCTGGCCAATGCTTACTGACGCTTTGAACACACTGTATCTCTGAAAGCTGTGCTGGAACTCTGACTTAAGTCCAGAAGATCCAGGACTGTGGAACATTGAACATCTGACACTTTTTGCACTGCAAAGTCACTGACTACTCTCTCCAGCCTTGCCCTGGCTTGAGGTAGCTTGCTGTGTGTATTCCTGTAAGGCTACAACTCTCAACTTATGCCCTCACACCGTGCATTAACTCTTCAGGGCCCAAACTGCAGGCGCCCCTTTTACCACTTCAGGGTCCTCAACCTAGGTACCCCCTCTATCACTTCATGGTCCTCTGACTAGGTACCCCATTTACAGCTAGCTGACTCTTGGATCCTAGAACCTTCTCCGGAGTGGTCCCCACTGACTCTAGGCAGACCCCCAGGGGCAATCCTCAGTACTCACGAACTGTGTAGGCTTTCCTGGGACTGGACCCCTCTCGCTCTCCGCTGGTTCTCAGCACACCAGATCCCCTCAGCTCAACTCAGCAGTCTCTGGATTCTCATGCAGCACCCGAGACATCCACCTCCTTCGACAGGAGGAGAGACAGCCATCCTCTCTCTCCTTGGACTCTGCTTCCCGCCAAAGACAATGAGTCATGCCCTCCCTCAAACTTTGTCGCAGAGAAACCTACTGGATTTATGCCCTTGACGTTTTGTAACCTGGGGGCATAAATGAGGAATTAGAAATTAAACGCTATTATATATCTTTTTGGGTCTCTTTGAATATTATTTTGCGCTAGATGTGCGTCTCCCCCCCCCCCCCCGCACAGAGAGGTTTGTGCGTTTATGTCGCAGAGAAACGTACTGGATTTATGCCCTTGACGTTTTGTCACCTGGGGGCATAAATGAGGAATTAGAATTTAATACGCTATTACAGAATATCTTTTTGGGTCTCTTTGAATATTATTTCGCGCTGGATGTGGGTTTTTTTTTTTATTACTCTCCTATTCTTATTGTGATATTTGTTCCTTTTTTAACCACTTAAGCCCCGGAAGATTTTACCCCCTTCCTGACCAGGCCCTATTTTGCGATTCGGCACTGCGTGACTTTAACGGACAATTACTCAGTCGTGCGACGCTTCACCTAAACGAGTTTGACGTCCTTTTTTTGCCACAAACAGAGCTTTCTTTTGGTGGTATTTGGTCACCTGTGCGATTTTTTGATCATGCGCTATAAACAAAAAAAGAGCGACAATTTTGCAAAAATAACAATATTTTCACATTTTTTTATATGAAATTCCCCAAAATGTTTTAACATTTTTGGCCAATTTGTTTTCTGCTACCTATGTTTGGTAAAAAAATCACAATAAGCGTATTTTGATTGGTTTGCGCAAAAGTTATTGCGTTTACTAACTAAGGGAAAGATTTCTGTCATTTTTGGTGGGTTTTTTTTAACGAGTAATGGCGGCGATCTGCAATTTTTTTTTGCGGGACTGCGACATTGCGGCGGACAGATCGGACCTTTGACTGACATTTTTGACACTTTTGGGGGTACCAGTGACATTACTACAGTAATCAGTGCTATAAATATGCACTGTTACTGTAAAAATGACACTGGCAGGGAAGGGGTTAATTTTATTGGAGAGGGAGGGGTTAATGTATGCCTGGTGCTTACTAACATGTGTGGGGGGAGGTGACTGAGTGACACAGGGACAGGTCACGTGTTCAGCTATGCTGAACCCTGTAATCTGTCACTGTCTGTCACTTAGGAGATCCGCCCGCTTTGTTTACACAAGCCGGCGGATTTCCACACTCGATTCCCTGACGATCGGGGAAGAGCAGCGGTGATCGCCGCCGCTCCTCCCCTAGCCTGACTCCCGCTGTGAATTAATACAGCGGGAGCGAGCCTCCGGCGACGTGCGAGCGGAGCCCACAAGGGGAGGAGTCCAGCGACGTAGGTCTACGTCGCTGGACGATAACTACCCACTTTGCCGCAGTAGAGCTCGAGTGAGCGGTCGGCAAGTGGTTAATCTAATAAATACTCAGAGCCTACTGCACTTAGAGGCACCTTGTCTTTTTATCCCCCTCCCTCAAACTTATACCCACTCCCAAAATCCTTTGCGGCAGAATGTATCCCTGATTGGGTTTCCTCCACTGCCCTAAGATAAGCCTCTCACAGAGCCAGTGGGGAGACTCCCCCTTCGGCAGACACACCTAGAAACCATGACACCCTACCAAAAGAAATCATGGCCCTGTTGTTAGGCAGACAAGGCCCACTATACATTTACCTAGCACCTACCTGTAGGGTGCTACATTACATTGAGCGCTACATCACGGCATTATTGTGAATGTTTAAGATTTGGAACATGTTGCATGTTCCACCCTAAGTATGGATAGAACTAAAACTGGTCATAGATGGTTTGAATCTAAGCCAGTAAGCCAGTTCAGCAGGGACTGGCCAAGATTTGAATCATGTATGGGTAAGTAGAATGTACCCAGTAATCATTGTGTTCTCCCAACAGAGACGGCTCCCCCTGCCCCCCCTGGGAGAACATAATAATTCCCACATCAACACTGACTGTGTCTATAGGGGAATCGTGCAATTTTATTTTTCTCTTTTCCTACCCATGGTTGCAGGAAAGAAAATCACTCCAGCTATGGTTGGCTTTAGTCTTTAAAGAAGAGCTATAACCACAACATACACTTTTCCTCCAAATGTATCACATTAGCATTGTAATAACCATACAAACAATAGTTATTTTTGGAAATCCTAAATAAACTTACTTGAAAAATCCCCTTTCATGTTGTAAAGTGCTGCCTGTCTGCTGACCATCTCTTTCCACAACTTCCTGGGTTCCCTGCATGCTTTGCAGCTTCTCCTCTGCTCATTCCTTTGCTTTATTATCCCATGGTACCTTGTTGCCTGCAAGCAGTATTCCTGTACTGATTCCATCTCCTAAAACTCCTACTCTTTACAAGCTTCAAGATTGTTCAGATTAAAAGGAGTAGGCTATAAATATTTGAAATATAATGTGGAAATTAATTTATGTTTTTGTCAATGAATAGAGTTTAAAGTTGACCTTGCATGAAAATGTAAGATCTGTTTATATTTCAGATCCACACAACTACCCATGTAAAAATGGAGCATTAAATACAAAAAAAAAAATTGGGAGAACTCATAAAAATGTTTCACTGGGCCTCACCACAGGATCTGGAATACTTGAGGATCCCAAATCCTAGAAGAAAAAATGTGCCTACTATACAGAAGCATTATCTTGCACAATTTTGAAACCTCTGCTTTCCCTAAATCCTGCCTGAAGGCCTACTGACATTACACTCACCTAGGCACAGCGGAAATATACTGGATATAAAGTATATATATACTGTATATTACTGTGCAAAAGTTTTAGGCAGGTCTAAAAAATGCTGAATATAAATAATGCCTTCAAATATAGAAGTGTCAATAGTTATTATTTTTTTTTTTTTTAGTGCGACCATTCTTTGAGTTTGAGGTTGTTGTTGGCTGTATGTTTGAGGTTGTTGTCTTGCTGCAGAATTATTTTGGGGCCAATCACACGCCTCCCTGATGGTATGGCATGATGGATAAGTATCTGCCTGTATCTATCAGCATGGAGGACATCAGTGATCGGGCAACATTGAGTATCATAGCCACAGTGGTTGGCCAAGGAAACATAATGCAGCAGACCAGTTAAGTTGCATGGAGAAGCGGAGAATCAATTAGGTAAATCTCCTTTTATTGTTCCTCTACGCCACAGGTGTCAAACTAACGGCCCGCCAGCTGTTGCGGAACTACAAGTCCTATGAGGCTATGCAAAGCTGATAGTTACAAGCATGACTGCCACAGGCAGAGCCATGATGGGACTTGTAGTTTTTCAACAGCTGGAGGGTCGCCAGTTTGACACCCCTGCTCTACGCATAAACTAGCAATTAACGGTGGCAGTTTGGGCACAGCCCCACTGAAAGGATAATATTTGTTTGCCCAGAGTTGGGCTTTAAGCTAATATTAGGCCCAGTACAATGTGGGATGACCTTCAAAAGTCCTGTGTACTCTCCCCATTTTGCAAGGAAAATATTTAGTTTAAAGTAATTTATGTCACCTACTGCGGAGGGCCTCTTTGATGAATGTATTTAAAAAACAAGAGGCTGCTAAGGCTTCGATTGCGTGTATCGCTTTATCAGATTACAGCGCCTGTATTATTTCACCAATACACTTTTATTCAACTATAAATCACAATCTAGAGGAACAAGAAAACCCAATAAAGGCATGCACGCTGCAGTTAAGATAATAGGTAGCAAATAAGATTTTATAACATTTAACAGCTCTGCTGCGGAGGGAGGCAGGTACAAGATAGCAGCGTAGTTACCATTGTCTTATGTGTACAAATGAAGTTATGTCCCTGTCATTAGACCGGGCTGTGCCGCACAAGGATGTATACAATAATTTAAAACTTGATTTCAGACTGTACAGCACAATAAACAATATAGTCATTTTTAGATGTTATTCTCACATTAGTCCTATAGGAATCTCCCAGTTCCGGGCATACAGATAAATTATTATGAAAGGAAACGCAATACTTATGTGAACAAGATAATATCTATACCACATTCGGTCCGCTGGGTGAAAAATATACTTAAGGCTTTATTCATTATTACAAGCTGTTACATAAAATTATTGAGTAAAGCATTTTTTGTGTTGTAACAAGATAAGAAGTAGGACTGATGTTCATCGTTCTTAAGAGTTTAAAGTGGAAATCTACTCTGGAATTACTATGAACATTAAACAGTCACATAACGCATGTACCTTCATAAATGCATGTCACCATGTTTGATTTCTGTCCACGCTCTGGTTGTCCAGCAACCTGCATTGGAAACTGATAGCCATTTACCTTCAACACCATGCATTGTAAGGTGTCACTTAGCTGCCTTTGGTTCCTAAGTCATCAGGACACAGAAGAAATGTTTTTATCTTTTAGAATTCGGGGGTGGATGGATATAAAGCATCACAATGAGTTGCATAGTGTTTCAGTTTTCACCAGAACAAGTGTCCCCATTAAAATGTTTTCCCTCAACTCCTGTTCTGGTGACAAATGTGAAATTTTCCATCACTTTCTAAAGCCCCGTACACATGCACCGATTGTTGGCCGACCGATCGGCCATCTTTTGTCCAGTGTTGTTGTGTTGGTTGAAATGTGCTCTAGACTGCACACGAATTTTGTCGGCCAACAACAACCAACTGCAGAAGTGATGTCATGTTCTGGGTTACTTTTCGTGTGTTTTTTCTTCTCTGAGCATGCCCAGTCTTGCTCAACTGATTTTTGTCGGCCGAAATGTGTACTGGAATAATCGGCCGTTCTGCTGACGGCCAACAAAAATTTTATAGCCTGCACACCAGATTTTGTTCGGCCGAAAAGTCGCAGTCGGTTATCGGAAGCATCATACTAACAAGCCGATAATCGGCCGATCGGGCGGCGGCCGAAAATTCACGGCCAACAATCGGTACGTGTGTACGGGGCTTTAGACAGTGGGCACCAAGACAGATAAAAAGGTTGAATCTCGCTAGCAGGGACAAAAAGTTGTCATCCCAAATATAGATTTTGTCATTGAGGTGAACAGAGGACTTTGATGTATAGGAGCTCAAATGTGAACAGGAGACTCTGCTGTATTAGGGCTCAAATGTGAGCGGGGGTCTCTGATGTGAACAGGGGGATTCGGATGTATAAGTGGCTCTGATGTGAACGGAGGGGCTTTACTGGAAGTGTCATTTTTTTCAGTGATTGTGCTGAGTGTTGTAAATGCCTTTTAGACTATTATTAATGTCAGAGCCTCTATGAATTAAAAGTATGAAACGTGATTCCTTATTTTAACTATGAACTGGTCTAGATGTTACATTAGGCCAAAATCATAAAGGTCACATTAACGTTGCCCAATACCAAAGTTACATGACAGGAAAGCTGGTTTTACAACTTGGTAAGTTTGTTCTGCAAGCAAGTTGCGGACAAGTCAATTAAAGTCAGGGATCCTCAACAATGGAAAAATTGACTCCCCATGCAAGTTGAACAACGTGTACACAAAATCTGTGTGGAACTGGCCTTTCATTGTTCTGGGCGAAGAGAAAAACTAACTGGCTGAAGAGAAGAGGTATATAGAACTATTTACAAATTTTCTGCGTACACAGCTGGCCTAAAAGCTGGAGGAAACTTTGAGAACTTGTTAACCAAAAGTCAACATGGAAAAGACCGACAACATCTATAGGTGTCTAACAGTTGAAAGGGAGAAGAGTTTTACTTTTCATTATTAAAATAGAATAAATGAAATCTCGTGGATTATATTAGGAATGCTAACTGTAAAAGGAGCGGACACTCTCAATGTGTATTTAGATCCATACAAGATATACAGATTTAATCATGACACATTGGGGGTTATTTACTAAAGCTAGAGATTGCAAAATCTGGTGAAGCTCTGCAAAGCAATCAGCCTCAGGTTTTAGGGCTCTTTCACACGGTCCGCCCCCGTAGGCGCATCCGTGCTGCTCAGCGGGGATCGATCCGCGATCCCCGCTGAGCTGGCGGATGACAGCTCCGTCTCCGCTTGCAGTGCGGAGAGGGAGGTGTCACAGCGCCCGCTGCTCTCTATGGGGAATCGGATGAGAGCGGACCGCCTGTCCGCTCTCATCCGATCCCATCCGATCCGATCCCCAGGACGGATGGAAAATAGGGTTTCCATCCGTCCGGATTTCAAGGACAGGATCGGATGCGGATGGCAGCGGGTGTCAGCGGACATTTCACAGCTGACATCCGCTGCTCCATAGGGCTGAATGGAGCATCCGATCAGATCCACCTAAAAAACTGACAGGCGGATCTGATCGGACCGCCCGTGTGAAAGAGCCCTTAGTGTCAAAGCTTAATTGAACAAGCTGAAGTTAGAAATTGTTTTGCTATCATGCACAGTTGCACCAGATTCTGAGTGCATCAGTTTTAGTAAATCCCCCCAATATGTTTTTAGGGGATTCCAGTCTTTACAATAAGAAACGTGCATTTTATTAGTTTATAAGACAAAACCATTGACACTGTTGGGGCTCATTTATTTTGGTAAAAAGGTACAAAAGGAAATATCACTGCTTCTATATACAAGGTATCAATCTATTTAAAAATAGTTCAGTCATAGTCCTATCATTTGTTTGTTGATTCATATTTATAATTGTTAGCATTATGCGTGCTTCATAATTTAGACATACCCAAGTATACAAATTATTCTCTGTGTATAATTAATATATTAAATATGGATCACTATGTATGAGATTGCACCTCGTTGTAGCCAAGATTTTCTGTTTAGATGCTGCTACACCAAAATTAAATATCACAAATTAAAGGCTGCTAGACCCTGAAAGACCTGTTATGCCTTCTAGTTAAAATACCATTGTTAAATCTTTATAGAATAAATTTGAATGTATCTTATGTAGATTACATATTTAAAAAATGCATTCTCCCTGGAAATGAAGGATAGACATTTCTAGTTCCTGGGTGCCATCTAGTGGTCAAGTAAAATATAGCTTATATATCAAAAACGTTAATCAATAAACTGAGCCACCAATGATAAATAAGGCTACACCTTCTGGGCAGGTTTCTGAATTGTAGTGTTTTCAAAGAATAAATAACAAGCTCAGGTAGACAGGGGAAACATCCCTCATTGAAGATCGATCATACATTGACCATCTACATTCAAGATCAGAGAGAGAAATTCCAGATCACATCATTTATTCCATCATCGGACATCTCGGGACACACATCTTCCATCTTTGCTAGACGCTATTTTGGGAAGACAGACTACACATTAAAGGATAAGTTCATCTTTGGGAACCTGCATGGCACCAAATTCTTTACTGGCTCCAAAATAAATAATTGCACATTTTTATGCAGGTATTTTTTTTTAATAAAAAGTGAACTTATCCTTTAGGCTGAACCTTTCTTCACTCATTATTCAGCAACCATCTTTGAGGGTTTGGTCAGCAGTCATCCTAAGACTCAAGCCCTTTTATCTACTTGGGTAACTATGTCATATTATTCTTTAGATGATGTTTGTTTTTTTATTAATATGCCAATTGCAATAGTTTTGCTGGGAAATTCCACTTGAAGACCAGGTCTTTTCTGGTACTTTTTGTTTACATGTAACAATCAGTATTTTTTGCTAGAAAAATTCTTAGCACCCTCAAACATACATTTTTTTTTAAGCAAGCAGAGGTCCTATAGAATAAATTGGTGGGTTTTGCAACTTTTTATGTCAAATGATATTTGAACAGCAGTTTGAAAAAATATATCAAATTAAATATTGAATTTTAATGCAAAAAAAAGAATATATAACCAAATTGTTTTTGTAAAAAATAAAAGATGATGTTACGCTGAGTAAATAGATACCAAACATGTCATGCATTAAATGTGCATACCCATGCAACGGTGACAAATAAACTACATTTTACCATAGGTGAAGCTGTGAACGCCTTTATAAGTTACCACTTTAGATTTACACAGGAGGTCTGGTGCTAGAATTACTGCCCATGATCTGATGTCTGCAGTCATATCTCGCATGTGTGGCACAATCGCTATATATGCTTGTGTGCGGGACCGAAGCATGCGCACGGGGGGCAGGGACACTTTTTTTATTACTTTTTTTTTGCTGTCACAAGGAGTGTACACATCCATTGCGACAGCAATAGGCACACGACAGGTACTCTTTATGAAGAGACCTGGGGTCTATATTACCCCAGATCCCTCCTCTGCCCTTAAAAGCACCAACATCGGTGTGTTCAAAAGCTTTTCATTTTTGAAAATGGCGCCGTTGACATTTGGGTAAACTAGAAGTGATGTCATGTTATCGCTTCCGGTTTGCTATAGCCCAGAGCCGAACAAAGCTGATCTGGTCTTTGTTCAGCTCTCTGATCAACCGGTGGAAGCGCTGGCTGGTCAATCTGGACTCCCGGTGGGACAGGAGATCCTAGTACAGCCGTGGAAGGGTGGAAGTTTGTAAAAGCAATCCAGTGGCTAGTTAGCGGCTAGGATTGCTTTTACAAGAGAGCTGACCGTTGGTTGTAAAAAACGGTATTGAGATGATCATCCTGGTATAAGCACTTGAAGTGCAGTGACGTGCCAGGTATGTAATTGCCCAGCAAGTGGTTAATTTTCTGATCACGGTAACCTAAAGGGTTCGAGTATTTTATTTTTTTTTGTTTATTTCTATTCTTCTGTTTGCCATATTGGTGCACACTTGTGCGTATTTCAACACTTATTCTTTCTGCAGGAGAAAAACTGAATCCATAAAATGCAGATTATTGTCTGCCGGTTTAATTATGGTTATGCTATCTACGAGAGGAAATTGATTACATGATTTGATATAATATAGCAATCTGCTGTAGCAGGGAAATTTAGGGAATTTGTTGCAAGTGAAACATTAGTGTCTGTGCAGTACCCCACTGTTATTTATTGTGTTTGTAAAATTTCTTCTTTGAAATAAATTTTAATTATTTTTATAGTTTGCAGTCCATACTTTCACCCAATGTTATTGCATTTAAAGAATATCTGCATTGGGCAAAGAATCTTGTGAATAATTATTAATTAGTCAACTTTATTTTTAATGATTTATTTTTGTATTTGAGGCACTGCCATACATCAATCAATTATACGAACGATATAGCTGACTTAATTAATTGTTCTAACATCCCTGATATTAAACTATGCCCCTTAGAACCCTCCATCTGTTAGTACAATCTGGTCACACCCATTTACACATGTAGGTGGCTTGAATGTGGCATGGCTTCCCCTTGTGGCAGGCCTGGGGACGCAACTTTAGATCTTACACACAGCCCTTTGGCATTCAGAAAACACCCCTGAGTGGCAACTGGCAAGTACTCTTTTCAGAGACATCAGGGGTCTTTTAGACCCCTAATGCTTCCACCCAACAAGATTTTTGTTTCCCTGGCTTCATCATCTGACATCTCTGTACCCAGAAATGTTCAGAACTGGACAGTTCTGGTTCATTGTTCACAATGAAGACCAAGAAACAGATGGTTTGTTTATGTCCCTGTGCTGCCTCTATATAATACTTATGGTGGTGGCAGTAAAAGGGTTAAACATGAATAGCAGAGGTGATAGGGTTTGGTTATATCATTGAAATGTATATACAGTGCCATGAAAAAGTATTTATACCCCTTTAAATTCTCCACATTTTGTCATGTTACAATCAAAAACGTAAATGTATTTTATTGGGATTTTATGTGATAGAGTGATAGACCAACACAAAGTGGCCCATAATTGTGAAGTGGAAGGAAAGTGATAAATTGTTTTCCAAATCTTTTACAAATGAATATCTAAAAAGTTTGGCGTGCATTTTTTTGTAATCAGCCCCCTTTACTCTGATACCCCTGACTACAATCTAGTGGAACCAATTGCCTTCAGAAGTCACCTAATTAGTAAATAGCGTCCATCTATGTGTAATTTAATCTCAGTATAAATACAGCTGTTCTGTGAAGCCCTCAAAGGTTTGTTAGAGAGCCTTAGTGAACAAACAGCATCATGAAGGCCAAGGAACACACCAGACAGGTCAGGGATAACGTTGTTTAGTTGGGAAACAGAGAGAATGAACTATTTATACCAACCTCTATATCATTTATGAACAAGTTGAACAGAATTGGTCACGGGTCAGAGCCCTTGGGCACTCGCTCACAACTCCAAACCATTCAGAAAATATGCCATTAATTACCACCCTCTGGATGCACTCCTTCAACCAGTTTTCTATCCAGGTACATACCATGTCATCAATGCCATAAGACCTTAATTTGTAAATTAATAGTTTCTGTATCAAATGCTGTAGTGAAATCTAGATACAGTACACCCAAAGGTCTTCCTCTATCCAAATTACAGCTCACCTCCTCATAGAATGTTAAAGATTGGTCTTGCAAGAACTGTTCTTCAAAAAACCATATTGGTTATTACTAATGCTACTATTTTCATCAGCAAATTATGGGATATAGCCCTTTAACATTCATTCCAACAGTTTACATACTGTTGATGTTAGGTTGACTGGTCTGTAGCCAAAAAAGCTATTTAATGCATTTTTAATTAATTCAAAGCAAACTCCCACCATCCATCCATGTCCCAATGCTTTATTTTGATTAGAAATCACTTTGAAAAAAAACCCTGTAGCATTGCTGGCCATCCTGAGTAAGGGCAGATGATTCATAAAGCCTTTACTTCCTGGAATCTATCTGCCCTTAGCTAAGACATGCAGACATTAGGGTGTGCTTAGCTGAGAAAACACATCCTCCCGTCCTGAAGGCTTCTGGGATGTATGACATCATTCGCCTAGGCATGGAAACCAGGAAGTAACTGAAGAAATGTGAAAAAAAAAGTTTAAACAGTTAACATGATATACTGTACTTTCCTATCTATTTACTAATGCTAGCAGCATAAGCATTAAAATATAGTCAATGTTAATTGAGAGAGTGAACAATAGTCTTGCTATAACATGGCTAAGTTCTTTGAGAACTCTCAGGTGTAAGACATTTTGTCCTGGTGATTTGTTGGCATTTAGGTTTTGTTTTTAGTATTTTTTTAAACACTGGTCTCCATCAACCACAAGGGTATATTTATTATACTAGTATTACCATTACTATCTTGTTTTAAACCTCTTAATTTCATTTTTATAACCTAAATAGAAGAATGTATTAAATAAAGTATCCTTCTCCCTGTCAACTGTGACCAGCTTCCCCTAATTATTTTTTATAGGGCCAATATTCCAGATCTTGCCTTTTCACTATCAGCTCTATTTGTGGGGAAAAAAAGGACATAATTTATATTTGAGTACAGCGTCGCACGACCGAACAATTTTTCATTAAAGTAACGCAGTGCCGAATCGCAAAAAATGGACTGGTCAGTAAGGGGGTAAAACCTTCCGGAGCTGAAGTGGTTACAGTAGGCTTAAAAGCATAAGTAGCGTGCCTCTTCAACTTTTGCTTGGGGAACAGAATTTAAGCATACTGAGTGGCTAAATGGACTTCAGCAAATGTGTGTCACATATACAGCTAGTAGGCTCAGGTTTTAAGTAACCATGTCTATACACATTTTTGGTTCCTCTGGGCTCACCTCTTCATAACCTGTTGGGCAGTGTTATTTTCGTCGACTAAAAATAAGGCAATTCAGTTGACTAAAATACGAAAAAAAATAAAATGGCATTTTAGTCAATAGACTATGAGTAAAACTAAATCGAAATATGACATTAAATTTAACACTGGTTATAAAACACAACAGCTAAATCTGTGCCTGTAGTGCATGTTCAAACCTTAATACCATAAATAATAACAGGATATTAGATTTTTACTCCAGGGGTACACTGTATAATGAGTTTGGAAATTCTAGAGAAATGCCTAAATAATGCATTACATTTTAACTAAACCCATTATATTTTAGTCAACTAAAATGGTCTGGAGATTTTAGTCAACTAAAATACAACTAAAACAATTCAGATGTCTAAAATACGACTGACACGAAAATGTAATTTTAGTCAAAAGGCTATGACTAAAACTAGTTCGAAATTTGACATCAAAATTAACACTGCTGTTGGGTTATACCTTCTTCTGGCTCTCCAGGCCCTAGACCCTAGGGATATTTGTTGTTTCCATGTACTCTACCAAAGATGGCCTGAAACAACTGTACATGGGTTGGAATAAATAGCTGTATAATATTTGGCAAACTGCATATCCAGAATTTTTGGATTATTGTGCAGATACTGCCTAAGTGGGGAAAGAGGTGAATTGCGTGGCTTTCACCGCTATTCTAAAATAAAGAATAACCCTTTTTTTTTTGGTATGTGACAGAAGTGAGACCTTCCATTTTAAAAATGCTCCATTGTGCTTTAAATTTGGGCATCAAATTCAAAAAAATGTAAATTTAAATTAAAATAAATAAATAAATAAAATAATTTAACACTATTAGTAAAACTCTTTAAAAATATTACATAATATTACATTGTTTACTTAACACTCTTTTGTAACACTATTAGTAAAACTCTTTAAAAATATTACATAGTTTTTTTTCCTTACAATCAAAAGCACTGTGGTCATACAATACATGCTAAATTTCTATGCTGCAAGTGTATGTCTTTGATATAAACACTCTTTTTTTATAACGATCGATCGATTACTAGGTTTATATACTACAGTCTCTTTAAGTAACATAGTGCACACAAATAACACTATGTAAATTACCAATAATTTATATATATTTATAGTCTGATGGATACCCTACAATTGTAAAACTAATATTTCCTATTGTACTTGTAGCTAATGAGTGACAATTAACAGCGCTGAAATTCACCAAATTGTTCTGATTCATGGTGCCAAAAAATCAATAAGATAGACTGGAGCTTGGCAAAGTCATTGGGAGGTTTAAGTATCCATGAAATAGCTAATCAATTGTGGTGAAAAATTCTTTGTGATGCATTGTTTATTGACTTCTTGGTTGTAAGATCTATAGGCTGCACTTTTCACTGCTGTTTCCTAAGATTATCAAGATAACGGAATATGATATATAACCTCAAATAGCTGAGTACAAGAGCCGACAAAGTAGAATTTTTCTGCAAACCCTTTTAAGTTTAACTCTTCTATTATTAAAGTATGATCCATGTTTTTCCATAAATCCCCCAGCCCCCTTAACCACTTGCCGACCGCCTAACGCAGATATACTGCGGCAGGCCGGCTTGGCTGCCCGAACCGACGTATGGGTATGTTGGTTCGCAGGAGCGCTCCTGGGGGTGCGTGCGTGTCGCTGGAGGCGTGCGCCCGCCCTACTTAGGAAGCAGGGAAGCCGATCCATGGGACTAGCGGCCGCGATTGCAACAGCAGACCGTCGTCCTCTCTCAGCGGGGAGCAATCGCGGGTGCCCGGCGGCAATCACGGCCGCTAGTCCCATGGATCGGCTTCCCCGCTTCCTAATGAAGCACCCACACATCCACCCTCATTAGGAAGCGGGGAAGCTAGTCCATGGGACTAGCGGCCACGATTGCTGCCGGGCACCCGCGATTGCTCCCCGCTGAGAGAGGACGACGGTCTGCTGTTGTAAACACAGCAGACTTTTTTCTCTCTGAAATGAACACAGTGCACCTGTGATCCTCCTATTTAGGATCACAGGTTTCTGTGTTGATTTCACAAGTCCCTCCCCTAACAGTTAGAAAACACTTTCTAG
The DNA here is from genome assembly GCF_965119305.1 of Pelophylax lessonae. Lineage (NCBI taxonomy): Eukaryota > Metazoa > Chordata > Amphibia > Anura > Ranidae > Pelophylax > Pelophylax lessonae. The sequence continues at coordinate 205,209,038 of NC_138775.1, read as the reverse complement.
GCTCACACTTAAAACTTTGATCACCCCTGGGTTAACCCCTTCCCTGCCAGTGTCATTATTACAGTAACAGTGCATTTTTTTAGCACTGATTACTGTAGTAATGTCACTGGTCCCCCCAAAAGTGTCAAAAATGTCAGTTAGGGGTCCAATCTGTCCGCCGCAATGTCGCAGTCTGGCTAAAAATCGTAGATCGCTGCTATTACTAGTAAAAAAAAAAAAAAATACACGCTTATTGTGATTTTTTTTTACCAAAAATATGTAGCAGAATACAAATTGGCCTAAAATGATGAAAAAATTTTGACTTTTACATTTTTTTTTATTGGGAATGTTAAATAGCAGAATGTAAAAAAATATATTTTTTTTTTCCAGAATTGTTGCTCTTTTTTTGTTTATAGCACAAAAAATAAAAATCGCACAGGTGATCAAATACCACCAAAAGCGCTGTTTGTGGGAAAACAAGGACATTAATTTTATCTGGGTACAGCTTCGCACGACTGCGCAATTGTCCTCTAAAATAACGCAGTGCTGAATCGCAAAAAATGGCCTGGTCATTAAGGGGGTAAATCCTTCTGGTCTAGAAGTGGTTAACGCATTCAGGTCCCACCCCTGCAGGTCAGTACTTATCTTTTCCAAGGGCTGTGGCTTCCTTGCAGCTCGGTTGGTAAACATCTATATATCCTTTCTAGGTAAACTATGCACATTTTGTTGTTTTAAACCTTTCTCTGTTCTAAAGAAATCGATCTTTGTTTCTTTATGTGTGCCTATAAACCAGCAGTTGTAGAAGAAACTCATAGAACAATAAGGTTAAAGCCTTTACTCAAGCCTGTGTTTTTCATTATAGTTCTGGATTTGTAAGATTTTTCCCTACTTCCTGTCATGACACCTTTACAAAGAATATGTGCTATGGGGATCACTGGGACAGGCAAGGACATCAATAATACCATTGTCCGAACCTTCCTCGCTACCTAAAAAGTGTCTTTGGTTTTTTTCAGTGTCAACGTTGAAGAGATTTCCTTTTACTTCCCATAACGGAAACTTACCCCAAAACAGGTGGCAATAAAAGTATTTAAACCATTCCCCATTCTATTCTAAATGAAATAATAAATTTTGGATGGAGTAAAGCCTCGTACACACGCACAGATTGTTGGCCGACCGATCGGCTGTCTTTTGTCCAGTGTTGTTTGTTGGTTGAAATGTGCTCTAGACTTGCACTGGACTTTTGTTGGCCAACAAAATCCAACTTCAGAAGTGATGTCATGTGATGGTTGACTTTCCGTGTGTTTTTTCTTCTCTGAGCATGCTCAGTCTTGCTCATCTGATTTTTGTCTGCCGAAATCTGTACTGACTGAGGAACAATCGGCTGTTCTGTTGTTGGCCAACAAAAATTTTATAGCATGCACACCAGATTTTTTTCGGCCGAAAATTCGCAGTTGGTTGTCGGAAGCATCATACTAACAAGCCTACAATCGGCCGATCGGACATTGGCCGACAATTTACGGCCAACAAACTGTGCGTGTGTACGGGGCTTTAGGCTTTGACCACTTGCCTACAGGACACTTTCACCCCCTTCCTGCCCAGGCCAATTTTTAGCTTTCAGTGCCGTCACACTTTAAATGACAATTACGCAGTCATGCTACACTGTACCCAAATTCATTTTTTATCATTTTCTTCCCACAAATAGAGCTTTTATTATTATTATTATTATTAAGTTGGCTTGGAAAAGCCAACTTACTGATATTGTATTTAAACTTATTATTATTCTTCTTCTTCTTCTTATTATTTTTCTGGCCGGTAAATTTTTGGACACTATCTCCTCCTAGACCGTTCAAGCTACATACTCCAAACTCGGCACAGACCTTCATACTGTTCTGACTCGGTGTGCTATATCTTTTCAGACTGGTTTGAGTTACGGTTTTCCTAAAAATTAAAATTAAAAACCCAAAAAATGCCCATAGACTTTCATTGACAGGATGTTCAGATGACCCAAGCTCCAAATCCCATTAGACTCAATCAAGCTTTGATGCTAATCAATGTAAACTCATTCAAACTCATCTAATCTATCTATCAATCGATCTTCAAACCTTTTCGATCGATCGATCTTCAAACCTTTCCGATCGATCAATCTTCAAACCTTTTCGATCGATCGATCTTCAAACCTTTTCTATCGATCGATCGATCTTCAAACCTTTTCTATCGATCGATCGATCAATCTTCAAACCTTTTCGATCTATCGATCTTCAAACCTTTTCGATTGATCGATCTTCAAACCTTATCGATCGATCGATCTTCAAACCTTTTCGATCAATCGATTGATCTTCTAACCTTTTTGATCGATCGGTCTTCAAACCTTTTCGATCGATCGATCGATCTTCAAACATTTTCGATCGATCGATCGATCTTCAAACCTTTTCGATCGATCGATCGATCTTCAAACATTTTCGATCGATCGATCTTCAAACATTTTTGACCGATCGATCGATCTTCAAACATTTTTGATCGATCTTCAAACATTTTTGATCGATCGATTGATCTTCAAACCTTTTCGATCGATCGATCAATCTTCAAACCTTTTCGATCGATCGATCTTCAAACCTTTTCTATCGATCTATCGATCTTCAAACCTTTTCTATCAATCGATCGATCTTCAAACCTTTTCTATCGATCGATCGATCTTCAAACCTTTTCTATCTATCGATCGATCTTCAAACCTTTTCTATCGATCGATCGATCTTCAAACCTTTTCTATCGATCGATCGATCTTCAAACCTTTTCGATCGATCGATGTTCAAACCTTTTCAATCGATCGATCGATCTTCAAACCTTTTCTATCTATCGATCGATCTTCAAACCTTTTCTATCTATCAATCGATCTTCAAACCTTTTCTTTCTATCGATCGATCTTCAAACCTTTTTTATCGATCGATCGATCTAAACTTTTCAAACTTTCTGGTCAGGCTTTTTCAAGCCAACTTAAAGTTTGTCTCAAACTTTTTTTTCTAGTTATTATTATTATTATTATTATATAGCTTTTATGGATTTATCTTCCATTCCTGTCCCATTGCCAAAACCGGAAATGAGAGGAAATCACGCCAAAGTGAGGGAATCCTTGGATGTCACCAGGCTTCCAAAAACTAGTGTCCTCATTGGAAGATTTCCCCTCTATTTCTGTTCTGGTGAGAATCCAAAATTTTAAGTTTTCTTTTTCTCTTATTGATAACAGTAAAGATGTCCAATATAAGGGATGGACTTCTATAACAGGGGCGCAAAGAGCAATAAATACCTGTTTTTATACATCTGCACTCTATCCAAAACTAAAGAAAAGAGTTTGTCTTTAGTTAAAGTACTTTAAGTTCACTTGCTCATGATTTGCAGGCACCATTGACAATTGAAGAATAAGGATTCGAGAAGTTCTTTAATTGTTCCACTGAAATGGTTGCCATGGAGCAATGTTTTTATCCTTTTTAAGATATAGGTGAATGTAAGGGCAATCTGCAGCTGGGGAGAAATCCTTTTAAATGTCTTTACAGATTTGTAAACATCATATGTGGAAAATGTGAACACTGTGAGCAGCAGAACTTTGGGAAAAGGTCCACAAATAATATTAATCCTGTTCTAGCTCTCAGGTAAAGGCTACGTTTAATAATGGAAAACTGATGTACGTTAAACGAGCATGTTTTATTCTATAAAAGCAATACCTGACCTTTACAAATATAGTTAGGTAACGACTTTCTGGGATAATTTATTTTTTTTAATGTAGAAGAGCTGGCACAGCAGGAAGGCAAAGTCTTGGATGATAAGTGGAAAGAAAAAGCTTGCAGTTCCAAATATCAGATAGAGTCAGATTGAAAGTAGTAATAGCTGAACCTCCTGCACTTTAAACAAAATATATGAAACTGCAAAGGCAGCCATACGATGCTTTGCATTGCGGCACAGCAAAAAAAAATATTCTCCTTATTACGTTTGACAGGCAGTACATATTCAAGTGAATAGGGCCATTCTAAGCTCCACTGAGCAATTGCAATATGTACAGCAGAAAGCCACCCTTCCGGCTCCCTACTGCATCCAAACGCTGTCTATTAACCACTTTAGCCCCGGAGGATTTGGCTGCTCAATGACCAGGCCCTATTTTGCGATTCGGCACTGCGTGACTTTAACGCACAATTGCGCAGTCGTGCAACGCTGTACCCAAACAAAATTTGACGTCCTTTTTTTCTCACAAACAGATCTTTCTTTTGGTGATATTTGATCACCTGTGCGATTTTTATTTTTTGCCCTATAAACAATAAAAGAGCGACAATTTAAAAAAATAACAATATTTTTCAAAAATTTTTTGTATGAAATTCTCAAAATAAAATGTAAAAATCAAAATTTTTAAAAAATTTAGGCCAATTTGTTTTCTGCTACATATTTTTGGTAAAAAAAAAATCGCAATAAGCGTATTTTGATTGGTTTGCGCAAAAGTTATTGCGTTTACTAACTATGGGAAAGATTTATGTCATTTTTATTGTTTTTTTTTTAGTAGTAATGGCGGCGATCTGCCTTTTTTTTTTTTTTTTTGCAGGACTGCGACATTGCAACGGACAGATCGGACCACTGACTGACATTTTTGACACTTTTGGGGGTACCAGTGACATTACTACAGTAATTAGTGCTAAAAATATGCACTGTTACTGTAAAAATGACACTGGCAGGGAAGGGGTTAACTGTACTGGTGATCAAGGGGTTAAATGTGTCCCTAGGGGCATGATTCCAACTGTCAGGGGGCATGGCATGTGAAGTAATCACAGAGACATGCGATCCTATATAGCAGGATCACATAGCCTCTGTGATCACTTCAGGGAGAATGACAAACGGCTGTGTTTACATCAGCCGTCTGTCCTTCTCTCTCTGCTGCGGGAGATCGCGAGTGGCCGGCGGGTCACACGCGCTGGCTCCCCAGCTAACGAGCAGGGCGGGAGCATGCCTCTACCCGCCTCACTCTGCTGTGCCATCGCTGCACTGTGCTTTGTGAATGGCACAGCAGATTGAGGAGAGTGATGCACAACACCACAACGGGTGTCATTCAATTTTGATGCACTGGAGAGCCAGAAGTGCGACTCTCGTTGTACATAACAGAATTGCTCATCTTGGAAAGCTCCTAATTTCACCATTAGAGATAACAAAACAACATAAAAATAAGGGAGAGTGGAGTTTGCATCTCTCCCTATGCCTGGACGGGATTCTCCGCTGCTTTGAGGGAGGGTCAGATGCTTTGTTCCCCCACTGTGCACTTTGGTTCCTCTCACTGACCCCTACATCATTATAAATACAGTAGTGATCCAGTTAGAAGAACACAGCAGGGGCCAGGATTCTGACACCCCTAGAAGTGTTGTAGTAAGAAGATTCTTAAAAAAATTTCCAGTGTATAATTTGCAGATTTACATGTTGGTCCCCATATTTGCTCATTATATATACAGTCTTGCTTCCTGGTTTGCCGTCTTAAATGTTGTGTTTTACTGCTACTACTCCTCACAATGCAAGTCTATTAGGCAGCTGACTACTAGGAAACAGAACACTTCTAATGTGGCGGATAGCAAATCTCTAAAACTGTCAAAGGCCCACTAAAGTAAAAAGGAGTATATTCTACTAACTGTATGGGGTCATTACCTGTAATGACAGTATTCAATATTGGATTTATTTATTTTGCATGCCCTTTTTAGGGGTGGTCCAAAAACACTTTAAAGGCCCCTGTGCAAAAATTATTTTTGCCCCCCCCCCCCCAAAAGTCAACTACCACCTACTAGTACAAACACGTATTCAAGATAGATAGATTATTATTATACAGGATTTATATAGCGCCGACAGTTTGCGCAGCGCTTTACAATATTAGGGAAGACAATACAGTCTTAATACAGTTCAATACAGGAGGATTTAGAGGGCCCTGCTCGTTCGAGTTTACAATCTAGAAGATAAGATAGATAGATAGATAGATAGATAGATAGATAGATAGATAGATAGATAGATAGATAGATAGATAGATAGATAGATAGATAGATAGATAGATAGATAGATAGATAGATAGATAGATAGATAGATAGATAGATAGATAGATAGATAGATAGATAGATAGATAGATAGATAGATAGATAGATAGATAGATAGATAGATAGATAGATAGATAGATAGATTAGATAGATAGATAGATAGATAGATAGATAGATAGATAGATAGATAGATAGATAGATAGATAGATAGATAGATAGATAGATAGATAGATAGATAGATAGATAGATAGATAGAATAGATAGATAGATAGAATAGATAGATAGATAGATAGATAGATAGATAGATAGATAGATAGATAGATAGATAGATAGATAGATTAGATAGATATGGAAAATATGGAAAATAGCTTTTGTGATACACAGAATGTTCTCATGGTTCATAGGTACAGGAAGTCCCCGGGTTACAAACAAGATAGGGTCTGTAGGTTTGTTCTTAAGTTGAATTTGTTTGTAAGTCGGACCAGGTACAATTTTTAAGGGTAGCTCCAGCCAAAAAAACAAATTTTGTGTTTTTTGGATAGCATAGGGCATAGGTGTGCACAGCCTATTGCATTAGGGTGTGCACCTCAAAGCTCAAACACATATGTGTGCGCGCATGTGTGTGTGTATATATATATATATATATAGTATGCTTAGTACAGGGACCTCTCGGTTTTTTATCCTTCAGCCTGCTGGGTTGAACGAAAAAAAAATTCTGGTGTGTACGTATCATTATTTATATTGTTCTCCACATTTACATGCAGACAAAGTGGTTCGGTAAAAGTGATTGTTACAGGGGCTGGGACTATAATACAGCATACAAGAGTTTTTTATTCATATATTTTAACCTTGCCTCCAAAACTACTTGTGCTTTAACTGCGTTTTGCCACGGTTCCGTGTACATTGATCCAGCGCCAGGTTTTACCCCCGTCTGAGCTGTTCAGGTTCCTGCCAATCCGTCCTGAACCTAGGAATTATTAAGCGTTTGCACGTGTGGGTTAGTGTTCAAGCAACGTGTGTCCATGCTGAAGAACAGGATGAAGCAATGTGTTATCCCGCGCTATCTCCTTAAATAAACTCATCCCAAACTTGACCGCTGCAACCAAAAAATGTGTTCCCACAACTCGTGAATGCAATATTGTGTATTGGTTGCCCTTGTCTAGGTATAATAACAAAAAAAAATAGGAAAGGTGGGGCTTTGTATAGGCTGGTGGGAAGAGGAGGGTCACAGATATCACACAATTATATTAAAATGTTCACTTTATTGTGCATGAATATAAAAAAATATATATCACATAGACATATATCCAGTAGAAAATATATAAAAGAAAAAAAAAACACCTATGTAGAAATATATTCCCATAGGGAATGCTGATACAGAGTATCAAAAAGAAGGTACGGTCTCTATGTAGCACGGTCTAAGGTCCCCAGCAAGCCGACGCGTTTCGCAGCAAGGCTTCCTCAGGGCCAGAGAGACCAAAACAGACCGATATTTCCCACTGCGACAGAGACCTGGACGGACATATGCGATAAGGGGCAGATTGCCACAGATAGATACATATTCGCCAGCACACCAAGGATCTTGCAAAAGCAGTCCAAAAACTTTATTCCAGAGAAGATCACATAAAATAAAATTAGTGCAACGTTTCGGATCATGTGCCTGACGAAGGGGTCCTGCGCGGCTCCAAAATGTTGCACTCATTTTTTTGATTTGAACTTCTCTGGAATAAAGTTTTTGGACTGCTTTTGCAAGATCCTTGGTGTGCTGGCGAATATGTATCTACTTGTAACTGATCCAGTGGCCAGCTGGTGATCGCTTCAGCACCCGGTACACAAGTGCCTACAAACCAGGAAGGTGTGCAATAGGAATATGAACTAGATTGCCCCAGATGACGTGCAGGAGAGGCGTGCACTGGAAGGACTGCAATCATGCAGATAGGGGAAGCATTCAATTCAATATCTTTAAGTGTCACAATGTATCCACAACATACTTATAATGAACACGTCTCTTTAAGCACTCTAGATGGAGATTGATGGGGCCTTAATATAGACCGCTGTATATATGAGGCAGGCAATGTATGCTAAATATTCAAGTATATTAGCGGCATCACAACTATTCACCACCTGGCCACCAAAAAAGGGGACTCCCTGCATCCATCATCGCCGCACTAACCTACGTATAATATGTGAATCACAATAAAATAATATTAAAAAATCCTCATTCAATGACCGTTCAAAATAAAAGTTCATAAGTGATAATGGGACAATTTTTCAATCTTTATTCAAAAGAGTTCCTTGAATTGTGAACCTTCCGCAAAAACTTTAGTTTTATGTTTTCTGGTTAATAGGCATGTTGGAAAACCAGCATCCAATCAGTGCTGGCAGCCAATGGCTGCACCTACATCGCTTAGTTAGTACGGTGACCTCTCAGTTTTTTTTCCTTCAGCCTGCTGGGTTGAACAAAAAAAAAATTGTGTATGTGTAGCAATCCCTTTCCCCAGTTTACCACTGTGCTCACCTCATTGAAAGACCTATGCTAGGTCTAACACCACCTTCCCCAGCTGGGGTGTACTCCAAGTATTAAACAGCTGATCCGTATCCTCTCCTTCTCTCCAGTGTCATCTTAAGAGCATTATAGGCCCCCGGGCAATACAACGCACTGCGGACCTGCCTACACAACCACCCACTAGAATAAAAATGCAAATTATAGATAAGGCGATATTTATTGGTACAGCAGTGCCAGGCTAATGACAGCTTCCAAGTTCGGCGGCTGGGTCCGGTGAACACACACACGAACGGGAGTCAGTCTTGACTTTCCTGTGTGTGTCTGTTCCCGTGGAGGTGAACAGGCATTCCTGCAGTTGTGGGCTACCCCTCCACAGCCCAAGTGGCCTGACAGCAGCGCAGGGCGGACAGGCGCTTGCCACCTGCTAAGTTCAGCGGCGGGATGCACACGGGAGTCAGGACTAATGCTTGGCTGGGGCTGGGGCGCTGGGCAGGTGGGGCCCCCGGACAAGTGGGGCCCCTGGGCAACTTCCCAGCGTGCCCATTCGGTAAGATGGCCCTGCTTCTCTCCCCTCTTCAGATTTACCTACAATGTTTTTATGGACTGTATAGACCCAACTCCGCTCTCTTCCATGATCAAAATAAACATCCTTCTATTGTGTAGTGATTAAAATTCATGACATTTATAGAAGAAGCATCCACTTACATTTAACCAATAAGGACCGCCCACCATACAAATACTGCGGCAGGGCGGCCCTTAAGGGCAATAGCACGTACATGTACGTGATTTTGCTTTAAGGCTCTAGGTGGCGCGGGTGCGCCACCGGAGCTACGCTCCTGCTGTGTCTAATCACAGCGGTAGCCAGTCCGTGGGACCGGCGTCCGCGATCGCCACTGGCCTCCCACAATTGTCAAGGAGACTGACGAAACGTAAGCATGTAAACAAGGCAGACGGCTGTTCTGTCAGACAGGAAGGGAGAGATCGTGTGTTCCTAGTAATTAGCAACATGGATTTATCTCTTACTGCAATCAGTCCACTCCCCCCACAGTTAGAAATCACTCCTTGGGAGCACACTTAACCCCTTGATCGCCCCCTGATGTTAACCCCTTCCCTGCCAGTGTCATTTATACAGTAACAGTGCATATTATTTAGCACTGATCACTGTATTGGTGTCACTGGTCCCCAAAAACTGTCCAATTTGTCCGCTGCAATGTCCCAGTTCCGCTAAAAATCGCTGATCGCCGCCATTACTAATAAAAACAATAAAAATAAAACAAAGTCCAAAAATCTATCCCATAGATAGATGGGCAAACCAATTAATATACGCTTTTTGGGATTTTTTTTTTACCAAAAATATGTAGCAGAATACAAATTGACCTAAACTGATAAAGAAATTTGATTTTTTAATCTTTTTTTTGGGCATGTTACATAGCAAAAATATTGTTTGTTTGTTTTTTTTCAACATTGTTGGTCTTTTTTCGTATATAGCGCAAAAAAAAAAAAAACGCAGATGATGATGATGGTGATCAGATACCATCAAAAGAAGGCTCTATTTTTGGGAAAAAAAGGACAACAATTTTATTTGGGTACAGCGTTGCATGACTGCACAATTGTCAGTTAACCACTTACCGACCGCTCAATGACTATTTACGTTGGCCGTTTAAAGCGAAATACCGGGGTTATGGCAGCAGATAGCTGCCATAACCCCAGTATTTTTTTAAACAGTGGGCGGTCGACTTTCAGGTAAGGGTGGTCCCAGCAGCAGATTCACCCTGGGATCACCCTTACAGTGCGGCGGAAGAGGTTCCCCCCCTCCCACCGCGTCCTGGCCATTTTTCCCGCTTACTGGACCCGCCGTCAGCGGGGAAAACGATCCGATCCCGAATCCTCTTAGACAGGAAGTCGAGTGAGGGCAAGATGGCCCTCACTCGACTCTATGGTCTTGGAGGACCGGAGCGACGTCAAACGTTGTTGCCTACCAACCGGCTTAAAGAAACGATTTTTTTTTTACGATTTTTTAAACCATTTTTTTTTTCTTTTTTAGTGTACGTGTGAGATCTGAGATCTTTTTGACCCCAGATCTCACAATAAAAAGGTCCTTTCATGGCTATTTCTATTATTGTAATAGGAATAAAAATGATCACATTTTTTTTTTTTAACTGTGTAAAAATCAAAAATAATAAATAAAATAAATAGGGGAAAAAAATAAATAAATGAAAGTGCCCTGTCCCCGTTAGCTTGCACGGAGAAGCGAACGCATACGCAAGTCCCGCTCACAAAGGTGTTCAAACCACACATGTGAGGTATCGCCACGATTAGAGCGAGAGCAATAATTTGAGCCCTAGATCTCCTCTGTAACTCTAAGCTGGTAACCTATAGAAATTCTTAAATTGTCGCCTATGGGGATTTTTAGGTACCAAAGTTTGTCGCCATTCCGCGAGCGTGCGCAATTTTGAAGCATGACATGTTGGGTATCTATTTACTCGGCATAACATTATCTTTCACATTATGGAAAACAATTTGGCTAACTTTACTGTTTTCTTATTTTTTTATTAAAAAAGTGAATTTTTTCCAAAAAAAAAATGCGTTTGGAAGACCGCTGCGCAAATATGGTGTAATAAAAAATATTGCAACGATCTCCATTTTATTCTATAGGGTCTCTGCTAAAAAAAAAAATATATATTGTTTGGGGGTTCTAAGTCGTTTTCTAGCAAAAAAAAAAAAATATTTTAGGCCTGGTCTTAAAGTGGTTAAAGCAACGCAGTACCATATCGCAAAAAATGGCCTGGTCATTAAGGGGGTAAAATCTTCCGGGACTGAAGTGGTTAAAAGCAATGCGATGCCTGTAGGGTTGCCACCTCATCCCTTTAATCCAGGACACATATTACACAGTTTCTGTGGCTGATTAAGGTGGTATTTAAACTCACTTGGTGCCTTATGTGCATTTTATCAGCCTCAGAACCTGTGTAAGTAATATGTGTCCTGGAGTAAAGGGATGAGGTGGCAACCCTAGATGCGTGTATTCCTTTGTATCTCAATCCTGGTAATTTAAGTCACCCGACCCTGCAGAGTTAGAAAGCACAGCGTGCTTTGCTCATGCGCAGTAGGGAACCTGCTTGGTTTGGTATAGCTTTCTAATCAAATAGAATTTGTTGCGGAGATTTGCTCTTTAATGCATCTTTTGTAAACCTTCCCACATTTCACACTTCTGTATATGTATGATTTGATCATCTTTTATGCTAAGAGATTGTGCGCTGAGCTTTTGGGCTTTCTCTATCTACTCATCTGAAGGGTGTCCTGGCCTGATGTCATTCATACATTTCCATGTACCTTCTCTTATTAGTTGCATTCTCATCTTGACTAGTTCTGGTTTGTCAGATTTGCAAATGAAAGTTTTGTTGTAGCCGTGTTACTGGCCATTTTCTTTTATTATGTTGCAGTCTTCTTTCTGTTGCTGTATCTTGCACTTCTTAGCTGTAAATAAAAAAACAAAGAAAAGGGCGCACCAGCCTAGCGCATTATCCTCAGCGAGTTTTATTAATAAAATAATAAAAATCAGCTACTCACAAACATGTGTAAAAGTCAAACATTTCAATTCCATAGAGCAGCATCTTTACAGGAGTCCAATGTCTCGTAAAGGCGGAGGGCTGACGCGTTTCGAGGCCGTGCCTCTTCCTCAGAGCCTTTTTATTTACAGTGTCTGGTCGACCAGACCCGGTCATAGAGGGCAGCAAAGCCTAGCCATTATGGATGCCAAGTATTAGTATAAGTTCCGAGATAGAGGCAGCCTAGGACCGGGTTCTGAGCGCAGGAGCAGGGTGCTGAGCATCACTAATTTTTCTGGAACTTCTTAGCTGTAGCAGGTTATGACTGCGTGTCTGGGTGGTGTGGGCCCATAACCTGTTGGAAATTCTGTATATAACAGAACAGACAGTACACAGTCCACATAGGCTTATCTAATAAAAAGGGATTGTAAAGGCAGAACGTTCTTATATCTTAATTCATTCTAAGATACAAAAACCTTCTGTGTGCAGCAGCCCCCCCCCCTCGGCCCCCTAATACTTACCTGAGCCTGTCTTTATCCAAGATGTTGAAGGAGTGTCTAAGCTGCCCGGGACTCCCCTCCTCAATGGCTGAGACAGCAGCCCAGAGTGATTGGTTCCCGCTGCTGTCAATCAAAATCAAACAAAATCATGCAGCCAATCAGGAGAGAGAGGGAGCGGGGCTAGGTCGCGACTCCATGTCTGAATGGATACACGGAGCTATGACTTGGCTCAAGTGCCCCATAGCAAGTTGCTTGGGGGCACTTGGCGGGAGGGAGGGGCCAGGAGCGCCGAAGAGGGACCCGAGAATAGGAGGATTTGGGCCACTCTGTGCAAAACCAACTGCACAGAGGAGGCAAAAAAAAACAAAAAAAAAAAAAAACAGACTTTACAATTACTTTAAAGTGTTACTAAACCCACTACAGTAAAATCAGTCTGTATATGCAGTAAAGCATACTTGTTATACTCACTGTGGAACCTAAGGGATTAATCCTCTGCATTGTGTGAAAAGGCTATTTGATCCTGTCTTCTCTGATCCTTCCCTTCTTCCACTGTCCCCAATCCATGTCCTGATAGCACAGAGCCTTGGAGGCACTCTGCACATTCTCAATTTGGTGTGTATTGCTAGAGAGTTTTTTTTTTCTGGGAGAGTGCATGTAATCAGCACAGAGCCAATCAGCACTGTACAGACAGAGGGTTAGCAGCAGACACTTATAGAAGTCACAAGACTGCCATATACTGCTGAGAAAAGGTATTTAGAAATTTATATTTATTAAAATAATTGCATTTCCATGTTCTGTGTACTGTGAAAGACCCGATATAGTGAATGCAGGTTCCTGGGTTTAGTAACACTTTAACTGCAGACAGGAAACATGAACTTTATTCAGGAAAAAGACATAGAGCATACCATAGATGAGGCTACACATTTATAAATACTGCCATCTGCTGGTTGAAGGCTATATCTCTACTGAATACTAATGTACAGTAGTTGTTGCACAAAATACAATTCTGTATCCCAACACCCCCACTTTTATTACCCAGGTAACATAAAATTAATCATTGCATGTTGGGGATGGGAGCAGAACCTGGGTAGCACTGCAAGCTGCAGAAGGGGATGAAATCAAATACTAATAATGGCAGTAGCCACACACCGGCATTACTCATAAAACTGTGTTATAAAACACTTTCACAGGTGGCCTGATTTCACAGGCAGCTAATGCTGCCCCTGGAGGACCTGGCACCCTAGGCCATGGCATATGTGGCCCAGTCTGAAATCTGACCCTGATAGTACAATTAGTGAGTATTTAGTACTGGTAGCATCACTAGGTAAGAATAAAGAAAATAAAGCCTAAATTAAAGAAAACTAACACAGCCAACACATCTAAGGACTGGTAAGCAGTAAAATAATATATTTTTGTTGTTAGGCTTTGAAGGTGTAAGTGCTATTAATAAAAATATACTATACGTTAAACACTGATATAATAAACATGTGTTGACTGAAACTGATTACCGTATATACTCGAGTATAAGCCGAGTTTTTCAGCACATTTTTTTGTGCTGAAAACGTCCCCCTCGGCTTATACTCGAGTCAAGGAAAAAAATGTCCTCTCCGACGGGTTTAAGGTTTAAAAATGGCGCCGCCCGTCGCATACATGTTACCGCGCACGCGCCGCCGCCGCTCGTGTAATTTCGGCTATTGCCGGCGCCGCTCGGGAGAGGCATAGCCGAAAGTATACGAGCGGCGGCGGCGCGTGCGCAATGACGTGTCAGCGCCGGGCGGCGCCATTTTTAAAATGAAGGCGCCTCTGGAACAGGTAAGTGAAACAGCTTCACTACCTGCCATGGGCTGCGGGCACACTACAAGGGATGCAGTGCTGCGGGCATGGTCCACATGTACCATGCCCACAGCACTGCATCTCCTGTAGTATGCCCACAACCCCGGATCCTCTAGTACCATGCCAGTACCCTGCAATCTCCTGCACCATGCCAGTACCCTGCAATCTCCTGCACCATGCCAGTACATGCATTCTCCTGCACCATGCCAGTACCCTGCAATCTCCTGCACCATGCCAGTACCCTGCAATCTCCTGCACCATGCCAGTACCCTGCAATCTCCTGCACCATGCCAGTACCCTGCATTCTCCTGTACCATGCCAGTACCCTGCATTCTCCTGCACCATGCCAGTACCCTGCATTCTCCTGCACCATGCCAGTACCCTGCATTCTCCTGCACCATGCCAGTACCCTGCATTCTCCTGCACCATGCCAGTACCCTGCATTCTCCTGCACCATGCCAGTACCCTGCATTCTCCTGCACCATGCCAGTACCCTGCATTCTCCTGTACCATGCCAGTACCCTGCATTCTCCTGTACCATGCCAGTACCCTGCATTCTCCTGTACCATGCCAGTACCCTGCATTCTCCTGCACCATGCCAGTCACCCTGCATTCTCCTGCACCATGCCCGCCGCCCTGCATTCTCACCCTAGGCTTATACTCGAGTCAATGATTTTTCCCATCTTTTTGTGGTAAAAGTAGGGGTCTCGGCTTATACTCGGGTCGGCTTATACTCGAGTATATACGGTATATGTTTCCATTAAAAACTCTCCTATTACTAGCTGCCCAGATTATACCAGCGGAGACAACATAAAAATCAATAATCAAGTAAAGGTAAAATAACATCTGTAAGGAATATAAATAGGAAAAGTTCTTCAGAGGGTTTATATTTTACTGAAACTCCCTGCTGAAGTAATTGTCATGGGAAATACTATTTTAGAAGATTGAAGTCTAAAGGAACGGTCTCCAGTGGCTCAAAGGAGGTTTCATGAAACCTTGTAGGCCTGTGGATAAATCTCATGGGGGAACAAAAATATATACTGCTACTGCTAGATTAAAATAAATCTTGTGAAAAGTGTTTTCCAAAAAGGTAAGTAGTAGTATTATTTTCCAAACTGACAGAGCAGTAGTCGGGTGTATCTAAAACAAGAAAAATTATATATTAAGCTTAAAGGGGTTGTAAACCCTCGTTGTTTTTTTTTTTTTTAAATAAAAATTCCAAACATGTCATAACTTACCTGCTCTGTGCAATCGTTTTGCACAGAGCAGCCCTGATCTTCTTCTTCTAGGGTGGCCCACCGTCACTCCAGGCCCCTCCTCTTCATCGGGTTCCCGCACAGAAAGCCGCTCTCCCTGGGGGCACCCGTGCGGGTCCCGCTGCCGCTTCCATTGACATAGACAGCGCAACTCGGCCCCACCCCCTGCTTCCATGTCACTGAGTTTGATTGGCAGCAGCAGGAGCCAATGAGGAGAGAGACATTGGTTAGAGCCGCTGCACTCATGGACATCGCTGGATCAGATCGGGCTCAGGTAAGAAAAAGGGGGGTTCTGGGGGGTGCCAGAGCACAGAAGTTTTGTTCACCTTAATGCATATGTAAAAGGGTGGATGTAATTCCGCGCTTAGGATGGGTATATATGTAAGGATTAACACCACACCTGGCTGCTGCCCACTTCAGAAAATGCAACCCTATAAGGGGAGCATTCAAAGAAATTGGAAGGGAAAGGGAAGTGATTGGCGCTGCCTGGTGGGGTGCTTAGGGGATAAGATCTTACTATACTGGTGGTAGGTTGTTGTATGGGGATGTATACAAACACTGCTGGTAGGATCTATGCGTAATATGTTTAGATAATTTGGCGTGGCAGATATCAAACTAA
Source organism: Pelophylax lessonae (assembly GCF_965119305.1). NCBI lineage: Eukaryota > Metazoa > Chordata > Amphibia > Anura > Ranidae > Pelophylax > Pelophylax lessonae. The sequence continues at coordinate 205,192,756 of NC_138775.1, read as the reverse complement.
TATAAATCTAGACAGGTTTATGTGCAAAAAACATCAGATAATAACTTATTTAAAATATATCAGCAAAAATATATACCATAAGTGCAATCGTGCAAAAAAGGTGCAAAAGTGAGTGGCAAATGTGAAGTAATAAAACACTATTGCAATGATGGAGTTCAATAAATAATAACCAGTAATAAATTAACATCCATAAAAACGACAATCGATAAATATGATCATAAGTGTACCAATAAATATAAGTGCGAAAATAAATATATATATATATATGACTACCAATAAATAAGTGAGTGCAAAAGTGCAAAAGTGCAAATATTCTCTTGAAAAATAAAAATGAAAGAAATGATGAAAAAAAAAATATATATATATATAGCAGTATCAGAAATGTGTCCGTATAATTGATCAAATAAATAAGTCCAAACGCATGTGCAGTCTCGGTGACTTTAAATCCAGAAAGAGTCCTAAATAAGTGCAATCCGTATATGGTGGTAAAAGGTGCTCCTTTATCTATGCCCAAAAGTATGGTGGGTGGGCGGAAAGAAGAAGTGTTCCCCTGAGCCTGGGGTCCTGCGCTTACCAGATTCCCTTACCCCTACAGGGGTAAACAGCGGGTCGATTATTAGGGGATCGCTCCCACACTCTGGCAATCAGGATGTTCCCAGATCTCGGTTCCTCTCCTTATTGGTGTATAGATGTCAGCTCAGTATATGTGTATAGAAGTCCAGTGCAGTACCGGGTATATGGGAGAAAAGGGAAGCAGCCTCCAATAGTGTAATATAGTTTGTAAAAAGGCTTTATTCAAATAAAAGACAAGTACTCACATATTATAAAACCAAATAACTTATAACTATAAAATTATAAAACCAATTAATGCATATGTAGCACCCTTCTGGGTAGGTGCTAGAAGAGAGAATACCGTTTTTGGATCTTTTCTGCTTACCAGAGAGATTGCCAGGTAAATTTGCTCTCTGCCTACCAGAGTGCAGGATCTGTTAGTGAGGTCTGCTCAATGTGCTCATGTGCAGCTCAGCTTGTCTGAAGTTTTTCACACTGGTCCAATGGGAAGGCATATTGGACAGTGGGAGGAAACCTGACAAAAGAGTGCACAGGCATTTAGTACAGCCCTGGTGATCGGCAGAGGAAAGTGCCTTGGTGCATACTGGGATACTCTATAAATGCCAAGGGCACATGTGCTCAGGGTCTTTCAGCTGGAGAGTGGGATCCCGGAGAGAGGGGACAGTTGGCCTTCCTCTGTAGAAGCTGCCATGTGGCCTCAGGTGGTCGATCTGAGGGCTGGAGAGTCAGAGAGGAGCTGAACAGCTCAGTTTGCTGCTGCTGCTTCTCCTCCCCCCAGCTCTCATGCAGCTGAGAACAGAAGGAATGGGATCACTTATAAAAAAGAGAAAGAAAGGTATTTATATTGTTTTTTTAATATCTACTCAAAAATATTTTGCCTTTAATTTCTATTTTAAACTGAATGGGTTGTTTTACAATGTGATGATTTACAATATAGGATTGAAGAGGTAACAAAGGTAGTAACTGTACAGTAATAAAACAATTTGGAGGCGACTAGAGTTGCAAGGGGGGAGAATGACCTATGTTTTAGCTATCTTATGTTTCCTTTCACCCACTTCTGAGTCATCCCCCTTCCTCAGCAGGTCCCTTTTGGGTTTTTTTTATTCCTAATTAGTTTCCTTCTCACATCTGCTGCAAAACCAACTGGTTCCTTATGAGTGCAAGTGTTTCATCTAGAGACTCCATGACCTAAAAAAGTAAAAATCTTAGTTACTGCGGGCAGATAAAGCCCATCTCTTTGCAAAATGAAAGTATAAAAGCCAAAACTTATTTTTTTTTTTCCATTGAGTAGCAAATTATTTAGACTCCTGTAAGATTTTTTTTTTTTTTTTCCGCCATCTGTGTCTTGTTTAAATGATTTTCCTTCACTTGCTGTCCTGTGGATACAAAAGGAGGGAGAAAATTTCCCTAAAGTGATAGCTGGAACATGTGTCCCGATCAGAAGAATTCCCCTCTGTTTATATTCTGGTGGAAACTTTAAAGGGTAACTCCACTTTCGTGGGGGAAAAAAATAGCAGAAAATACAATATAGCGTATACAATTGCGACACAAATCATATTGTAATTGAATGTTATTAAAAATTACCTTTTCTTTTCAATCTGCAGCTGTTGTTATTTTCTGTAAATGCAATACAATATGGCTACCTGGAGCTGTTCTGTACACAGAATGTATACTGACCACACCCCAGAAACATCATTTCCTGCTTGTGTGATTCGCTCACCAATTTTTCCAGAAGTCTGCCTAAGATACAAGTCAGATTTCTGGCATCCCCTGCAACAAAAATGTCATTTTTGGTGAGATACTCCCAATAGGAACACATAAAGGGATGCAGGCCCAGCAGATTTCCTCATTAGAGCCCTGCAGCTGCCACAGCTGATAGATAATTATGAAACCACTCCCATTAGACCCACTCAGCACAGAGGAACAAACAATGATTTCTTCAGAATAACAAAAGGTAGGAATCTGCAACAACGTTTGTTAAAATCCTTGTAATGTACAGAGATCACCCCGAGGGGAATGCTTTTTTCTCAACAAAAGTGGAGTTACGCTTTAAGGTTTATATTTGACCTCTCTTTTAGTCAGAGAGTGAATCTCCCTAGCAGGGACATAGACAGCAAAAGAAAAAATTCCTCATCGCTTTATCCAAAACGAAAACTCTTGCCTTTAGTTATACTAAACTTCCACCCCAGGCCTAATGATTAAGTTTTTTTTTTTTTTTAATGCTTGCAAAGCTGTTTTATACTCACCCAAGGCTGCTGTCCATGTCCTTTGCAGCGCCTATTCTGCGAGTGAAATCCAGTGATCCAGCTCTGCAATCTGTGCCTGCACCTGCCTCTTTCCTTGTTGTGATGTCATCATGCTAGGGTTGCCACCTTTTCTTCAAGCCTACCCGAACACTTTAGCGGCACACAATATTTTTTTTTTTTTTTAAAGGGGGAACACAGTGAGGATGGAGGCTCAGACATTGACACCTTTCATCCACAATGTATCTGACGTTTGCTGAGCTTCAAACTTCCAGCCCACACATCCCCTTCATGAGGTACAGAACACCGGGTATTGGAGTGTGGACAGGGCCGGCCTTTGGGGTGTGCGAGCTGTGCGGCCGCACAGGGCGCCATGGGCAACAAGGGCGCCGTTCGGCCATTACAGCTCGCAGAAGATCAGGCTATTCAGGCCGCACAGCGGGAGGTAAGCGGCGACCGCGGCCTGGACAGGGTTAACACAGGCCGCGGCTGCCGCTTACCTCCCGCTGTGCGGCTGTGCCTCGGTCACCTCTCGCTCACCTCACCTACTGCTGCAGCCTGTCTGAGGCGAGCTGTGTATTACACACAGCTCAGCCTCCGATCCACGCACGTTGACAGATCCCTCCTCCCTGCAGGGATCGTCAGCTCCTCCTCGCCCCGCCCTTCTCCTCCCGCCCCGCCCACACTCCCCGGGGATGTGTGGGAGGGAAGTTTAAAGAAAAGTGCAGACAGCGTGAGGTAAGGTAAGTGAGGTCTCCTTCAAAAAAATGTTAGGGGGGTCTCTGATGTGGGGGGCTCTGTGTGAGGGGGGCTTTGTGGGGTGGGCTCTGATGTAAAAGGGCTTTTTGTGGGGGGTCTGTGATGTAAAGGGGGCTCTGATGTGGGGGGCTCTGTGGGGGGGGCTCTGATGTAAGGGGGCTTTGTGTGGGGGTCTGCGATGTAAGGGGGCTCTGTGATGTGGGGGCTCTGTGTGTGGGGGGGGCTCTGATGTAAGGGGGCTTTGTGTGGGGGTCTGTGATGTAAGGGGGGCTCTCTGATGTGGGGGCTCTGTGTGGGGGGGCTCTGATGTAAGGGGGCTTTGTGTGGGGGGTCTGTGATGTAAGGGGGGCTCTCTGATGTGGGGGGCTCTGTGTGTGGGGGGGCTCTGATGTAAGGGGGCTTTTTGTGGGGGGTCTAATGTAGGGGGGGCTCTCTGATGTTGGGTGGGCTCTGTTTGGGGGGGCTCTGATGTAAGGGGGGCTTTGTGTGTGGGGGGGTCTGTGATGTAAGGGGGCTCTCTGATGTGGGGGGCTCTGATGTAAGGGGGCTTTGTGTGGGGGTCTGTGATGTAAGGGGGGCTCTGTGTGGGGGGAGCTCTGATGTAAGGGGGTCTCTGATGTGGGGGGTCTCTGATGTAAGGGGGTCTCTGATGTAAGGGGGTCTCTGATGTAAGGGGGGCTAGGTGTGTGTGTGTAGGGGGTCTCTGATGTAAGGGGGCTCTTTTGTGTGGGGTCTCTGATGTGAGGGGGGCTCTGTGTGGGGGGTCTCTGATGTTAGGGGGGCTTTGTGTGGGGGGTCTCTGATGTGAGGGTCTCTGATGTAAGGGGGGCTTTGTGTGGGGGTCTCTGATGTGAGGGGGGATTTGTGTGGGGGGTCTCTGATGTGAGGGGGGCTCTGTGTGGGGGGGGGTCTCTGATGTTAGGGGGGCTTTGTGTGGGGGGTCTCTGATGTGTGGGGGGGTCTCTGATGTGAGGGGGGCTTTGTGTGGGGGGTCTCTGATGTGTGTGGGGTCTCTGATGTGAGGGGGCTCTGTGTGGGGGGACTCTGATGTAGGGGGCTCTAAATTAAGGGGGACTTTGTGTGTGGGGTCTCTGATGTAAAGGGGGCTCTGTGTGGGGGGTCTCTAATGTAAGGGGGGCTAAGTTATTAGTGATCATAAAAAAGAAAAGTCAAATAAAGTGGAAAAAAGGTGCAAGAAAATGCGTGCACGGTGGGGGGGGGGTTTGTGCGCCACAGGATTAGCTCGCACAGGGCGCCTGAACACCTAAGGCCGGCCCTGAGTGTGGATGGGCAGACAGAGGGGAAGGGGCAGAAGGAGGAGGACCAGATCAAGCCCTCTCTCCTCCCCTGTCTGGGAGTGGGGCCCGTGTGCACACCTATGTACTCAGTGGTTGTGATACTCGGTTACTTGGGGAGCCACAGTCCATTCTGAATACTTTGTCCGGGTTTTAGGTGGTCTGAAACCTGCACAAACAATTTAAAACCCGGACTACCTGGCCGAATCCTGGACAGACGGCAACCCTACATCATGCCCCACCTGGATCCTAAATGTACCCTACTGCTGGCCAGCCAATAGGAAGTTTCCAAGTCACCCAGGAAGAGATGAAGAGATGAGGACACCTGAAGAAGGACTCTATCAGTCATCATAGATTATAGATGAGCTTAACTCCCCTGAGCTTGGCTCAAGCAGGGATTCAATAAACTGAATCTAAATCCCATTAACCTCCCTGGCGGTCTGATTATGTCAGGATTTCTGTGCTAAAAGCGGTACATTCTTTTGCATGGAAATCTGTTGTTTTACATTTTAAAACTCACCTTCCCCTGCAATCCCCCGCCTTCCTCCCGCTTTGTGCTCGGCCGATGCCGGCACCTGTCTTCTGGTTCCCTTCCCTGCGAGTATTGCGACGCAGGGAGGTGGAACCGGCGACAATTTCAAAAATGTAAATACACAAATGACATGATATAAAGTTGTGATCCTAAGGGATTATACTGTATCATGCCATTTCACCACAGGATTTCAACTGGTGACTTTTCCAGTGCCCTGCCTGTGCTTTTCCAGTTCTTTGTGCCTGGAAAATTGAGAACGACCATGGTGTCCAAAAATCGTTCTTTTTGCGCAAAAGCGCTTTTAGACGAACTGGAAAAAAGCAAAAAGCGAAACTGAGTTACTTGAAGAACTGAGCAATATCGATTCGTGGGAAAATTCATCATCAGGTATGGAAAGTGACGATAGCGACGATTCTGATGTCTCTTTCTGGCACATAGCTCTGTTGGAAATTCTGGAGAAACTTTTGATATACTTCTCAAATTCCACAAGCTATGTGCCAGAAAGAGACATCAGAATTGTCGCTGTCGTCACTTTCCGTACATGATGACGAATTTTCCCACAAATCGAGTGTGGCTCGGGGTTACCGCTTTTGGTACTGCAAGTTAACCCCGAGCCACACTCGGGAATACCGCCAGGGGGGTTAAACGCAATAGGAGTAAAATCTGTTATATCAAAAATGCTAATTTTCTGGGCTAGTAGGCAAAGAGTAAGAAAAAAAAATAGCTTGGGGGTGGGGGTGGTGTTCACTGCCCTGGGGAACATGTACCAATGCAAAAAACAAAAAAAAAATATTTAATTGGGCTGGAGGCAGTGATTTTTAAAATGCCTAAAGTGAAACATTAAAAATGCACAATTCCTTTCATTGCCTGGGGGTGACCAAATTCCACATGTGGATGGTCACATCTCCGTACAGGAAGTGCTGCAGCAGCATCGACATTTACAAGATAAAAAGGTGTTTGAAATCGCTGGCAAATGACATTTGCCTGCTAGTTTCTTTAAAAAAACAAAAAACAAAACTGCACACTCCAAAATGTACCTCAAGTATTCCTCAAGTATTCCTATTACAAGGAATGTAAACATCCCTTGTAATGGGAATGGAACATGACAGGTCCTCTTTACGGAGAGCCTGAGATAAAAAAAAAAAAAGAAAACAATCTCAGCTTCCCAGCAAAGCAGTGTTTACATCTGCTGGCGCTGGAAGTGACGTCATAATGTAGCGCCCGGCCTACAAGGGTCATAGAGCTGGCTGGGGACCATAAGGTCCTTGGTCAGCCCCATGGTAATCGGCCGCCCCCGGCTGATTCATTCTCTGACTCGCCAATCGCTTGGGTAAGTTGGTAGAAGCATTGGAGGGCGGGGAAGGGGGCGTTGGGGGGTCAGTGTTTACATCTGCAGTGGCCAGAAATGACATCATACCTGGCCTGCAAGTGTCATAGAGACGGCTGGAGACCATCTGGTCCTCGGTCAGCTCTATAGTAAACGGCCGCCGCTAGCCGATTCTATCTCCGGCCCGCCTATCACACAAGGGAGCTGGTAGAAGCACTGGAGGGCGGTGGGAGGGGGGATATCCCCTCCCGCCGCCTGTAAAAACAATCAAGCGGCTGAACAGGATTCATTCAGATATCCCCACTTACAGCCCAGGATGTCACATGACCTCCTACGGTATGGAAGTGGTTAATAATTCACAACAAAATAAAAAGTAAAATGTCCCCTATTGTAAATCCATTGTCAATTACGATGTCTGCCGTCCCATTGAAAGAAAAAAAAACAGATGGACCCAGAGCACATGACTGATCCGGACGCTACTCCTCACCAAATGACAGCTCCCCGAGCTGTCATCAGTTCCCACTTCAATCTGCTTCTATACATGATGTTTGGACCCCGACAAACATCATGAGGGCTGAATGGGCAAAAGTTTGGGCGTCTGTCTGAATGCTCAAATAGCCAAATTTTGACCCAAACCTAGGTTTTAGACTGAACCATTGAGTGAGTCTTTGGGAATGTAGAATGTGACTTGTGTATGTCTCTGTATTTGATCTTACAGAATAATACACTATTCAGTAACTACCAATGGTATAGCAAGGTTGCTTTGTTTTTCCTTCCACATTACGCTGATGGAAATCAGTCAGTGTGTGTTTATCAGCTAGAAGTAATTCACTGCTTGCCCATTTGTTATATTAGGTGGGACATTGTATGTGCAGAAGGTGTTATAAATAAAGACGACCAATACATAAAAGTCTACATCACACACTATACGGCTATCATGCTCAATATGGTGGGCGGTGAAGCGAAAAGACAGATGGCACAGTCCTCCAGTGGAATCTTTCCGCTATATTACCAGCTTTTCAAATTAGTAGCAAACAATATTTATTTACACAGTGTACCAAAACATTCCAGTGTTTCAGGACTACAAACAGCTGAATCTGTCCACATTGTGAAAATATTACCTCTCCTCCTGCCCTGGTGGTTGGTCACCGTGACAGGAAGTGAGTGGAAATCTCCTCTACAGGGACACAGGCAGCAATAAAATCCCTACAGAATTTCAAAAGCCTTCTTTAATTAAAGAATATATATCTGTAGTTCTTAAAGAGGAAGTAAACGCCTCCTTTTTTTTTTTTTTTAGTTTTCTTTCTTCCCTGCAAAGTAAATGCATAATGTGCTAGTATGCATCGCATACTAGCACATTATGTGACAATTACCTCCAGACGAAGCCCTTGTCGTCTCCGCTGGAGGCCGCATCCATCTTCTGCAGTCTTCCTTCCTGGTCTATGGACTTCGGCTATGCTACTTGTCGGGAGCCGCTTGATGTCACTCCCGCGCATGCACGCGGGAGCCGCCGGTCATGGCACAGGGCTTTGAAGAAATGGCGCTGGTGGCCATTTATTCACAGCGCATGCGCCGATGACGTCATTGGCTGCATGAAATGTAAATATCCCCTAAACGGTTCAAGTTTAAGAGATATTTACAGTACCTATGGGTAAGCCTTATTAAAGGCTTATTTATAGGTAAAAATTATTGGGATTGGGTTTACAACCACTTTAAAGGGTAAGTTCACCTTTAAAAACAGTAAAATAAATGCACATTCTTCGGAGCCTGTGATCAGCAGATTGTGGGTGCAATGCAGACTGTCAGTGTAGCTGTCTGCCCTATACCTCCGATACAGGCAAATTGTTACTTCAGTCCAGGAAGAGTCAATGAACTACAAGGATGCTCACCAGCGCCATCGTAGTTTATTGAGAACGACAAGCCTGCAAAGGCTGTAGGTACTTGTAGTCTATTCATTCACAGAACAGTTTTATTCAGTCCATTTCCATATTTTCTAGGTATTCCATCAACATTAGTCAGTATATTGGGTCATAGACACATTGTTATACTGATCAGACCACATATAGCAATTGTAAGTACATATGCACGTTATCTTCTGCAGATGACAAACACCCTCAGATGTACTGTATAGTCAGTGGGTCTACAACCCTATGATCACCTTCCATGTTCCACTCACACAATACAAGCAGATTGTACATTCTTCTTTGGATCCACCGCCAATGGATTGGGTGGTTTGAGTTTTACCCCATAATGCAAGAGATTTTAAAGTGTTTGTTACCCCAACATTTCATATTCCTGATATGTGTCTGCTGTACCATGTACTTGCATGAGAAAGTATCTTGTTCTCTTTGTATTGCTTCCTTTATGTGAAATCCTTGGTGTTCCTGCTAGTCCCCTTGCTTTCCTATTAAAAACTGACCACACTAAGCAGAAGAGCACGTCATGGTCAGTTCTCTAGCTATGCTGGAAGCTCAGTGTGCTCTCCTCCGATTATCAGACTTGTCCTGACACAACCCTGCTGCACAGCCATTTACTGGCAAGCTCAGTGTGCTTCTGTTTCTTCTCCCTCCAGCTCTTACGCAGCTGAGAACAGAGGGAATGTGATCGCTTATAAAGAAAGGAAAAACGGTATTTTTAATGTTTTTTTTTTATATACAGTATCTCTAAAAAAATGTTTGCCTTTCATTTCTGTTTTAAACTGAATGGGTTGTTTTACAAGGTGATCGTGGGTTTAAATGATTGTGCAGTCAGATTGTACAGTGTATGAATAATTTTTGGATACATTTTACAATTTCTTTAATTTATTCGTCCTAAGTCAAAATTTTACCAGAGTGTATTATTTTTTTTTTAAAGTGCTCTGTGCTCCCAGTGCCATAAGATTATATACATATATTCTCTTCCGTTGTTTCTTATCCTCCACTGTTCATCACCACCACACTTGCACACTCACCAGATGACTATGGGCTCTTTCACACGGGCGATCCGATCAGATCCGCCTGTCAGTTTTTTAGGCGGATCTGATCGGATCCTCCATGCAGCTCTATGGGGCATGGAGGATCCTCCGCTGACACCCGCATCCGATCCTGTGCTTGAAATCTGGACGGACGGAAACCCTATTTTTCCATCCGATCAGTAATCGGATCGGATCTGATGAGAGCGGACAAGCGATCTAACTCTCATCCGATCCCCTATAGAGGGCAGCGGGGGCTGAGACACCTCCCTCTCCGCTCTGCAAGCGGAGACTGAGCTGTCATCCGCCCGGCTCAGCGGGGATCGCGGATCGATCCCCGCTGAGCAACACGGATCCGCCTACGGAGCGGACCGTGTGAAAGAGCCCTATGACCTCTATGGAAAGAGTAAAGTCAAAATGCCCTTTTCCCCCCCTAGGACGCAGCGGGAGTGGTGAGATATTGAGGATGGTCTGTGCTCGCACTGAGACAGTGGAGTCGGCTGGTTATGCAAAAGTAATTCAACCCGGGTGAAAGGGGAATGTACTTTATAATGTAAGCACATATATTGATAGTTTTTTGAGATTATATTTAAATAAAAAGCTTTTACGCTATTAGAGTTCTCTCTCTTCCATTAATTTTCTCATCCGATAATTACGCTGGAGTGGACAAGCTGCTGCCTAGGATTATTATCCCCTTGGGGGAAAAGGGCATTTTGACCATACTCTTTCCAGAGAGGTCATGGTCATCAGGTGAGTGTACAAGTGTGGTGGTGAAGAACGGTGGAGGATAAGAAAAATAAAAGAGAATATATGTACTGAATATCATCTTCTGGCACTTTGAGTACAGAGCGCTTTAAAAATTGACATCACTGATTGATTTACCGAGGAACAGTATTGGGAAGCAATTGGACACTTTGTACAGTATATAAAATAATAAGACTGTCTCACTAATAAGATAGGAAAGGCGATTTTCTTTTATTTTTTGATGGAAATGATTTATGCACAGAAGCACTTTATGTGAATGATGAATTTATATATTTCACATGGTTGATTAATAGTAGATAATAGCACCAGGATAACACAATTGAGCACTGTGTACTGAGGTTTAATAATTAAAAGAACATTGATTGTGTTTTACACAGCAGCTGTTACTATAGAGATCGGTAGCGTGGGTATTTTTGGTATATGCTATACAGGTATATTATTTTATAATAGGTGTTATTAACACTAGTATTATTATTATTTTTTTTATGATTGTACAATAAGATAGTATAATGTATGGTTCAGGGTTTTTTTAAATATACATTATTCTTATTAGGTCAATTTATTACTGAAAATGAATCATTTTAATATTAATGATTATTAAAGCGGAGTTCTGGCCTCAAATACCTTTTTTAACCAAAAATACCCCTATAATACTAATCCATCGCCCTTTACAGAACCGCTATTCTCATACTTACAAGGTGTACGGTATTGGATTTTAGTCAAAATCTTACTTTTAAAAACGCAGTCTGAGCGCGGCGATCTTGGATGTGGGCATCTAAAGCCGCAGTGTAAACTGCTGTGTCCTTCTTCCTGATTCCAGGGAGTGTTCTGGGAGTTCTTCCTGATTCCAGCCTCCTGGGAGTGATGACAAACAGCTCCCAGGATGCAATGCAAAGGCGGAAGTGATGTTGGTGGCCGTGGCCACAGAGGGGGGAGAAGGAGGAAGTACAATCAAAAATGCCCTGAAAATAAGGTAAAGGACCCCCGAAAAAATTTGACAATGCCCAATTGTTGATCAGCATAGCAAGCACTCCAGGAATCACTAAAGTTGCAAAATAGGCCGGAATTCCGCTTTAAAATAATTATTATTAACCATATTAACCATTATATACAGCGGCAGGTTCCCACGAATTGCTGTACCTGTACGGCGGTTCGCAGGAGTGATCTTGGGGGCGCATGCGTGCCCACTCGCCAGCATGGAAGCCGATCCACAGGGTCAGCCACGGCGAATGCCGCCAGGCACCCACGACCGCTCCCCTTGAAGAGAGAACGGCGATCTGCTGTTGTAAACACAGCAGACCATTGTTCTCTCAGGACCCAATGCAGAGCTCCTGCGTTCCTCCTATTTAGGAACAAAGGTCTCTGTGTTAATTTCACCACCCCCCCCCCCCCCGTTAGAACACACCCCCTAGAGTCAAATTTAACTCTGTGAGCGCCCCTGGGTTAACCCCTCCCCTGCCAGTGTCATTATTACAGTAACAGTGCATATTTTTAGCACTAATTACTGTAGTGATGTCACTGGTCCCCCCAAAAATGTAAAAAATGTCAGTTAGGGGTCTGATCTGTCCGCCGCAATGTTGCAGTCCCGCTAAAAATCGCTGATCGCCACCATTACTAGTAAAAAATAAATAAAAATGACATAAATCTTTCCCCTAGTTTGTAGCCCCGACAAAGTACTGAGTGTATACCATACTGTACATGGAAATACTATTCAGTAAGCCAACATTTCTGTATTCAAAATCTTTTTTTATTGGTCTTATGTAATATTCTAATTTTCTGAGACACTGAATTTTGGGTTTTCACAAGCTGTCAGCCATAATTATCAAAATTAAAAGAAAGAAATACTTGAAATATATCACTCTGTGTGTAATACATCTATATAAAATATGAGTTTCACTTTTTAAATTGAATTACTGGAATAAATTGACTTTGTGATGTTCTAATTTTATGAGATGCATCTGTACATTCCCCTTGAAAAGGTAAGTAGTTCATATGTTTCCTGTAGGGAAATTCTGCTGGCCAACACTTTGGCCATAAGCTCATACACATGTATAGGGATAAGACCTCTTGCTGTATGGAGTCCTTCAATGTATCCACAGAGGAGCTAAGAGCATGTAGGAAACCCTCTAGGTTTCTGTTCTTTGAGGTATCACCACTAGTATGATTCCTCTCTTCGTCGTGTGATAAGCCCAAGCTTTGGCCCACATGTACAGGTGCAATTGCCATCGTAAGGCTGCTCCCGCCAAAGCATCTTAAATACCAGGTCCTCGTCCACTGGGTTTCATCAAGATAGGAAGCTCCTGGATCCACCTACTCACTCCATTTCTTAGTGAACTCACGTTCATAGAGTATGACCGAGTGAACTTTTTTTGGTGAAACAAACAACTTGTCAAGGTTATCCTAGTCCATGTGCAACATCCTAAGACAAGGATGTACAGAAAATAATTGAGGATGATGTAATGGCTGCCATAAGCCAAATCGTGTACTCTTTGGAACAGAGGAATTTGGAAATGGTAACTTTAAATTGGTCCAGGCTACCTTTGCATGAAAACACACACAGTCCTTTTTGTGTCTGAGAAAGACCCCTGCCCCTGGGGTTCTTTCAGGAGTAGATTTCTTGAATAAGGATTATTTTGTGTTCCCTTCTACCAAACAGTCTTGTCTTCCTTTACCTCATCCTCCACTGGTTTTACTGTAAACAGTGAGGGGGGGGGGGGGGGGATTAGGAGTGCTTCTGCTTGTGGCCAAGGTGGTCAAAGTCAGCAAGTATTCTGGAAGGTTGCTACTATACTCATCGAGAATTCCTCCCTTGTCAGAAGGGACTGGAGAAAAGATGCCCCAGAGGGTAGAATTATTAGATGAAGGTAATCGGATCTGCAAGAAACACGTTGTGCACAGGTTCCTTGAACGTAATTGGACCCCTAACCTCCTCTTCTTCTATGTTGATGAGACATGACCTGCTGGCACGTACAGTTTATACCTACGATACTTTGCTAGGAACAGTGGTCTAAGTCAGTTGAGAGGACACTGAGCACCAGTGTGCTGGTTATTCCAGATTTTCACGAAATCTTCCAGTTTCTCCAGCACCGCTCCATTAGCTTCCCTAGCTGAGCTGTCCCCAAAGCCTCTATCGGGGGCCATACTGTGTATGTGGACAGCCCAATTTGTTCCTGAGTGACTGCAAGGGGCAGAGAAAAACTCTAAACCCCCTGCATTTGGCACCAAGAGCTCCCTGGACCACTCCTAAGCTCCACTACTGCTTTATACTGCTCAGGATGGCCCTGGAAGCTAGTCAGTGTGCACAAACAATGCATATAGTAAATTTAAAAAATATAACTGCTGCTGAGGGCCACTTTTATATCCTGTCCTGGGTTATGGGGGTCACTAGCAAAGGATACCAGCAGGACTACCTAAGGGTGCTCCCCAATCCATGACACAGTACCTCCTTGGGGAACCAAATTTTTACCCATCATAGCGGGTAGTGCCACAATGGCCTTGGACTCCTCAGCTAGGGATTACTGCCCTGGACCTCTGTAGCACCCTATTTGTACACAAGGCAATATCTTTTTTTGCAGAGTGACCAGCAACACGTATCCAGAGCAGAGTCCCGGTACCATTACTCTAAAAAAAGCAAGTCTCTTAATCCCAGATGGAACTGTTGAGAACTGTTGAGAAGCTAGCTACATTTTCATGCAGAGATGGCACCTAAAACACTAACAACAAAACTGAAGCTTGGCGAACGGGAAGGGGGCTTCCTTTGCCTGTGTCTAATAACTAGAATGTGGCAGCATAACCCTATTATAATGGAGATGATGATGATACCCTGTGCCCAAGGATGTACAATAAAGAGATTAGTATTTATAGAAGTACAGTATGCAAGTTCGAAAAGGTTGAAAAACCCTGATGTGTAAGACCAGCAATGAGTTAAGAGGCATATGCAATCTAAAATATTAATACACTGTATGATTCTTCATAATTGTGTTTATCTGCTGTGGTGAAGCTCTCTAATGTTAGTGACCCGTTCTTGTTGATACTGAACTGAAAAAAATAACCTCACGTGCCTCTGTGGCTTTTTGTATTTTTCCAGTAACATGCAGATAAAAATAGTTATATACATTATAAACAGCAGATGGCAGCAAACTCCTCTGTCACAGCTGTGTTCAGAGTGCTCAGGTTGATTTTGTAGCTCTATGTCATTACTGACCTAAATGTGTATATACTGATTAAAACTATTAAATATTATTTAGCGTGACCTGACATTTGTTTCAAGGGACAATTACACCAAAGGCAAAATCTAGCTGCGCATTTATTTTGCTGAATATAGATGATGAATGTTTTAGAAAAATCAAAGCATCAGTAATTGTAAATGCTCTGTAATTTAAGAGATGGACCAGCACTAATAAAATAGACAATATGAATCTAGCATATATTATATCCTGACCAGCTGAGATGACTTTCTTCTAATCCAGCAGTATGTAGGATAATGATTTGCTTTTACAAAAACTGGAGGAAAACTGAATTATTAAATTTGTTGGTCTGCTTTTTCTAGTAAATTTAAGGCCAGCAGCAGGAAACTAAGTCATTTATATTATCCTTTGGTGTGCTTACTGGACAGTAATCTAGCCATTCCATCAGCTTGATCCAACAGCAACCCTCTGCACCAACTTGGATAGGACTTGTAAGTTTCAGCACAGACACAGCAAACTTATCCCAATGGAATGTGTGTGTTCTTGGGCAGAGTTGTGCTTTAGAATATCTATCTTGCACATAAAATCAGTTTCATATACAAAGTTAAAAGGTGCCTAGTGCTCCTTCACCTTCTGAAAATGCTAGTTGCCTGGTTTCTATTCAGGTGCTCCTATTTCAGCATTTTGAGATATGGACTAGTAACAAGCACGAAGATAAGGACTTCTGAATTTTCAATTTTTGGGGCCCATTTTATGTGTGTAGTGAGTGACTGTGGTTCCAATTTTTAGCACTGAGTGTTTCAGGTTTATCCTTCTGTCTGCTGCAATTTTTAGTGGCTGGAATTCTTTAGCCAGTAATATTTTTTCAATAAAGAGTTTTTTGCATTTATTCCAGTGTTGAGCCTTGATTGCAACTTCTTCACAGGGACTCTGCGCTTTTTGGACCCCTTGTTTTTCTTTTGTCCAACATGAAGAGAAGGACTTCTGAATTTTCCGTGACTTGTGGCAGCATAGTAACTCAAAGTACTGAGAACCTGGGATCAGAAGAATAGGTAAAATAAAAAAAGAATATAGTGAAGCGCTCAGTCTAGGAAAAGTGTTACAATACTTATATATATATATCAGAAATACCAAAAAAAAAAATTTCAATGTGAGACTAATCAAACAACATTGTTTAAAGTGCAGCAGCATAAATATGAATATAAGTGTTTACTATGCAGCCAGTATAGGCGCAACGCATCAGTGGGGCCATGACGTCATCATGCTGGGCATAGTGAGAACACCATTTTGCGGAGGTTTACATCATGGATGTACTACTCCTTACTTTCGCTACATGCGATTCTAATACATTTTCTTGCCAGAAGCATTTCTTTTAATTAAAATAAATGTATTTTAGCGGGCTACACTCTTAGTACCTCCTTTTGTGCTTTCGCATGGGAATACCAATTGGAGAGTGGCAGAAACATTTAAGGGACCAGGAGTCTGGCTGACACTATTATGTATCTGAAGAGTTTTTACCTCAATGTTAACGGTGGGGTCCACAAGATTAAATGAGAAGACACTCTTAGAGGTCTTTTATGCTGAAGACTTTGGTGATTACTGAGAGGATCTGAATATCGATTGCACTAGAATTGAAGTAAATGTATGGGACTTGGCTACAGGGTGTACACTTACATTCATATTTATGCTGCTGCACTTTAAATTACTTTTGCTTGATTGGTCCTACATTGAAATTGGATTGTGCATAGGACTTTTTTTTATTTTATTGGATTTGATATTTAACACTTTTTTATTCATATAGGTTGTGTATTTCTGAGATATATATATATATATATATATATATATATATATATATATATATATATATATATATTCTGAGTATTGTAATACTTATTATACAGAGAACTTCACTATATTCTTTTTATTTTTATACAATTAGTGTAGTGAGTGCACTGTTCAGTGACAGTAGCTCTGTTTTTATTTACGATTTTTTATATTTTATAATAGCGCAGGGATTATTTTCACATTTTCAGAAAGAATGGGCTGTCACAAAAATTGGTCCTGCTCTGTTGATGCATAGAGCAATTGATTCTGTATGGTATGCCACAATACATATAAGCTGCAG
Source organism: Pelophylax lessonae (assembly GCF_965119305.1). Taxonomy (NCBI): domain Eukaryota; kingdom Metazoa; phylum Chordata; class Amphibia; order Anura; family Ranidae; genus Pelophylax; species Pelophylax lessonae. Next base: position 205,176,000 of record NC_138775.1, on the reverse strand, counting down.
CACACTTTGAGCAGGATGGGTGCTTTAAACTGTACCTACATCCAAGAACAGAGATGTAATACAATTTAGTTTACTGATCCTTAAAGAAGGTTGGTGCATTCATTTTAATTTTTTAAGTCTTTTTTTTTTGCATTTTCACATGATCCACACACTTTGATAAATATGCTAAACTTTATCAATGGAGAAGCAGCTATCCCCATCTTTATAACATAGGGCAGGTGTTTTTTTAGTTACATACAACATCTATAATTTCTAACAATTCTCAACAGGCACTTAAAGCGGTTGTAAACCCTCTCTTGGAGCTTGTACCTATAGGTACTGTAAATATCTCCTAAACTTTCACCGTTTAGGAGATATTTACTTTTAATGCAGCTGATGACATCATCGGCGCATGTGCTCTGAAGGAACGGCCACCCGTGCCGTTCCTTCAAAGTCCTGTGCCATGAACGGCAGCTCCCACGTGCATGGACGGGAGTGATGTAATCGCGCCTCCGGCCAATCAGATGGCCAGAGGATGCGAACCAGGAAGCAGGACGGCCAAACATGTCGGCTGCCCTGTCGCTGAGCGCGCAGCACTGCAGGGGCTTCGTTCTAAGGCAAGTATTTCATAATGAGCTAGTATGCGATGCATACTAGCTCATTATGCCTTTGTCTTACAGGGGTTTTTTTTTTTTCCCCTTTTTTGGGGAGGGTTTACTTATTAAGTATTTAAGTATTATATTTAACAAGCCAAAAAAAGTTCATTGATCAGTTTATATATAATTTAACAATGCACTGAAACACACGTATGCACTGCATTGACATTTGTGGTGTGAATGAGCTTACTTTGAATGTTGTCCAAATGGAATATAGCATAAATAAATGCGTAGTAGCAGCAATCCGACTACAGGCATATGGTAGAGTCCTACAGCTCCCAACTTAAACATGCAAGGTCAGATCTGCTTCCATTATTTGTGTGGTCAGAAATAAACAAGAAGGGGTGACCGGCAGGATCACCAGATATTTACATACATAAAAAGGATTTACTATGGGCATTGTGAGGGACAAAAAGAAAGTGGTCCCCTGTTCAATTTAAGAAATAAAATTGCAGAGATTTACCACCGATTGTTCTACAGAAACAAACACATCCATTTTTAAGTGCTAAGTGAGAGCATCTGTCTCCTGAAGTGTAACTAAAAGCATTTTTTTTTTTAATGGTTTAGATAGAGTGGAGGGGGACTGGAACGGTCAAATTAAGGAGATTTTCCCTCTCTATTTGTACTATATACAGTTATCACCAAGAATGAAAGTGAAAGAAAATCCCAAAAGTTTGGGTTGTCACCAGAATTTCACATGATTAGTCCCAGGGGTTTTGATAGGGTAAAAGCCAATTATTAATAAACACTTTTTTTTGCTATGGGGAATACATACAGTTCTTATTTCAGACACTGGCTTACGAACATGTATGCATTATTCTCTACTCCCTTTTTCCATTTGTTCTAGTTGGTTAGCTTTAGAGCAAGGCAATATTACATTACCACATTGCCAGTTCTGATGTACCAATAAACATGTCCTTCACATCAATGACTGTATTAAGAACACTAAAAGCTCTCTGGCATTCAGATTTTGATCTCTTGCTGGCTTGTCATGAAGTGCCTGTCCATTACAGAATCAGATAAATTATTTGTAAATGACCTGAAAGCCTTTTACAACAGAAGTTAAAAAAAAAAAAAAAAAAAAAAAAAAAATCACCCCATGCTGTGATTTCTCGTTATTATTTCATTTTCAGTAAAGGGAGTATTAAAATCCTGAGAAAGCTCCAGGAAATGATATGTCCTTGTTGTAAAGCCTGACAACCTGGATATTTAATTAAAATTCTAGATGACTTCATAGAATTTGTACGCTGTAACTGTACCAGTATGTTTTAAGAAAGTGGATGGTGACCTTTTCATAATGTAGATCAGCAGAACGCTTTCAGTGAACACACAAATTATGTTTATGTGCAATAGTCTACTCAAAATATCAATATTTTAAATGTTCTCTAGGATGATGGCCAACATCTCAGGATCTATCATTCCCACATCGGTCTGTGATTTCCCTATTCTGACAGGCAAGGGAGGTATGCATATCGAAGCGCTCCAATTATTGCCATTATGGAAAAGTACTACCCATTGGCACAACCAACACATTCAAGGATACAGGGGAAAAAAAAATAAAAAAAATCGAGCACATTGGCAGCTTGGTAGTCCCCTGGTACTGCTTCTCTAAACCTGAATGTATGGAGGAAAAAAAAAAAAAAACCCAGAAGCATCATAGTCAACGTTGCAAAATATAAGTAAACACATTATTCATAGGCTATAAAACCCAGCAACAGAAGTTCTACAATACTGTTGCAGTCTTCTCATACATGAAATGTGCTCAATTAAGGGATCATAATGGGACAAAACAGCCAAAAGTAGTAAACAGGGGGTTGCTTGTAAAATCTAAAAATTACCCCACCAAATTAACTAGAGTCACCCCTAATGTGACAAAAGAGAAGGCAGTGAGTGGCTACAACAGATCCAGGAGCCGCTGGAGAAAGAACCAGCTGCAGGACTATAGAGCTTACATGCACACTGTGGCAGTTAAACAGGAACTTCATATTCCTTTGGGGATTTTAATTTATTTATTGATCTGGATTATAGGATTTTGTTGCATTTACATATATATCGTAACACACATGGTGGTTTAGCTTTTATGCTAAGGGACATTTTGGGCTTTTATATACAATTACGCAGGGTCCAAGGTCTATCTTACTACAGGTGGTACAACCCACACATTCTTAAAAGGATCATCAAAGATGGCAATGTCCAATCAGGAGGAGTACATTGCACAAGTTTCTGTTTACCACTGCTCTACCTAATCTGGTGGTTACTTTTCCAATGCACATGTCATAGTAATGGTTTGTTGGTATACTCCTACAGCAGCAAGGACTTCTTGATACTGTGAAATTTAAAATTTGTATTGCCCCCACTCACCCAAATAACAAAGAGAACACAAGTTATCCTCCCTTTAAATGGTCACTAACCCAAGATAAAATGTGCAAATATGCTGGTAGAATGAACCAACCAGCAGAGTTCCATATCTCATAGTTCTCCATCTACAGTCATCATTACAGTGGAAGTCTCATTTACCTTGCTAGAATTGAATTTCTTATTCTTTACAGAGAATGTAGCAGGAAAAATGTAAGACCCAGGGTAAGGGGCATGAGCCAGGATCTTCAGAAGGGAGGCCACACCACTGGAGTCTGAAAGGATATTGTGGAATTGGGCACATTAGTGCCTGTTACCACGAGTCTGACTTGCTGTTCGAGAGCAAGACAGGGACAGACCGTGGCAATGTATTTACACTACATAGCAAGTAGAGGATTAGTGGACTAGATAGCATACAACTGAATATATAAACTGGAATGCAGCCGTGTGGAGTAAAACGTGTGCTGTGCATATGCCAAATGAAGAGTAGTGCAGTAAGGAATGTACACCATAGTGTACAGAATGGATGCGTGTGCATTAGTGTATAGGATAAATCAGTGTTGAGTATAACCTTCAGCACAGTGTGGATGGTAGCAGTGAGCAATAAGGAATGTTTGTGTATAGAAGGCAGTGCGGAGTGCTGCAGAATATAACTTTCAGTGTGCAGCGTGGAGAATTTAACATACAACAGTCTGCGAAATGCAGAAGTAGCAGTAAACATATAAGGAGTATTTTCTAATGACCCCATGTGCCACAGATAGTGAATGAGGCTGACGTAATAGATCAATAAGTGAAGAGACCGCACTAGGACACTTTAAATGCCTAGATGCAGAGGTTAAATTTAAACAAGCATATAAAGGATTATTATACAGGATTTATATAGCTCCAACAGTTTGCACTGCGCTTTACAAAAGTATGACAAATGTCCACTGGGTTGTTTAAAAATAATAATAGTGTAAATGCCCAGAGCAGACTATTGAAGAGTAAACAAAAAGGCAGCATGCAGACTAAGGCTCCTTTCACACGGTCTGCATTCCATTGCGGACCGTTCTCTGCTCAGCGGGGATTGGCGAGCAGGCGGATGACAGCTCCATCTCCACACAGGGAGGTGTCAGAGCCCCGCTGCTCTCTATGGGGAATCGGATGAGAGCGGACCGCCCGTCCGCTCTCATCCGATCTCCTGGACGGATGCAAAATATGGTTTCCATTTGTCCGAATTTCATGGACAGGATTGGATGCGGATGGCAGCGGACATGTCGCAAAATGGGGTAACAGGGGTGCGCATTTTCACTGGTCTCACAATTCGATTACGATTATCCTATCAACGATTCGATTCCGTGATGGATCACGAATAATGCCCACGTTGTTATACAAAAATTCAAGCAGTCAAAAGAACTCCATTTTTTATTGTCATTTGGTCTTAGCGCAATATACTATTTGGGGAAGGCAATTCTCATAACCATCCCAAAAGAGGGCTACAAGTTATTTACTTTCAGTTCATTACAGAGAACAAAAGGGGCGGTCTTTACATCTTACGTCTTTGCCGTAAGAGCTGTGAAAATGTGGAATAGACTGACAAACTAGTTCTGAGTTGCTCAGCAGATTGTTTTAACAAAGACCTGAAATGTGTTTCTGTCCTAAATGCACAAAATGTAAGTGACAGAGGGATAATGGTGGTGGGGAGGAATGGGATCAGGCAGAGGGATGATGGTGGTGGGGAGGAATGGGCTCAGGCAGAGGGATGATGGTGGTGGGGAGGAATGGGATCAGGCAGAGGGATAGTGGTGGCAGGGATGGTGGTCGGAGGAATGAGATCAGGCAAAGGGATAGTGGTGGCAGGGATATGATCATCAGGCAGAGGGATAGTGGTGGCAGGGATGTGATCAGGCAGAGGGATGGTGGTCGGAGGAATGAGATCAGGCAGAGGGATGGTGGTGGCAGGGATATGATCATCAGGCAGAGAGATTGTGATGGTAGGGATGTGATCAGGCAGAGGGATAGTGGTGGCAGGGATGTGAGCAGGCAGAGGGATAGTGGTGGCAGGGATGTGAGCAGGCAGAGGGACAGTGGTGGCATGAGATCAGTGACACTGGCATTCGCTTTCAGGGTCACAAAATTCTCCCTCCTCCATGCTGTGTGTGTGTGTGCGCGCGCTTCTCTTCTCCCTTCTGGTGCCTCCAGTGATGCTTCTGCTGATGCTGGTTTCCTCAAGCTCCTCCTCCTTTATTCTACTGGGTGTCAGCTCATCAGCTGACTCTCTGCTCCAGTGTCACCTGGAAGGGGAGGGGGCTTTAGTCACCAGGCAGGCTATGCCTCCGTTTCTCCAGGAGAGGCAGAGCACTGTACGGAGCGGATGAAGACATCATCGGCAATCGATTCGGATGACTTGAAGCATCATTGCGGAATCGCAAACATCTGATTCGCGATGCAATGATGCTGTGATTATATTCAACACCCCTAGTGGGTATGAAGATTTTTAAGCTATATTATCTTTGTAAATGGCAGCCAGTGTAGTCATTGATAGAAAAAATAGAGAAAAGAAAGCAGCAAATACTGAGAACAGATTGGCATGAAGCTGCTGGGTGATTCAGCTCACTAACATCCAACTATTCTTTTTTTGGGAAGACTGCCCCTTTTACCATAAAGCACATAAAATGTGTGTTGGTTTAGCATGAAAAATAAAAAAATAAAATTGGGAACATCCGTGACATGAAAGGAAAAAGACATTAAATTGGTTTGTATTTTTTTATTTAAACTTCTTTCTTTGACAGGTCAAATCAGTCGGCTCCTATTCAAAGCTGTAGATGGAGAGACATCAGGGCACATTACACAGGACATCAGACATCCACAAGCCTTCTGAAGGTTTTCTGTGTAGTCTTCACTAAAGTGCACGACCCTAATGTGTCATATCTATTACAGTGAATCAAGCCCTTTCATTATCACAAAACAACACATCCATTCAGCATCTAGCATTGGCAAGATGCTGTAAAATAAAAGCTAGAAAATATGCAGAAATACAAAATTGTGTCTGAAATTAAAAAAAAAAAAAAAAATAAATAAAAAAGGGGCACTGAAGAACACGGTGGCATCCATTAAAGATGATTCAAACTAGAACGTGTGTCAGTTATTCCAACATTGGTTTGCATTTTATAATCTCTGCTAAGCAACTAAAGCCAAATAAAATTTAAATGCGACTGACATTCAATGAATGTCACCTTATCCCTCAGAATGGTCAAAGATCATTTCAGTTTTTATCACTAGAAAGGTCAGTAAGAAAGCATTGCTATAATCTCAGTGACTCAGACCCATGGGCTGTTTGGAAATGCCTTGCCCTGGGTCCAGTAAAGTCGTTTCTGTGGTTGTCACAGTTGCAGTAATTTAGATTAAGGATTTTCTCCTACATATAAAAAAGTAGAAAAAAAAAAAAAAAAAAAAAAAGAAGAGCTGAAAGTTTCGATTTTGTACACCTTCCTTTTTTTTTTTTTTAATGTCTGAGCAACCAATTCAAGAGAGTGTGCAAAAAAGACAATTGTACTGGAAATTCAGGGTTTGGCGGGACCTGGCCGAGTAAATTATGGTTTACATTTTTCATTTACCCTGAATGCTCCTATATAGAAATCAGAAAAACTCTATTGTTATTGGGCGTGATAAAATTTAAAAGGCCAAGTGCCAAAAAAAGCTGACATTTCATTGCTTGTGGAAATATGTAAATTAATTTTAAATTCAGTTACCTTTAGAACAAACTTAACCAAACAGCTCAGGAGGATTGAAAATGCCCTCTTGTAGAGAAGGTAGAAGCTAATCTTTTCCAGGTGCAGTTAGACTACAGAGTGGCTTGGCCTGGTGTCAAAAAGTAAAATTAAAAAGTAGCTACTCTCTAGCCTAAAAAAGCGATAACCAAATTTTACAGACTGTGCTCAATGATATAAACTGCTTAAAGACATCCCTTCATTAGAAAACTGTGTAATCAGCACATAATGTAGATGGTACAAGTCATACATGAACAGTATTCAATACATAAACACTGAGTCATGCCAGTTTATAATAGAAATACTAACAATATCCCTAAAATATGCATTAACTCCCCATATACAGTAAAACCGGTCTAATATGGCTAACTTCAGTCTGTTCAAGTTTGGCAACTATAAGAAAAGGCATTTATGTAAGGTAGGTGGTTTATAGCAAGGGTCGGCATCAAAACTAAATGCAGTTATGTTCTTGAAAGGCTTTTTTTGTTTTCAAATATAAATAATTAAAAATGGTGATGAAATGACTTTTTTTTTAAAGAGACGAAATGGCAAACTCCTGTAAATCTGTAAAAGGGAGCTTACAGTAAACGGAAGATATGTGCGATAGGTTTGAAAAAAATAATTATAAACGGTGCAACTTTTCACTTAGAAATTCTTCTACACTGTCTGTGTTCCATTTGGTGATGCTTAGTTCTTCAGAGATGTTCCCCTTGTCATCCAGCAACTTCAGTACAGGATCAGAGCCACGCACATACTGTGTGCAGAAATAAAAAAGTTCATATAACAAATCAGCAGAGGCCAAACAGCTAATTAAATATATGCAAACAGTCTCATATTTGTATGTAGATTTAATCAGCTTGCAACAAGTAAAATCACTTAACCAACACTTTCTAATTCAGCAATAAAATGCTTATACTTCGAGCTCAACTCCATATTTAAAAATTGCCAGAGTACTATGGGTCAATCCACTAGATTTTAAAGCAGAGTTCAGCCACCCGGAACATATTTAAAAGTAAGCAGCTACACATAATGTAGCTGCTTACTTTTAATATTAGGACACTGACCTGTACTGGAAGCCATCGATGTCGGCATCCCAGATGATGTTTTCATCGGCTATCAGGTGCTGCCACCGCCATTGCGGGTAAGGGAACCCGGCTGCGCATTCTGAATGGCGAGGCAGCGGACGAAGGAGGGAGGCCCAACTTGTGACATACATCACCGCGGCCAAGTCTGCAGGAATTGGGGACAAGTACCTGTCCACTGCCTTAAAGACCACACCAGGGACGTTCCCTACTACCAAAAAAGGTCCCGTGTGCTGTTGTGTTCAGTTGAAACTGAAGTCCTCTGCACACCCCTATCCGAATAGGAAACAATGTACACGTATGTAATCCGATGCAGCAGGGCCGCCCTGCCACAGTATAACTAATGAACGGTCCTGCAGCCCCGGATCAGGTATAATTCTGTATTTCTGGGTAGGGGGTGCGCCGGCCGCCCTGGCTGTGCTGCCATTAGTCACAGCACAAGCCCATCAGCAAATCCTGGCCAATAATTTATGGCCGGAACCTGCTGATCAGCTGAGCGAATGACAGAAAAGAGAGCGGTGTAGGTAAACACAGGGATCTCTATGGTCAGCAGCGACAAAAAAAAAAAAAAAAAAAAAAACAGCGCACAGTAAAAATCATTAGGCACATTATTTAATCCCTCGATCGCCCTAGATGTTAACCCCTTTCTAGCTAGCGTCCGTACAGTGACGGTGCATATTATTAGCACTGATCACTGTATTTGTGTATTAGTCACTGGTGATGTCAGAGGCAGTTAGCCAATTGATCTCCAGCACAAGATCGCCTGCCGCTCTATTGCAGTCCCATTACAAGTCGCTGATTATCACCATTCGTAGTAAAAAAAAAAAAAAAAAAAAAAAAAAAAAAAAAAAAAAAACACAAAATAAATCCTATCTATCCATCTATCTAGCACTAGAACTTTCACAAAAACCGGTCAACATACTCTCACTTGAATTTATTTATTTTTTATATACAAAAGACATGCAGCAGAATACATTTTGACCCAATTTTTTTTTTTTTTTTTAATATTGAATTTTTTATACCGGAAAGTACATAATTTATTTTTAAAATTTTTCATGCTTTAGTATATATATATATATATATATATATATATATATATATATATATATATATATATATATCTATATATCTATCTATCTATCTATATCTATATATCTATATATCGCAAACCCCCCCCCCCCCCAAAAAAAACAAACACACACCCCAGTGGTGATCAAATACCACCAAAAGAAAGCTCTATTTGTGGGGGGGTTTGGAATGAAATTAGTTTTGCTAGCACAGTGCTAAATAGCAGAAAAAAAAAAAATAGGTTGGACATGAAGGGATAAAATCTTCCGGAGCTCAAGTGGTTAAACAATACATATTTGGCATTGTCAGGCATGCCAAAGTGAGAGGAATGATTTTAAACATTGCAGCAATAAAGTTTTACATGTAGAAAAGGTCATGTATCAGTTTAACGTCATTTTGTATCTGTGCTCAGTTTTGAGTCTTGACATCTTCAATTTCTACACGCTACTCATTCTTACCTTTTATATTATTGAGTAAATCTAGATTTTATTGTATATGTGTGCACTAAAATTATATTTAAATAATAAATACAATTTTAATAAAGACTGTTGCACCAATATGTGACAAAAACTGCTTTCAGAACATTTTTTTGCTTTAACCACTTGCCGACTGCCTAACGCCGATCTACGTCAGCAGTCAGCCCCTCACAGGCAAAGTGACGTAGGGCTACGTCACTAGCTTGTGAGGGTCTAGGGAGCGAGCGCGCGCCCCCGGAGGCGTGGTCACGGACCCCCCCGCGCGTGTGACCAGCAGACCCGATGTCCGCCGGTCACTCGGCAATCGGCGGGGGAGAGGGAGAAAGTCAGGCGGCTTGTGTAAACAAGCCACCTGTCATTCTCCCCGGTGTATGAAGGCTGATCATACGGTTCTACTATGTAGAACCGTCGATCACTCTTCATACATCTGAAGCCACAGCCAATCACAGTAGAAAGCACGCCCCTAGGGACACACATAGCCCCTCCCTCTAATAAAGTTAACCCCTTCACTACCAGTGTATTTTTACAGTAACAGTGCATATGTATAGCACTGATTACTGTAGAAATGTCACTGGTAACCCCAAAAGTGTCAAAAATGTCAGCCAAAGGTCCGATCCGTCCGCCGCAATGTCGCAGTACCGCAAAAAAAAAAAAAAAAAAAAAAAAAAAAAAAAAAAAATCGCAGATCGCCGCCATTACGCGTTAAAAAAAACAACAAAAATGACAAAAAAACTTTCCCTTTGTTAGTAAACGCGATAACTTTTGCGCAAACCAATCAAAATACGCTTTTTGCGATTTTTTTTTACCAAACATAGGTAGCATAAAACAAATTGGCCGAAAATGTTAAAAAATTTTGATTTTTACTTTTTTTTGGGGGAATTTCATATAAAAAAAAGTGAAAAATATTGCTATTTTTGCAAAATTGACGCTCTTTTTTTGTTTATAGCGCATGACAAAAAAAAAAAAAAAAAAAAAAAAAAAAAAAAAAAATCGCACAGGTGATCAAATACCACCAAAAGAAAGCTCTGTTTGTGGGAAAAAAAAGGACGCCAAATTTGTTTAGGTACAGTGTCGCACGACCGCGCAATTGTCCGTTAAAGTCACGCAGTGCCGAATCGCAAAATACCCCCTGGTCGGAATGGGGGTAAAATCTTCCGGGGCTTAAGTGGTTAAGGCCCCTTTCACACAATCGGACGGATCAGTTCTGCCTGTCTGTTTTTCAGGCGGACCTGATTGGGCCACCCATTCTTTTCTATAGAGAGGCAGATGTCAGCGGAGATGTGTCTGCTGACACCCATCTGTCATCCGATTCGACAAAATCTGCTTAAAACAGACGGATGGAGATACGTCCGTCTTTCGCCTAGCGGTTCGGATCGGATGAATACAGACATGTCAGTTCTCATCCGATCTCCCTAAAGAGGAGAACGGGACTCTGACAGGTCCATCTCTACAAAGTGAGCAGAGACAGACCTGTCATCCAGCTGCTCAGCGGGGATCACCGGATCTGAACTAGCGGAGTCCGCCATGAGAAAGGGGCCCAAGTGTGTTTTTATGAAAAATATAACAAAAAGAAAAATGGATACATTAAACAAGCAATTTTTAGAGAAATAAAGACATACCTTGATTTGCAGACCCTTGAAAAGCTTGGGCTTATCACTCCTGACAAAAGCTAGAAATACAACCAAAACAATTAAAAGAGTAAAAACAAAGGGGTCTTAAAGTAAACACCTAGCAAAGAACTTCTCCCATTCGCTACCTTAAGGCTGCATTCACACTTGAGCGTAGCGTTTTCGCGTGGTTTTTACCGCGATTTTCAGGCGTTTTAGGAGGCAGGCATTGACATCTATCAAAAACGCTGGTAATCAGCCCAAAAAGAAGCTCATGTACTTTTTTCAGCTACAGGCGTTTTGCTTCAGGCGTTAAAACGCTCAGATGTGAACAGGGGCCATTTAAATGAATGGGGTTTTAGCTGAAAAACGCTCAAAAAACGCCCAGGTGTGAATGGAGCCTTACAGATGAAAGATATTTTATTATTATCTGTAAAATAAGCGGAAAAAAAAAAAAAAAAAAAAAAGGATCAAGTTGAGGAGGGGCTATGGAAATCGAGAGGGGGGGGGGGGGAGGGAGAATTTGCGTGTTCTTCAGAACCGAAGAAGACAGGGCTGACACCAAAATCCATAATGCTGCCAGGTCAATTTTTCTGTACTTGCAGCATGTTTGAAGGTTTAAACATAGGGAAATGAGCATGTCATTTCAGAGATGTATAAAAATGTACAGATCTTTAATTTTTTTCCTTACATGTGCTTTAAGGGTTCATTCAATATATTGGGGAGAGTTATACAGCACACTGTGTGTATCCTGCTGCTCAATGCATAATGTCAGCAAGACAACTGCAACTCAGCAAATGCCGGCAATAAACCAGACATTTTAATATACTAGCAGATGGAACAAAGTCCACATAGATATTTTGAGAGAGATGGCTTCTAACTGGATCAAAAACAAATGAAAATTCCCTGCTCACTTACCAGCTAGCCTGCAACAAAACCAAACAGACCCTAAGAGCCCATTCACACTAGCGCGACTTGTGAGGCAACTTGTGTTGCCCCAGGTAGCTTGACATAACAAAAGCAATGTTAATCAATCAGCGCCGTCTTAATTGGCACTACTGAAGTTGCTCCGACTTCAGAAAAGGGTCCTGTACTACTTTGAGGCGACCTGTGATCCGACTGTCCCATATACTTCAATGGGAGTTGCCTCCTTATCTTAATTGACACGACTTGTTATCAGACTTTCCAGGAAGAAGAAAGAGATTAGCCAGGCATTCCCCACAGACAAAGTCGACTGTCTCTTCAAAGTAGTGCACAAGTCTCTTCCCAAGTCTCTTCCCAAGTCTCTTCCCAAGTCTCTTCAAGTCTCTTCAAGTCTCTTCCCAAGTCTCTTCAAGTCTCTTCAAGTCTCTTCAAGTCTCTTCAAGTCTCTTCAAGTCTCTTCAAGTCTCTTCAAGTCTCTTCAAGTCTCTTCAAGTCTCTTCAAGTCTCTTCAAGTCTCTTCAAGTCTCTTCAAGTCTCTTCAAGTCTCTTCAAGTCTCTTCAAGTCTCTTCAAGTCTCTTCAAGTCTCTTCAAGTCTCTTCAAGTCTCTTCAAGTCTCTTCAAGTCTCTTCAAGTCTCTTCAAGTCTCTTCAAGTCTCTTCAAGTCTCTTCAAGTCTCTTCAAGTCTCTTCAAGTCTCTTCAAGTCTCTTCAAGTCTCTTCAAGTCTCTTCAAGTCTCTTCAAGTCTCTTCAAGTCTCTTCAAGTCTCTTCAAGTCTCTTCAAGTCTCTTCAAGTCTCTTCAAGTCTCTTCAAGTCTCTTCAAGTCTCTTCAAGTCTCTTCAAGTCTCTTCAAGTCTCTTCAAGTCTCTTCAAGTCTCTTCAAGTCTCTTCAAGTCTCTTCAAGTCTCTTCAAGTCTCTTCAAGTCTCTTCAAGTCTCTTCAAGTCTCTTCAAGTCTCTTCAAGTCTCTTCAAGTCTCTTCAAGTCTCTTCAAGTCTCTTCACAAGTCTCTTCACAAGTCTCTTCAAGTCTCTTCACAAGTCTCTTCACAAGTCTCTTCACAAGTCTCTTCACAAGTCTCTTCACAAGTCTCTAAACAAGTCTCTTCACAAGTCTCTAAACAAGTCTCTAAACAAGTCTCTAAACAAGTCTCTAAACAAGTCTCTAAACAAGTCTCTAAACAAGTCTCTAAACAAGTCTCTAAACAAGTCTCTAAACAAGTCTCTAAACAAGTCTCTAAACAAGTCTCTAAACAAGTCTCTAAACAAGTCTCTTCAAGTCACGGGGCGACTTTCTGGTAGTGGTAGTGTGAACCAGCTCTAACAGTTAATTAAAACAAGGGGTGGAGTCACACACATTTGCAAACATACAGCATGTGTACGCTGCAGTGGCCACATCACGGCACCCCAGTTTACTGCAGCCCCAACTCTCAAATTTTAAAAGTGTGCCTTACTGGGTGTAGCACTCCTAATCAAACTCTGGCAATGTTGATTATGCACCCAGCACAAAAGCCTGGGGATCAGGCTTCCTTTGCCTTGTAGCAGCTGCTGAGCAAGCCCTCAAAGACATGCTGCAACTTAGGAGAGGGGAGAAAAGGGATATCACATACATTGAATCATGGGAGGAGGGTGACAAAATGAGAGGACACCAAGCAGCACTGAGAAACTAGGGTATGCTGCAACCACTTCCATCGAGTGGCAATGAGCTTCAAACAAGATGATTCTGCTGTAATATTTTTTTGTCTTCATTAAACTTTATTGTACCCCGGCAATGGCAAACAGTGCATTTTTCTTCTGCTGAACGCTGCTGCTCCTCCCTCTAACGTGTTTCACCCTGGGTCAGGGCTTACTCATAGGAGGTCTGCTTGCTGCCTATCAAGAGCTCGTTGCCATGCTCATTACGGAAGCTTGGCTCCCCAAGAATTAAACAGATAAGTGTAGACAGTCTGAAATAGATTGTACTTGTCTAAAAAGTAGTACACCTTTGCTGGTTGGCCTGGCCAGAACTGCACAGTGAAGATTGTAAGCTGCATGCATTTGAGGCACATATGTTCAATATTTCTGTTTACACCCAAATAACCAGAAAGACAGCACAGTACCTCCCTTGGTCATGTCAAAGTGTTCCAACATCACATCACCATATTGAGGTTCTGCAGAATTCTCTCCAAAGCATCTTCTTTGAAAATGGGGCCTTCAATTCAAAATAGGCATCTGCCTAAACTGGCTCAGAGTGTTTACATGACTTTTAGATGGCTTTAGAACGTAAGCTACAAATCGGGGGTGAAGGCATTAAATGTATGCAGTATTATACCACAAAAGAAAGGCATTGTGAGATTTTTTTTCTCCCGTCTGCAAATCTAAAAGAAGGAATTCTGTAATTTTCTACACAATGCACTAATAAAAGCCTAGACAACAATGCAAAATCTCTGTTTTTTTTTTTTTTCTGTGGTCTGGATATACCCTAAAGCTAAGAGTTTTTCTTTAAGGCACATCTAACAGTTATTTTTAATGCATGAAAAGGGCCTTGTACATGACTGACTGAACTGCACAACTTAAATGTGATCAACTAAAGAACACAAGAACAGCTGAGGCATCCCTTCTGCTTAATTCAAATGGGAGCCGGCAGATGCAGCAGTCGTATGAGATTGCTCTGTGCCAATGATTCCTCATAGTAGAATACGCATCCCTAATATTTACAATATGGAAATCAACAGAGCTCTTCAACCTGCAATGGATGGGTCTGGTAACAAAATGGGATACAGGGGGGTGGGGAGGGGGGTGGGCTGTCTCATTGTTAAATGCACCAGGCTTATGTGACTGGAAAATGCAGCACGCTCACCACAAGATTTAGGAATGCCTGGTCCCTGATAAATTCCACATCTTAATAATCCCTTTTTGTGCTGCCAGGCAACAGGCAGACAAAAATATGAGTTATAGATACTGCACATTGGCTTTTCTGTAAAATATTAACTTAGCTTTTGCTGCCGAGGATACTAAATTCAAATGTACCTTATCAGGCAAATATTTACAACCCCATATTAAAAGCAGCAAGAAGCCTGCCTGGAAACAAGAGTAGAGCAAGTATATAAAGATTTGAAGCTTACCCTGGACTTGAGGGAACCTCCCCAATTTTCATCCACAGACCTCTAGAATAGCTCCAGCATACATCTGCAAAATGATAGAAAGTGCTTGTTTATTAAGAAGAAATGGCAAATTGTAGTGGACATCTGCAGATAACAAAATGATGGAGAAAATGTTCTCAACCACATAGGCAGCATGGTGGCTAAAAAGTGCTGCAAAGCTTGAGTGGTGGAACATGAGGAACTCGTACAAATTCCATGCAGGTGGCAGGCATAGAACTCCACCACTCAAGATTTGCAGCACTATTCAGCCACCATGCTGCATGCCGTGGTGGAGTTCCATGCCTGCCACCTGCATTGAATTTGTACAAGTTCCTCGTGTTTAAAAGAGGTCTTAGGGTAGATTTAAACGTGTGACTCGGGCTCCATTCACACCTGAGCGTATCGTTTTCAGGCCTTGTTTTGGGCATTTTTCAGACATTTTACTGGGCGTTTTTTGCAGGTGTTCTAGACAGGCATTGACATCATCAAAAAGGCTTGTAATCTGCCAAAAAGAAGCTCATGTACTTTTGCTTCAGGCCACAAAACGTTCATATGTGGAAATGAATGGGATTTTGCTGGTTGGGCATTTTGAGACTTCAGAGATGAGCACATTACCAGCTGAAAAACACTCAGGTGTGAATAGGGCCGAAATCTTTCTTGCCTCTGAAGCCCAATCTGCTTCCGGATAGCTCTCCAGAGGGTACAGACAGGCAGTGAGGAAGTGATGTGAAGCCTCCTCACCAACAATTTTAATCTTATTTTTTCCGGCAATCAGAGCGTTTGCGTTGCCTCCCCACTGACTTGCAAGTGCAGCGTTTGGCAGCTGACCTGTCGGGTTAGCTTTGCTCCGATCGCAATGTGAAGCATTGTGGCTGCGGCATTTAAATATCTCCCTCTGCTGCCTATTGGAGCTTTGGGAAGGGGGGGGAGGCATAGTTGGCAGGCAGCAAAAAACACGGCTCAACCGTGCATTTTTTTTGCCACTCCCCAACAGCAAGTTTAAGCAAAGCCTTAGGGATCTTTCACATGGAGCGGACCGCATTGCAATCCGCTCCAGCACTTTTTTGTTTTCTTTTCACGGAGCGGATGACACTTGTGTCATCCGCTCCATAAGTCCGCATATCATCCCATCCGTTTGCGGATGATATACGGACATAATGTAAGTCTATGGGCATTGCGGATGACACCGCTGACATCCGATTTTCCTTCCTTTCCGTTTTTTGAACTGAGGAAAAATAGGGCTCTGTTCCGTTCCAAAAAACGGAACAGAACTGAAAGGAAGAAAATCGGATGTCAGCGGATGGTATTCCGCCGACATCCGCAATGCCATTGACTTACATTATGTCCGTAAATCATCCGCAAAAAAATAGGGCCCTTCAATACACATCAAAAGAAACATTTTTGGACTATCATGCATTATTTTGTACACACAAAAGGCCAAGGATATATGGGAGTATCTGGAGGACCACATGGAGGTCACTATCAAGGAGCGTCATGATCAAAAACTTAAAATACATGAAAACATAATTTTTTATATATTTTCTCATCTCTACACTGAGGAAGTAGATCGCATATGAAATGTTTAGAAAGGTCAAAATATATCCCATTGTAAAGATAGTGCCAGTTCTATATTGGCGCTAAAGTCTCTACAAACATTTTCCTCTCCACACAGTGAAGGTCTTGGAAACACAATGGCAGATCAAAAGGCTGGCAAAAAAAAAAAAAAGGGTAGACAACATAACTAAGAATATGCAATAAAATGTAGCTCTAGCAGAGGATTACCCCATTCTGTGAAAAGGCACTTAACTCATACCCAGAGGTATGTAAATTGAAGCTGGAAAATTCCAATTAAAAAGAAAAAAATATGCAATCTAATTTTAGGCAAATGCATTATGACACATCCTGTGTGAATGGTCTGGGTTAGAAGGCCAAAACACTTAATTTCTATTTTAACAAGTCATCACTGTTTAAATGCATTTTGAGACATGGATGAGACAATAAAACTCAAAAGAATTAGACATTCTGCACATGAAGACTCCTGGTCATGGGATTTGCGAACATAATCAAGTGTACTTGTGTCTTAACAAGAAAGGATGACATTCATAGAGCCAACAGCTGTGCTTTGCAGTACTAAAATAAAATGAAGTTCAAATCACTCGGAATTTAAATTTGCTGGCTTCAACTGGCATCACATAATACCATGTCTGATTTGTAGTGGGTATCGCCACCACGTAAAACACACTCACAGAAGGGAAAAAAAAAAAAAAAAAAAAAAAAAAAAAAAAAAAAAAAAAAGGCGTTTTTTTTTCTATATTGAGGACAGAAAAAAAAAAAAAAAAAAAAAAAAAAAAGGAGAAGAAGAGGTAACCATTTAGCTGGACACACAATTTGAAACAGACAGACAACCCAATGCTCTGCTGCCATTCAGAAGGCTGCTAGGGATCCACAGCTTAGGAGAGCAACATCTTCTAATCACTTTCATCTAAAATCTGTGGTCTCCAAACTGTGGCCTGCAGGCCGCATGTGGCCCTTTGCTTGCCTATATCCAGCCCTTGGGACACTATTCCTTTCACTGATAAAAGTCACTATGTTCCCCACTGACACCAACAGTTGGTCATAATTCCTCTCTCTGATACCAATGATCGGGGAACTATTCCTCCCACTTTTTTTTTTTTTTTTTTAACTCCCTTACCACCAAGCTTGAGGCATTACCAACTCCCACTGGCCACAGAGCGGCCCCCCTAAAGTCTGAAGGATAGTAAACTGGCGCGTTGTTGAGAAAGTTTGGAGACCCCTGATCTAAATGACTAATTTGAAGAGTTAAAGCTACCGATATTGTAAACAAATTAGGAAGACCACTATTAAAAAAAAAAAAAAAAAAAAAAAAAAAAAAAATGGTTCAACTGCCCTATAGCAGATGTATTGCTACAAGGTGGCTGCTCTGTGCAGAATCATGTATATTTACACGATTCTGCACTTCTGCGTTTTGGGCGCGAGCTGGGGGTGGCTTACTCCTGCTGTGACTTTTACACAGCGGGAGCAAATCAGTGGGTCCTGTGGATCCGCCGATCGTTCGTTACTCTAACACAGGGGTGTCAAACTCAATTTCATCGCGGGCCGCATCAGCATTATGGTTGCCCTCAAAGGGCCGGTTATTATTATTATTATTATTCAAATTTATATAGCGCTAACAGTTTGCGCAGTGCTTTACAACATGATTATATCTGTAAGATGTCCAGAGCCCCCCCCACCATCAGAAGTCAAGAGTCACCCACCCTTCCTTGCATCACAATACACCCCCTTACCTTGTACTGCTGCCAGGAAGAAGATGCGGGTGGATCTGGGAAAAAGAAAGTGCAGGGTCTGGAGATGAACCAGAGGAGGGCTGGATTCAGCGTTCAGAGTCTGCTGAATGCTTAGACCAGAGGAGGGCAGGGCAAGGTGGTGTTGCGGCTGCACAGAGAGGTGCAGGATCTGTTGGAGTTCTACCCTCCTCTCTGCTGTGGAGTTTTGGGAAAAGGGGGGGGGGGCAAAGACAAGCCTTTCTGAAGCTGCACAGAGGAGTGCAGGATCTGGCAAAGGAGTTCTGTCCTCTCTTCTGCTGACTACTGAGACAAGGTGGGGGCAGAGACAAGGGGATGCAGCAGCTGCAGGAGAGGTGCGAGGGCCACATAAAATGGCGTGGGGGGCGCATTCGGCCCGCTGGCCTTGTGTTCGACACCTGTGCTCTAACAGAATGACAGTCTACATGTAAACAAGGCAGACTGTCATTCTGTGAACACTGCCATTACTAGTGAAAAAAGGTTTATTGTTATTTTTGTTTACCGAGTAGGTTTTAGAGCAGAAAGTAAAAAACATTGGCATTGATTTACTAAAGGCCAATCCACTCTGCACTACAAGTGCACTTGGAAGTGCAGTCCTGTGAATCTGAGGGGGGGGGGGGATCTGCTGATTTCGGTCATCCAATCATGTGCAAGCAAAAAAAAAAAAATTGGATTTTTGTCTTACCGTAAAATCCTTTTCTCTGATGTTCATTGACAGACACAACTCCAGAATCTTCTTGACCATCGGGTTATGCTGCCCCCTACAAGAGAAGGACACTAGGCAGGAAAAAGCTTTACCACGCCCATGGGGCAGTCCCAGGGGGTATACTCCTACTTCCTGCTATAGGCACTAAGTTTTTTTATGCCTAGTCAGGAGCAAGGACCTAGTTCCTTGCTGGGATCTCTGATCCTTGTATTTTTTTTCCCTTTGTAAACAGATTTTTTTCCTTTTATCTTAATTATTTTCGGTTCCTGTGAGAACTACTATCTACTGCTGGACTGGATATTGTAGATCCTTATGGTCTCCCCAGTCCGGCCAGCGAGCGCGACCAGATCTCAGCTCTGCGCTATGTCGGCCACAACATAGCCCCACTGGACGGGGGCTGGCCGGCGAGTTAAATGTCTCGCGAGGACTCTCACGACCTCGTCACGGCCAGAGTCGCAGCATGCCTCTGGCCTGCAGCACCCCCATTTGGATGGTTCGGTGGTCTACCTGGAGTAATGCCCACCATGGTGTGGCAAGTAGCAGTCCCCCCCCCCACTACCCCTGGAGGGTTTTGGGGTGGACGTGGGCCCCTCCCTGAGATAGTTGGACCCCCGGGTTTCCCTCCATTCCCCCCAGCCCCTCTAAACAGTCACTGTGGGTCTCTGCCCCCCCTCCAGTGTCCTTCCCCCTGTACTGGACGGTGGTCACCACGGATGCCAGCTTGTCCCGAGTGGGGTGGCATTTTTGGCTTGGGCTGTGTTCAGGGGGGTCTGGACCCTGGAAGAATCCAGACTACCGATCTAATTACTGGACATTTTCTCCGGAGGAGTCTCCGGTGGGGAACTCTCAAGGTGATCCTGTTGGCCTCCGGTCTCAACAGGAAGGTGCTTAGGTTTGTGGCACAGTCTCGGGATCCTCTGGCCGACGCCACAGACGCACTGGTGGCTCCTTTGAGGCCAGTATCGTCTGATATATGTCTTTCCTCTTCTAGAACTTCTGCCAAGACTCCTGCATATGTTCGAGGCAGAAGGGATTATGGCCATCCTAGTGGCCTCGCTGGTCTTGGTACGCAGATCCCAATGGTCAAGAAGATTCTGGAGCTGTGTCCATCAATGAACGAAAGAGAAATGCTGTTTTTTTATTTTCATTGCATGTCCCCCTCGGATCTACAGCGACTGCACTTCCAAGTGCATTTGTAGCGCAGAGTGTATTTGCCTTTAGTAAATAAACTCCATTGTTTTTTTTTTTTCAAAGTTGTTGGCCAATCTTTGTACCTGGTGCAAAAAATAAAAAACTGCAGAGGTGATTAAATCCCACCAATATAAAGCTTTATTTTTGGGAAAAAAAGGGACATACATTTTATTTTGGGTACAGTGTCACAGGACCGCACAATTGTCAGTTTAGGCAGGTCAAGTGGTTGAAGCAGAACTTCAGGGAAAACCATGCACAGTTAAAATGGATTTTTTAATTCGGTTAGGCTAAACACAAGAGTCACACACCTGGTATACTGCAGAGCCAGGGAGATGAGATTTATTTTCCGATTTACAATGCAGACTCCGGCCCTGTTTATATGCGAGCGATTTGCAGCTTGTAAATCGCTCAGCTCTGAAGCTCCAAAACCAGCTAACAAGCAAAAAACTCCATTCATTTCAATGGCCCCTGTTCACATGAGTGTTCGGTTACCGGAGGCAAAATGCCTGAAACTCAAAAAAGTACATGAGCTCATTTTTGGCAGATTACAAGTGTTTTTTGGCCCCATAGACTTCAATAGAAACGCCTGATACGAGCAGAAAAACATTTAAATAGCAGCTCTCCACCACTAATTTCCTCTCCATCTCCTCCCCCTAGTGCTTTCTATTGGCTAAACCAAAAAGCCTTAAACTGTAAAATGCTTGTAATACACCTCTAAAAACACTTAAAAAAAAAAAAAAAAAAAATGCCCAAAAAAAAAAAAAAAACGATACTCTTAGGTAGGACTGGAGCCTCAAACATCACTTTTCTGTCTCCAGCCTTTACATTGGACAATGAATAGGCATCATGACCTGTACCCTAGTATCTGTCAGATCAGACAGTAATTAAGCTGAAGCAGGAATATTCATGTTGGAGGAACCACTCAAATGACTAATAATTTGACCAACTGCACAGCTGAAATATATATTTGAAGTGAAACTCCAAACAAACCCTTATGGAGCAGCAGATGTAAAAATGGACTTGTGTCCGTTTACACCTGCCTACCCCCAATCCGATTCGCAAAAAAAAAAAAAAAAAAAAAAAAAAAAAAAACTACAACACCACAGAAGGGGGATGGGAGGGCCCATAGAGTAAAGTGGGCTGTGTCACCTCTGCATAAGCAGAACAGAAACTGACCTTTTACACGCCGCTCTGCTTATTGTGGCCCACAACCAGTTACCAAGTCACTTAAGTGGCCCTCACTCTTCAAAAGGTTGGGCACCCCTGGTTTATAGCCTGCCTTACCAGTGTGGCTGCAAAAGCCACATAATAAATGGCATCTCACTAACATCAACTGGCAAGGCTCTTTACTACCGCCTTAGCGCTAGATGGTTTTTACATAAAATGTATTCTTCCTCACTATTATACTGTGTTTTATGTCACTATTTTTCAAGTAAAAAAAGAGTTATTAGTGTGCTTTTTTCTGAGTAGTCATTAACAGAACTAAATGACACAGAGCTCTCTTATGATAAGGAACATTTTTCTTCTAAAAAAAAAAAAACAAAAAAACTATATTCTATATATATATTTTCTTACGGGGAGAAAAAAAAATAATAAAAGAAGCTGGATAATTACTGGGTACCCCGTAATTGGTTGAGACAAAACAATTTTTCGTTCCAAGCTTTTGTGCAACTATCAAGTCTAAAATGGGGTAATACAATAGACCCTCAATTCAAACACGATGCTGTTGTTATTTGGGTAATGCTAAATGGTCCATGCACATAGAAATCTGACCATACAGGTAATATTCAAATAATGTTCTGTTATATGCTTGAGTCATTATGAATTAGGCCTCATGCACACTGGGCTTAAAATGAAAACAGCCTTTACAGGAGTTTAGAGATTTTCCAGCCTGTAAAATCACCTCTGTGTCCATATGTTGATGTGGCTAAATACATGTATACGCATCTAAACGCAAGTGCAAAATGCAGCTTTAGGCTCATTTTTTTTAAAGCAGCTTTCCTCCTGCCAGAGCCTTTGGCATTGAGCTCTGGCACTGCGTTTTTGATGTGTATCTGCTGCATTTCCTTTGAATTATATGGAACCATGAGGCCTTAAAAGAGGAGTGATTGGCAAAATCAAAAACAAAATACATTCATGGAGAAAAAAAAAAAAAAAAAAAAAAAAAAGACCCCTCGTGACTTTCAAAATGTTTAAAAAGGCAAACTGTAGATCTTTGATACAGTCCCTACAGATAAAAGGAGAATACCATTTTTTTGTTAACCATGTAGCACTACTCCCTTGGGAGCTGCTGATTACAGGTTCCCCTGGGTTACCATTAGCATGACAGTTTTCAAGATGTTTGCGAGTTTCTTGCTAGAACTGTCAAAAAAAAAAAAAAAAAAAAAAAAAAAAAAACACACACCAAACCATCACTGAAGAGAAAGCCACTCCAGATGAGCACCCATTAGCCATCCATCCATAGCATAGCCAGGGTTTAAAGCGGTAGTATACTCTGCTTTTTAATTTTTACCTACAGGTAAGTCTATAATAAGGCTTACCTCTAGGTAAAATTAATATCTCCTAAACCTGCACGGTTTAGGAGATATTCACCCTGAATGCAGCCGCTGACACCAGCGGCGCATGCGCTCTGAAGGTCCGGACCTTCAGAGCTCCTTGCCGGAAAGTGAACTCCTGCGCGGGAGTGACATCATCGCGGCTTCGGCCACTCACAGCGTCGGAGTCGCCGAACCCGAAAGAGAAGCCCAGGGGACATGTCAGCTCCCTCAGCGGTGTCCGGGCGACCATGTGGGGGCTTCGTTCTAAGGCAAGTATTTCATAATGTGCTAGTATGCGATGCATTACACACATTATGCCATTGGCCTGCAGGTTTTTATATTATATACATACATGCACACACAGGGGATACAACCGCTTTAAGTGAAGGTGCTAGCACAGCTAGTCTGCAAATGTTAAAATAAACCTGAAATTCCCTGCAATACTTCACCTTTATTTATTCCAGGTACTTATATAGCGCTGTCAATTTATACAGCGCTTTACATATACATTGTACATTCACATCAGTCCCTGCCCTCAAGGAGCTTACAATCTAAGGTCCCTAACTCACATACATACACAGTAGGGCCAATTTTTTTTTTTTTTTTTTTTTGTATACAGGATCCAATTACCCTACCAGCATGTCTTTGGAGTGTTGGAGGAAACCGGAGTACCCAGGGGAAACCCACGCAGGCACAGGGAGAACATGCAAACTCCAGGCAGGTAGTGTCGTGGTTGGGATTCAAACCAGCGACCTTCTTGCTGCTAGGTGAACGTGCTAACCACTACACCACTGTGCCGCCGTGGCACATGCAGAAGACACCAAAGAGTGTAGGGTACAGTAAACATTGACACTTTTTGAATCATATTGAGGTTATGAGTTTGCGCTAGCCACGTCAAGGTAAACTGTACTTACCACTGTCTGAAGTCTTTTGCATGAAGGATCCATAAAGGTGAAGTGTTGCAGCAAATTCCTGATTTCCTTTAACCACTTGCCGACCGCCCCACGCAGATTTAGTAGGCTCAGCATAATCACGTAGATCTACGTGATTATGTGCACGCTGATTATACACAGCGGGAGTCAGACCGCGGGAGGAGCGGGCTCGATCACCGCCGGCCTCCTGCGATCTTCACAGAAACGAGAGTCATCTGCCTATGTAAACAAAGCAGGTGGCTCTTCTGTCAGACAGGCACAAAGATCATGTGTATCAGCTTAGCTGAAACACCGATCTCTGTGTGCCTGTCACAGAGCCCTTCCCCCTCCCCCACAGTTAGCAAGCACATTTAGGCTTACGAAAGAGGTAACTGGCGCTGCCTAGAACAAGAGGGAGTGAACTGGTGGAAATCAAACACAACATTAGTGACTTTAAATTCTTAAAATGCTAGCGTGTGCCAAGTTCAAAATATGCATACAAATGTAAACAATAGCAATGTAAAATACTCTACTAAAAAGGAGATCAATAAAGCGACGAAGTGTAAAAAGGTGGCATATTATAATAAAGTACAGAAATCAAAAAAATGTCCATATAAGTAAAACAATAGATTCCAAAATCAATCTTCAATGGTGATCACTGATCGTGAAACCACTTGTGCTCCCCCTCTCTCCCAGGACCGCACTCACCAGATGAACGGACCCCTACAGGGGTATCGAGCACCAATGATAATAAGGATGGCTCTTGTATATATGCCCAGTAGTATATACACCACGTTGCCGGTAGATGAGAAGTCTAAAGTGACCAGGGATATATGGGAATTCCATTTTCCTATCTCGGCACATCTAATCCTCTTGGTGTTTACCATTGTTTTTAACTACACAGCTTTTTGGTCTATATATGTGACATCTGCGGTATGTAACTACATGTTTATTACAAAGACTCTGTTACTAGATATGTGAAAACTGAAAGATTATATGCAACTTTGCAAAAATTCTTTATTTTTTGATAAATATAGGAATTCATAAGTCTCCATCAAACAGACACCTGAAGAAGGGTGGCCACACCTGAAACAAGTTGGGTTTCTTGTAGTATCCGCCATTCTGTCAGTCACTATTTTCTTGTATTACCCTCTGTTGTAAGTCGTGACAATTTAACCATTTTCATATGTTCTATAGAGACATGTAGTCGCTCTATATTTTATATTGTTATCTGTATAATAAAATGGTCTTTATTTACAAATCATATACATTTGAATTTTTTGGATGTTTGGTTGCCCACATAGTCCCACTCCCTAGGGGGGTATCTTATTTACACAAAAAATTGGGCTAACTTAACTTTACTGTTTTTTTTTTTTTTTTTTATTATTCATGAATGTTTTTTTTTCCAAAACAAAAATAATTGTGTTTGAAAAACCGCTGCGCAAATACGGTTTGACATAAAAAATTGCAACACACACCCTTTTATTCTATAGGGTCTCTGCTAAAAAAAAAAAAAAAATTAATATTTAATGTTTGGGGGTTCCAAATAATTTTCTGGCAAAAAAAAAAAGAAGTAGATTTTTACATGTAGGAGCGAAGTGTCTCAAAGTTAAAATTTAACCAGAAATTGGTCTTTAACCATCTCCTTCCTAAGCCTATTCTGACAGATAGGGGGTGTTTCCTAAAAATGGAGTAATCGGAAACTGAGGCAGATGTGCATAGTAGCCAATCAGCTTCTAACTTCAGCTTGTTCAATTAAGCTTTGACAAAAGAACCTAGAAGCTGATTGGTGTCTATGCAGAGCTGCACCAGGTTTAGCTTTTTCTAGTTTTAGTAAATAACCCCATAGCATCACATTCTCATCTAGTACACTTATAATGCAAAGTGCATAGTTCAACTCCAGGGCTGCAAGCTATTCAGGTCCCAAAGCAGAAAAGCTCCAAACATTCCACCTCCAAGTTTCAGTTATGAGGGCCGGCCTTGTTTGTGGCAAACAAGTGTACTGTTACTGTGACCAAACAACTGTATGTATAAATGATGGGTCTTCAGCACAATGTTCCAGAAAGCCTGGTCTTTACCAATATGTTCAAAACTGTAGTCTTGCTTTAAGCCTGGATCACACCTATACATTTTTTAGTTTTGCAGAAAACACCACAATCTATTTAACATGATTTCCTATCATGTCCTCATCTCCGCTGATCCCTGCTGAGCACAGTCCCGCTCTTCTCTAAATATAGGACTACCATTCGTCTGTTTTTTGCTGGTGGGATTGGATGGCAGCGGGTGTCAGCGGACATGTGTGCCAACATTCGCCGCTCCATAGGAGGAGACTGGAGGGTCCTGATTAGGTCCACCTGAAAAACTGTCAGACAGATCTGATCCAACAGCCCGTGTGAAAAAGGACCCTAAGGGAAAGGTTCTACCTATTGCCACCTAATCTGGAACACTGGATTCTAATTTCATGGATTTGAAGTGTGGAGCAAGAAAGGAAGGAATTAATTTACACTATCCGGACAGGCTTCCCACTACAGTGGCCACCTTGGCCCTTCAGTTGGGTTCTCTTTGAAAATCTGGATGCAATTGACGAGTCATATACTCTTAAATCACTACTATGGTGAGGCATCTGTCTCTTTCGTTTACTATACACTATATAAATCCTACTACTAATCCATACCAGGATAAGTTCTGGATGCAAATTACTGTTTGCCCACCATATCCAGTATGCCTTATATGGACTTTGTGGCACAGCCAGAATCTATATATCAAGCTTTCAATCATTCTCTTACTTGTTCTCGCATTCTTCTGGTCTCGCATATTACAGTCCCTTAACAGGATTCACATTCCCCCCCCCCTTTTTACCTGTAGACCCCCCCCCCTCTCTTTTTGACATTATTGCACATACTAATATATCTATCCATATATGCATACTTTAGATCATCCATATATGCAGATTAGGACATATGGTATATTCTACCATCTATAAAGGTTTGAACGCAGTTAGAAACTATAACTGCACCTAAAATCCCTTTGCACGCTTATGCTGTTAAGCATAGAGTTGCTTTGACTATGCCATTTACTTCGATAACTTATGATAACTATGTACTTATATTTTTATGTAGGTTTTCTTCATAGAAGAAACTTTATTCTACGAATATACGCCCCTGAAGAAAAAGAATATTTTTCTGAAATGCGTCGGGTGATCCTGTTTATGTTTGGTCTTGGTACATGTATCGTGACACCTTCCAGGATATTGTAGAACTTTAGTTACTGTACATGTGCTTCATGGTTTTGTATATTGTAGATGCATCAACTAATATAACTCCTTTTTGGTGATTTTATACATCTGTTAGTTTTCAAATCGTATTTTCATTTCATGTACTTGGCCTAAAAAGTCCAGTTTTAAAGAGGGTTCCCTTTTGCAATTTAGGAACATATGTCGTTTTTTCCATTTGTCAAATCTGCATTTTTGTCAATTTAGGTCATGAAAAGGAATATGCAATATCAATCTTACTTAACATGTGTTCAAGTATATTACCTTTATCTGTAAACCTGATTTGAATAGCTTGTAATGTTTGCCTTTTTTTTTAATATGTTGAAAAAGCAAAAAATTTCAGTGAGGTGTACTTACTTTTCACATGACATTTCTTAATTTCCCTTAACAGACCAAGATGTCCAGCAAAAGTGGCATTTAGAGGGCTGAGACAATCTAGGCAATACTGACAGGAGTAGCTGCTTTAAACAAGTGTTAGCTGAAGTTTGATTTTATAAGTGATTGGCAAAATAAAACCATTCTCCAAATATACTAAATTAATCTTACACTACATTTTTTTCTTGCAATTCTGGAGAGAGCGAGGAAGGATTCGTTGTGAAGTTATACTGCAGTCTAAAGCCCCGTACACACGTACCGATTGTCTGCCGTAAATATTCGGCCGATGACCGATCGGTCGATTGTAGGCTTGTTAGTATGATGCTTCCGACAGCCGACAGCGCATTTTGGGCCGAATAGAATCTGTCGTGCAGGCATTAAAATTTTTGTTGGCCAACACCAGAACGGCCGATTGTTCGCCAGTCAGTACAGATTTCGGCCGACAGACAGCAGATTAGCAAGACTGGGCATGCTCAGAAAAGAAAAAAAGACAAGAAAAGTTAACCATCACATGACATCACTTCTGCAGTTGGCTGTTGTTGGCCGTCAAAATTCGTGTGCAGTCTTTTGCAGTTTTCAACAGACACGACAGCCCTGGACAAAAGACGGCCGATCGTTCGGCCGACGATCAGTACGTGTGTACGGGGCTTTAGACTCCATGAAAGCGATTTCACCTAGCCCATTGCTATGGGGACAACCTTTTTACCAGGCAGAAAATTAAGGTCTCTCTACCTTTTTTTTAAAGGTAAGGTGGGGAAGGCTAGAAAACCAGCCTGCTTTTTTTTTTTTTTTTTTTGCTTTGTGTCCCCTCTCCAGATTTGCCCTAATCACCTGTCTGGTAAACTTTGTCAGCAGGACAAAAAGTAGGGAGGAATCCTTAACAGAGCCCCAGTTAATAGTAAAATCTGACAGGGGTTCTAGCCCTCCCCCCTTTTTGGGGGGAGGGGTAAAAAAAAAAAAAAAAAAAAAACACACACACACACACACACACACACACACACACACACACACACACACACACACACACACACACACACACACACACACACACACACAGCATAATCCATGGCTAGTTGAAGGCAATCACCTTTAAAGCCTAAGATATGTGCATAAATGGCAACTGCGCAACACATATTAGGTATTGCCATGCATGCCACAGCAAGGGGAACAATTCTACTCAAGGCTAGTCTAAGGTTTTTAAAGTGTTGTGATCATGGAAATAGACATTTATGCTTTTCAAAACATCAAGTACCTTTCTTGATTCAAAGCGTGCCTCTTCCTGGCAACACTGTCTGCAAGGCATTTCTATCCCATTCAGCCCAAACTGCCCCAGCAGATCACAGGAGCTGCACAGTAAGTTACTGGAAAACCCAAGGTCCCTGCATGCTTCTGATGACAGCTCCACTCCATAGGTCGATATCTGAAGAAAAAAATAAATAAAAATATATACACTTTTAACAATTACTCTTAATTGCACAGCTGACATACATCTTCTCTGTCATTCTGTTCTGTCTGTTATTTAATTTTTAATGGTGAAAAGAATATAAATAATCAGATTACAGAGAAATTAAGCTTGCAAACTCAAACACAACTTGTTGGGGAACATTAGGTCAAGGTGAATTCTCCAAGTTTAGTTAAGAATAGGGTTGCAACTAAGGATTATTTTCATAATTTATTAGTTGGCTGATTATCGTTTCGATTAATTGAATAACCTTAAAAAAGGTGTATAATTTAGTCATTAAGTTTTTTTTTTAAAAAGGCAATTATTATTATTCTTCTTAAATATCGATATGCAGTGGTAAATATAAATAACCAGCTATATGGTTAGGGAGGAAAATCTCTAATTCATAACAGACCGAAGAGGTACATACCAGTGATGGCGAACCTTGGCACCCCAGATGTAGTTGAGCATCATGGGAAATTTAGTTCCAAAACATCTGGGGTGCCAAGGTTTGCCATCACTGGTATATACACTATTACAGGTTGAATCTGGTAAATATCAGAGTCAGAGATACGGTAACATTTTGCACGGTAACATTTTGCACTGTATTGTAACACAATGCACTAATGTGATCATAGATTATAATGGAAACCATTTCCCTGTGCACGCAAGTGTTAGTGCAGTTAAAAATTAAAAAAACTAGAAGGGAAAAAAAAAAAACAAACACCCTACATATACATACCGATTACAGTCTAAATTACAGTTGGGGGGGGGTTTTCGGAACGACAGTGGCACCGCAATCTATATTTCCACCATTATTCAGAATCACAAAGTAATATTGTGAATGAACAAGATATTTAGGGTCCATGTTACACTCATATGAACAGCCCAAATTTACAGATTAATAGATATCCGACATTTACCCACTTATTGTCAAACAGAATTATGGCACCAGCACTAAAGAATGACATCAAGCATGAAATTAAATTACGGAATGGGAGGGTATCACCTTCTTCGCAGTTTACATTTATTAGTATCCCTTTCCAGTAATGAGCATGTTAGTAGATGCCAAATAATGCATTTTCAGAACCAATTAGCTTAAATTAAATTTGCAAATGGGAGGTAGAAAACCCTCATGGATGCATTTTTTCTTGCTGAAAGTTAAAAAAAAAAAAAAAAAAAAAAAAAGCGATAAAAGCAGTAAAGAAAAGATGACAGACAGACATCCCTTTGCCCACTATATACACAGGTAAGTTCTTGCAATTAGTTTTGCTGCTAGCTCTGGATAAAACAATTAGAATTCTTTTTTTTTTTTGCTTTTAAGTGTAGATGTGAGATCCGAGGTCTTTTTGACCCCAGATCTCATATTAAAAAAGGAGGAGGACCTTGAGGAGGAAAAAAAAAAGCCATTTGCGGGCTACTGTAAGAGAGACATTGATCCAGAAGAGGAGAGGATAATCTGTGCCCCAGTGCAACCTACCAGTGCCCACCAGCGCAGGTCAGTGCCACCTATCATTGCTGAATCAGTGACACCTACCAGTGCCTATCATTGCCCATCAGCGCACATTAATGAAGGGGAAAAAAAAATTACCCGTTTGCAAAATTTTATAACAAACTATAAAAATGGTATTTGGTTTCAAAATTGTCGGTCTTTTTTGTTTGTTCAGCAAAAAAAAAAAAAAAAAAATTATATATATATATATATATCAGGTTTTCCAGGCATTGAGTCTGCCATTGTTACCGGTTACCTCTCCAGCCCTTGTGACCCCAGGTGTGAGAACTGAAACATTGACAATTCCGGCATCTTTGGTTTGGTTGTTTTATTGTATTTAGGGGGATGGAAGAAGGGAACGAGTGGGGCACTCCTCTGGCTCAACTAGGTACACTTTTGGGACTCTTTTGGCAAGAAATGCCTCTTAGCAAGAAATGCCTATTAGCGCTGTCTTGACGCCAGCCGACGCTAGCCAATGCTTCCTTACGCTTGAATACACTAACACTGAAAACTGTGCTGGAACCTGGACTTTAATTCAGAAGATCCAGGACTGTAGAATACTAGACTCCGGACACTGCTTTGCTCAAAAGTCACTGAATAGCTCCCTCCAGCCCTGTGCTGGCTCTTTGTAAATTCCTGTGCTGCTTCAACTCTCAACTGGTGCACTCCACACTGTACACTGACTCTTCAGGGCCCAAACTGCAGGCGCACCCTTTAACACTTCCGGGTCCTCTGACCAGGCACCCCCTATAACTTCAGGGTCCTCTGACCAGGCAACCCCTATAACTTCAGGGTCCTCTGACCAGGCACCCCCTTTACAGCTAGCTGACACTTGGATCCCCAGAACCTCCTCCGGAGTGGGCCCCTGACACTAGGGCAGACCCCAGGGGCAATCCACAGTACTCACGACCTTTGTAGGCTTTCCTGGGACTGGACCCCTCTCTCTCTGCTGGTTCTCGGCACACCGGATCCCATTCAGCTCAACTCAGCACCCTCTGGACTCTCAGGCAGCAACCCGAGACATCCACTTCCTCTCTGACAGGAAAAAAGACAGCCGTACTCCCCCTCCTGGGACTCTGCTTCCCGCCAAAGACAATGAGTCATGCACTGCCCTCAAACTTATACCCACTCCCAGAATTCTCTGCAGCAGAATCTGCCTTCTAGGGTAGTTACAAGCCTGAATGTGTCTCCGATTGGGCTTCCTCCACTGCCCAATGAAAAGACTCACAGGGCTAGTGGGGAGACTACCCTCTCGGCAGACACAAATGGGAGCCATGACAACCTACCTGACCAAAAGAAATCATGGCTCTGCTGTTATGCAGACAAAGCACACTATATTTTACCTAGCACCTACCTGTAGGGTGCTACATATATAATAAAAAAATAAATAAACCCCAGTGGTGAATAAATTACCACCAAAAGAATTGGTTTGAAAAAAAAAAACCAAAAAAAAGATAAAAATGTCATTTGGGTACAGTGTTGCATGACCGCACAATTGTCATTCAAAGCGCTACAGCGCTGAAAGCTGAGAATTGGCCTGGGCAGGAAGGGGGTTTAGGTGCCCAGTAGGCAAGTGGTTAAAAAAAAAAAAAAGACACTGCAGGAGCACGTTTATCATGCTTAAGGGCCGGTTCACACTCTTGCGAGTGCGGCGATCGCATGTAATTGGGAGCGCACTGCTCCTTCATTACATGCGATCGGATGTGCGGATGCGAATTCAGCCATACACTTGTATGGCTGAATTCGCACTGTATCCGCACCAAACTCACACGACCCTTTTTTTTGCAGCCGCATCAGGATCAGATCGCACAGTGGTTCACACTTGTGCGATCCGATTCTGTGCGAACTGTGATATGCGATCAAACTGGGGGTGTCGTTAACATTTCATTGACACCCCCTGCGTATCGCATATGGCAGTGTGAACTGCCAGATGTGCGGGTGCTATGCGGGAACATGCTGTGAATTTGCAGCCTTCCCGCATCGCACAAGTGTGAACCGAGACTTAGTTTCAATACATTTTTATTGAATTTTAAAATTTCAAAGCAACATAGGACATACAAGTCAAAGAAATAAGAGGGTGTGTTACAAGAAAAGGAAAAAAAAACAAATGTAACAGTACCAGTCAGATTAATAATAACATAGTTGAACATTATTTATCGTTTCATGTTGGAACGGGCAAGGTGTATCATCCTCCCTACAGATATTGTCAGTATAATATAAAAGTGAAGCAAAAAAATTAAAAGTAAACATATGAAATAGCTAAAGTTTCACACAGCATAAAGTCATCAATCCATGGTCTCCATAGATCTAGGGTTTCCTAGTTCCCCACACTGGATGAGAAGAGAATCTCATATGCACCATGGGTGTGGGCTGTTTGAATAACTTCTGCAACCTCTGGGGGTTTTGGATCTTTCCAATGTCTGAGTATGGTTAAGCGTGCTGCCAGTAATAGATGTGAGATTGTAGTTCTGTGCGATAGAGGAATAGACCGCAACTCTAGGGAGAGAATCGCCATTCCAAGAGTTAGTTCTAGGTTCACTCCTGCAATTTTAGTTATTCGCACCCAAAAAGTATGAAGTTTTGGACAGGAGCACAAAATAGGAATTGTGGTTCCTAAATCACTGCACATCCTCCAACAATGGAGAGGAGTATTTGGAAACAATCTTGATAGGCAGTAAGGAGTCAAATTGGTAGTGAACAAGCACGTAGCAGTCGTGTGAAACGGGTCCACTGTCCTACCCAGCTGTTCCTTGCACCACTTATGTGAATAAAGAGCTTTTCCTCATTGGATTCCGTGGTTGTGTGCAACCATTTTCTTCTTTCATGCTTCTCCTGGTGGCGAGCCGAGGTTCAGCACCCCCCTTGAATCGTGAACTTTGACTAGCCTGAGCGGTGTTCTCTCTCTTCATTTTTTACAAGTCAAATACCAACGTAAAAATGTTTTGATATATCTCCCAGAGGTTTGCTCTTTTGGTGGATAGATAAGTGGTACTCATGGCTTTTACCCATTGTTCTGCGGGGTATACTTTCCTCATGCATTAATTGAAGGGGATTTAACAAACCTATTCTTCTCCTGTAAACTCGAGTATAGGAGTGAAATATCTTTGGTTGTGTCATTGGAGGTCTGGTAGTTTATTTGTCCCCATTAAATGGGCTGAGCATATTTATACAGCTCATTAGGGTAAAGGTTGTATTCCAGCTACTATGTTCTGAATGTTTTAGGCGTTGGGCCAACCATTAGGTCTTTAGGATGGTAGATATCTTTATCAATCCAACTTAAGAGGTTGGAGGTCTGGTATTAGAAGTTGCAGTGTGGAAATAGGGAACCTCAAAGGCTTCACCTTCTCCCTTGTTGTTGGGTTTTGCACAAGTGAACCCAGGAGCAGATGGATGCTAAAATGGGCGGGGCTAGTTTAGTATCTAAGGTCTTGGTGTGGGGTGATATCAGAAAGGAATATAGATTTCCCCTGGGACCTGAGTTTGGTGTAATTCTACCCAAAGGGAGCTGGATCAGGAATTGTCCAATTCTTTAACTGTGCTAGAAGAGTTGCGTAATAATAGTCCTGTAGGTGGGCATGGCTCACTCCCCCTGCTTTTCTATTTTTGATCAGTTTACTGAACGTGCAATTGGCCTTCTTGCCTTGCCATAGGCATCTGTTCAGTATGGATTGTAACTTGTTAAATTAAAATTTGGGTAGTGGGATAGGTAGCGTTAACAGATAAAATAGCTGTGGTAGTATTTACATTTTGAAGGCCGCTAAGCGACCTGACCATGATAGTTCAACTCGAGCTAGTTTATCCAATTTGGAACTAAATGAGTCCAGAAAGGGGATGCAATTTGCTTTTCTAGGATCTGCAGGGTTAGGAGTTAAGAGTATTGTCCAAATAATGAATTCCCTTTCCTTTCCACACGTAGGGGAAGCTATGTTCTAGGTTCCGTTTGATGGCAGGTGGAATACCTAGGTTCAGCAGGTAGGACTTAGTTTCATTTACTTTATAAAATTTGTTCAGTGCTGAATGGACTGAAGCCAGGGAGGTCTCCACGTCAGTTAGCATCAGCGAATAGCCTGAGAGTATGAGTGTTCTCTATAGTTAAGCTAGATATTTGGGGGTGTGAACGTATGTACATGGCTAAAGGTTCCATCAGTAAAGTTAAAAATGAAAGGAGGAAGGGGGACATCCTTGATGTGTACCATTAGATATCTCGAAGGGAGTTGATAATGCTCCAGAGAAGTACACTTGGGCAGATGGGCTTGTATATATAAATGCCATTATGGCTGTGTAAGGGCTCTTTCACACAGGCGGACCGTTCAGATCCACCTGTCCATTTTTTTTGGTGGATCTGAACGGTCCCCCCATGCATCCCTATGGGGCATCAGATGTCAGCGGAGACATGTCCGCTGACATCCGATCCGTCAAATCTTGACAGATGGAAACCCTATTTTCCAAACCTTTCAGCGGATCAGATCGGATCGACGGTCCGTTCCAATCAGATTCCCCCATAGAGATGTATGGGGAACTGACAGCTGTGTCTCCGCACACAGCGCGGAGAACAGCTGTCATCCTCCTGCTCAGTGGGGGGATCGGCGGATCGATCCCCCGCTGAGATAAACAGAGTCCGTCCGACGGACGGACTGTGTGAAAGGGGCCTAAACCAGGCCTGTGAATCCAAAGCTTGAGAGCACCTGGGCGAGGAATTCCCAGTGTATTCTATCAAACGCCTTCTCTGTGTCCAGATCCAGGAGCAGAGAAGGCGTTTTATTCCTGCTGGCTAGATGTATAATATTTATCAAACGCTGTGTGGCGTCAGCATCAGATTTTAAAAGTTCCTTAACGATTTCTGGTGTAGGTTGTGGAGTATTGGGGGTCATCTTTAAGATTATATAACGAGCTACAATATTGACTGAAGCATCTGCTATTGCTTGTGGATGGAATCATTTTGTTTGGTTTTTAGGGTGAAGTCTATACAGTGTCTGTGTTTTAGATCTGTGTCCTACAAGTCTGTTGGCAAGTATTTTCCCTGCTTTGTTACCAGTCGCATAATATGTCATTTTAGGTCTCCTGGAGGCCCTTTCAAAATCCTCCAGGAGTAGTCGAAGTTCGTTACGAGTTTTTTGTTAATTGCTCCAATAGCTGGGAGGATTGTTTTTTTGTTTGGATTTCCTAGTGTTGATTTTAGAGATAAGATCCAGAATTTGCTGCTGCCTCCTCCTCCTCCTCGTGACCCTCGCCCATTGTTGAATAGGAATGCCTATCAAACGCCTTGTGTGCATTCCAAGCAACAAACGGGTCAGATACCGATAAGCGGTTGGACTCGAAAAATTCCAGCAGATGTCACTCAATTTTAGACTTGTATGAAGCATCTTGGAAAAGCCTTGGGTTGGATAGCCATATAAAAGTGGGGCTGATCACCGCAGAATCTTCTATCTCAAGTCTCACCAAAGCATGATCCGACCATGTAATTGCATTAATCACAGAGGATTTACACTTAAACAATAACCATTTGTCTACAAGAAATAAGTCAATTCTTTTGGGGTTTTTGGAGTCCAACTGCTTATCGTTATCGGACCCGTTTGTTGCTCGGAATGCACATAAGTCAATTCTACTGTATGATTTAGGACTTGAAGAAAAAAAATCAAATAGTCTTTCGCTGGTGTTTAGACATCATATAGATCGTAATTTTGAAGGAACGAGTGTAGTGATGGAAGAGGCCTTTTAGAGATTTTGAGGTAGAGTCCATGACCAGGTTTGGGGTTAGGTCAAAGTCTCACCAAATTAGCAGAAGACCTTGCTGTATTGAAGAATCTGCTTCATAACTTTGTGTAAGAAACAAACCTGGTGTACACTGGGAGCACAAAATGTTGGCTACAGTATAAGTGGTAGAGTTGATATCGCAGACCAGGATCAGGTAGCGGCCTTGAGGGTCTTCCAGCTCCTTGTGGAGTTTAAATGCATCAGAGTCTCTCACTGCAACCAGCATCCCCTTACTTTTCGTGTCTGCATTTGCCGTGTATATAAATTGGAACTTAGGGTGAGTACATCTGGGAGGTGCACGACTATCAAAATGCATCTCCTGAACACAAAGTATGTCACAACCCTGTTGTAGAGACTCTTTCCAGAGGTCCTGTGTTTTGCAGGATGGTTAAGGCCTTTTTAGTGGACAGTGAGAAATTTTACTGCCATTTTGGGGGGGGGGTGTTAAGAAAGTGGTGTTGGACAGTGTAGAGTACATTATCAGCACTTTGTGGAGACAACCAATCCTTAGTGTTGCAGCACAGATGAGGACATTGCGGTTTGTGCTACGAGAGCCCATCCTTTTGCTGTTTCTAAGTATGCATATAGATCTAAAAGCATCGGACTAAAATGAAGAACAAACAGCTTAAACGAACAGTAACATAAAATAACTGTGGCGGTCAGCCACACAATTATGTTGAAAAATGGTGCTTGGGTGTAGCACATTGCTACTAAAATAAAGAGGCGGAAAAAAAGTTTGGCCCAAAGGGAATTTGCCTTTGCGAGATTTTTAAACAGGAAAAAGACGTTTGTCGGCAGGGTCACATGTGTGAGCGTGCGTTTTTAGCAGTAACTGTGTGCCATTCAGGATCCACCCATGTAGGGCTTGCAGTGTGGTGTTCTGGAATTGAGGCCTCTGGTATGATGCCTTATGTTTTTAGAAGGGTCATACCTTTCTCCACTGAATGACATGTTCAGATCTGTCTTTAGTTACAGCAAGCTTCGTCTGAAACCCCACTATTTGTAGCAGAGCTTGTGGTTCTTAAAGCCTCATACACACAATCGTACGGAGAAAAAAATAATAAATAACTTTCAAATTGATCGCATGATAATTTGATCGTTAGTACACCGCTTTTGACAGCCGCTCACGACATTTCGTCCAACAAAATCCGAAGGGACAAAATACAAAAACTTTTGTCGTATGATAGCCTAGCGAACGACAATCGTTTAATCAGTACAGTGTGCCTCCACTAAAAATCAATAGACAAAGACCACGCATGATCCGAAACACTAAATAACCCTAAAAAAAGCCTGCCTGCCATTGTTTTTGTTTTGCACTATTCGATACGTAGCTACGCAGCTAAGAAGCTTTTCCAGAATCGTATGAAAAAAAAAAAAAAAAAAAAAAAGGTTTAATCATAGGTTTAGTACGCATTGTTGAATTCGATACTAGTATCATGCAACAAAATGCAAAAGATAAGTTGTCCGATTATCTAATCCTGTGTATGAGGCATACGAGTTTTCGTAATGGAGTTTATGTTCCTACTCTTCTGGAGCGTGAATTGTGACAGGTCAGCATAAAATTGGAGGAGATTCATGTAAGGGGCTGGAATTTGTTCCCCTATTCCTCGATACCGTTATTAAACACTGTGGTAGAAATGCAATCCAAGGACGGACATCTCTGGGTATATTGCGAGATAGGACGGCTTGGGTAAGCAGTGTATTCGGTCCACTGTCTGGTCTAAGCCTGAGAGGTCAGGCATAAATGCTGTGAAAATTGAGTGACATATTTACGAAGGTCATGCTGCTGAACTGATTTGGGGATCCCCCCCTAATCTTTACATTATTCCTTTGTGACCTGTCCTCCATATCAGCCAATTTAGCCTTGATCTTATCCAATTCTTCTTCTTTACCATCATGGGCATCTATAATATCATTGATTGTAGTGGCATATTCTCCCATTTTAGTTTCTGGCTGAAACTGATTGTAGCCCAGGTGCTGAATTTTTGGACACAAGATATCATGTCAGATTGTAGGGAGCTTCTCAGAGACCAGCTTATCTTTAAGAACAGTGTCCATGTCTGGCTGGTTGTTAGCGGCGAAGAGATTGAGTCTGGGAGCTGTCTGGTGTCATCCTCTGACTCATGTACAGCGCTCACCTCATGGATGGAATCCGATGCTTCCATACTGAAGCTGGTCTTCTCTGGACTTCCAGAAGTTAGTGTGGAGGGAGAAGACTGAAGGCTCTTGGGAGGACTGGTTCTTTGTGTGTTGACACGCTGGGGCTTCTGCTGTGAAGGAGCTGGGGTGGAAAAGCCGCCGACACCATCTTTCCTATGCCCCTGGTGGAAGAATGCCGTCAGCTTCATAGGGCGGCTGCCCTCTTCTTCCTTGACATAATCTCCAGGTAAGTAGGATGTAAAACGCTGCTGTGGGGTGTTGTTAAAGAGCCCTGTCACGCCACTAGAAGCCGCTGGGTTCTCGCTGACACCGGAGCTCTGCGATCAAGTGGCCATTCAAGGGTCCCAGCAAGCTCCGCACCCTCCCATTTATCATGCTTTAAAGCAGGGATCCTCAAACTATGGCCCTCCAGCTGTTGCGGAACTACACATCCCATAAGGCATTGTAAAACTCTGACATTCACAGACATGGCTTGGCATGATGGGAATTGCAGTTCCTGAACAACTGGAGGGCCATAGTTTGAAGACCCCTGCTTTAAAGGAACCAGATTTTTTTTTTTTTTTTTTTTAGGGTCACAACCGCTTTAAGCTATAGCTCACTTTCACAATATAAAGCATTCTATTCCAGCAAGGAATACATTTAATGACGCTACATATTCAAACTGTCCTCAGGACAGGAGACCAGCTAAAACAAGGGGATAGTATTGGCTAAGTCAGGACTCCAGTGCACCACAAAACCAAATATTGACAAGGCAAATTCACACTTTATGAAAGTTGAACACTGGCATCTCCCCAATGGCAATTCCAGACATCTTGCTAGAATGTGAGATAAAGGCAGAATCTAATCGTTCAAGAAAGGCAAATTTGCATAGGCAGCACAGTGGGCTTCAAAATGTGTACCAGGGATTTTGAAGTTAGCTATATGGGCCAGCATTGGTTGGTCACCCATCTGCTATAATCAAGCTAGTTCAGCAAACAGAACACTGAGAGAAAACACACAGGCTGCCATTGCTTAGCCACTCCATCTTAAAATGCTAGTTGGCTGGCTTTCATGCTGGCCATTCTGTGTCAACTGTTCAAACTCCTGACCCAGAACAAATATGTAGATAATGTCTGGCTTTTCCTGATTTGCATATGTTCCAGGTAGGCATTTCAAACTACCGTAATCATAAAGGTGATTATAACAGCCAAGCAACTACTATTTTCAGGAGAGGATAGCAACATTAGCTCCCAGATTTTTATAATGTTTATATTGGGGTGTATAGAGGCCTTGGATACATTTCCTAATTTGGACATTTTTGCCCAGATTAGACAATGATCTAATGTCCACGTAGCAGTCCAACTGCCCCGAATGACCATCTTTCCTAATGCCATCGGCCAGGATAGAAAAACTTGCTGATTACTATTGCTCAAAACCAAAACACATCCATCCTTTCATAATGGAGTAATCCAATTACAAATGTAAAATACTGGCACCTTGAGAAGTTTGGCAGGTTTTAATACCCTGCCAATGATTTATTGGCAAACTTGTGGTTTCAGTCTGCTACCTCTATTCACTAAGTGATCTTTTTACACCTCTATTCACTAAGTGATCTTTTTACACCTCTATTCACTAAGTGATCTTTTTACACTCATCTGATGCACAAAGATTAGGACATTGGAATTTAGTAAATAAATGGCTGGCTAAAAGTAGGATGATCCGCATTTCAAGATTGCATATCCCTGTTTTATATGGTTAGCAAACTGTGGCCCTCCAGATGTTGCAGAACTATAAATCCCATAAGGCATAGCAAGACTCTGAAAGCCACAAGCATGACACCCAGAGGTATGAGGGGACTTTTGTAGTTTTGCAACAGCTGGAGGGCCACAGTTTGCATATCTCCGATATAAAACATAACTTTATTAGATCATCAGAAGCTAAGACAGGGTCTGTAACTGCAATTCAAGTGGCACTAGACCAACACAAATGACTTTATATAAAAAAACAATACATATACAAAAAGGAGTGTGGATGGAATTTTTTTTACAAAAATGACATATAGCTTATTGCTCTATGTGTGTGCCATTTAAGCTAAAGACCACTATTCTATGGTCTCATTGGAAAAAGACTCCGCTAAATGTATTTCACTCAATGCCACAAATGAGAGCCAGTAAACTTATGAAAGATAATGTTCTATAAAGGTCCAATCACATGGGCACAAAGGGCTGTACCCTGACAGAACACAGCATATTTCTTTGATGGCACTGCAGTATTCTCATATAGACACAGTCAGCAGCCTCTGCACATCTGAGTGGACCCATACATACAGGGGCAGATGAGTGGTCCTGGGCACCAACTGTCTGCATCCCGGGCCGCTCTTACATCCCTATATGCAAGTAACTTCTCAGATGTGCGTACAGCCATGGCATCGGCCAGCCTGTTATGGATTTGTACAAGATGCTGGACAGGGCTGTATGCAAATACCAGGTGCAGAAACACACTGAATTCTTTCAGTGTGCAGCCTCACAGCCACCGCCCATTTCTGGGTGGATGTATTTTTAAATGAAATGCAGTCAGTGATCACCCTTCTCACTAAATACACAGGCAGTGATTTTTTCCCCCCTACCTTAACTTTAATCTTGTATAGATCATTCATTTGGCATGTGCAGGAAGTGAGAGAGGAGATAAAAGCCTGTGTGGATAGAGCTGTAGTATTGAAAACAGGAGAAGTACACCCTGGGTTCTGT
The DNA here is from genome assembly GCF_965119305.1 of Pelophylax lessonae. NCBI lineage: Eukaryota > Metazoa > Chordata > Amphibia > Anura > Ranidae > Pelophylax > Pelophylax lessonae. The sequence continues at coordinate 205,135,098 of NC_138775.1, read as the reverse complement.
GAAGTTCTCCATACACTACAATCTGATTGTACAATTTCCTTTAGATCTACCATCAACTCCCCTCCCCCCCATACAAGCTGAAAAGCACACATGGGACCTTTTGCTGAGAGGCTCCCCTCCCCCTGCTGCAATGAATGACAGAGAAAGGCTCCAGAGTGTCCCTGCTGCCAGAGAGGAGAGCAGTCACTCACACCTAATTCATTTCTCATCTCCTTGCTAGCAGTGATGTCAGACAATTTGGGGGGGGGGGGGGGTTGAACATGCAAACTCAGCAACAACAACAGAGCAGGCAAGTATGACACATTTGAGGGATAGAGACACACACTTTTTTTTTTTTAAGCCGAGCCTTTAGTATCCATTCAGGCCCCTTTCACACTTGTGCAACCTAAAGGTCACGTGACTTGAGGCAATACCTGTGGTCTATGGACCTCAAGTCGCATCAAAGTCAGGCCAAAATAGTGCAGGGCCTACACTGAAGTCGCACAGATATGAACAGTACCCATTGGAAGTCATGGGGTACGACTCATCAAACGACTTTCACAGTCCCAAGTCGCAGGACAAGTCACATAAGAGTGAAAGAGGCCTTAGGTATAACTTTTTTGTATAAATAAACACCACACTTTGCAAACACTATTTGTTAACGGCGCCCCAAACACACATTTTGTCACAAATGCTCCAAATTGCCCAGAGCTCACTGCCCAAAAAGGTGAGGGAGCTTTGTTAGGCGTGTGCAAGGCAGTCCATTCAAGTGAACAGGCTACCCTTTCCTGTCATGCGAAAAAAATATGCATTAGAACACACAGATGGGAAGGAGCCTAAATCCTCGTAAACACTTAGTGGGAGTTAAGCGGAAAAAAAAAAAAAGTCAGCTCTGGTCACCGCCGCTATACAAACTATGTGAGGTTAGTACAGCGATCTCCCCCACTGAGCTATTGTGTTCTGATAGGGGGGATGCCCGCTGCAGGAACACTAATTAGTGGTCTCGGCCATTGACAGAGTGCTGATAAGGAGTCGTGGGATGCTGGTTCTCCTCTCAGCCATTGGCTGAGAGCGCTGATCGGGAGTGGGTTGGATGCTGGTTTTCCTCTTGGCCATTGGCTGAGAGTGCTTATCGGGAGTAGGTTGGATGCTGGTTTTCCTCACGGTCATTGGCTGAGAGCGCTGACTGGAAGGGAGTTGGATGCTGGTTTTCCTCTCAGCCATTGGCTGAGCGCGCTGATCAGGAGTGGGTTGGATGCTGGTTTTCCTCTCGGCCATTGGCTGAGAGCTCTGATCGGGAGTCAGTTGGATGCTGGTTTTCCTCTCGGCCATTGACTGAGAGTGCTGATCGGTAATCGGTTGGATGCTGGTTTTCCTCTCAGCCATTGGCTGCGAGGGCTGATTGGGAGTAGGTTGGATGCTGGTTTGCCTCACGGTTATTGGCTGAAATCGCTGACTGGAAGGGAGTTGGATGCTGGTTTTCCTCTCGGCCATTGACAGAGCGCTGATCGGGAGTCAGTGGGATGCTGGATTTCCTCTCGGCCATTGGCTGAGAGCACTGATCGGGAATCCGTTAGTTACATACACACCGACATATACAGGGGCCATGTGTCCCCCATTATTTTATTTTTTTTTGTTACAAGCAAACGTCTCCTGACATTTGGGCCTGTGTGTACCCGGCTTAAATCCCCAACTAAATCTGTGGGTTCCAGGAATGTACGCAGAGACAAGTATTTCCAGAAAGCGCAGATAAATATGCATTGCACTTGCAGTGTCATTCATTGGTAATGGCGCTGCAAATATGTGTTTTGCCACAAGCAAAGATGCACAAATGCGCGGTTAAAAAAAAAAAAAAAAAATCATGCATACTGGAAACTTGGTAAATGCTGGGTGTGTGTGTAGAGCACAGTTACAAGGAAAAAAAAAAAAAAAACACAAACTGGATGTGAATAAAGCTTTAGGGTTTACATATCCAAAACAATAAAAATGTAAGCCATATACTAATAATATACAAGATTCATAGAGCGACAAATCACACCGTTGTACATACATAGGGGGTGTACAGACAAGGTGTATATAGGAGAGTGTATGAGGCCTGTGTATTCCGGCTGAGTTGTACTTTCACTTGTGAGTGTGTGAAGAAGATTCACCTAACAGGAAGCAGCCTAAAGCCACGTCACCCGTATGTACTGAGCTCCGGGGAGCCGCCACATTCCCTCCACACCACCGCGCTCCCCTTCCCCGGCCTGAACACACACAGACACCGCCAGGCTGCTAGGCGTATAGCTGTCTGAATCCCACTTACCGCCTGCAATGCTGCGACCACACACAGCAACAACCGCTCCGCCACCATCTTCCCTCCCGGCACTACAGACTGCAAGGACCCCGGCGGCTGTCTATATAACTGCCGGAAAAAGCTAACATTTCATTGTCGAAGAAACCTCAGCCCTGTTTCTTCCTTTATCCACACATTCGTTGTATCACTGCAGCAGACAACTAAAATACACAGCAAACGTGCACATTCTAGTTATTGTAAATGATGTACAATACAGAAATGCATTTCTATCAGGTAAATCGGTCAAGCTATGCATGTAAACCACTAAGACAATGTAGGTGTTTTATTTTGTTTCAAAGCTTCTGCTCACAACTTTTTCAGGCACCTGAGTAGACAGCTAAATTTTAGGTACTTTCAGCCAAAAGCCTAGTAGCCAATAGGATAGTGGGAAGTAGCTGAAGCCGGTTGCCAGGTAACCCGTAGACGGGCGGAAGACGCTACGCGTCAGGCGTAGAGGGCGTGGAAACCTGACGTAGCACGCAGTGGGTTGGCGCTGCTGCTGCGGCTAGAGCTGGAGGAGCGGCGGAGAGTCAGTGTGCGCTGGGAGGTGATCACGCTGAAGCCGCAGCACATCGCGGTACCTTCCTCCTTCTCTCCGGCTCCGCGGAACGAGTCTGGAGGGCGTGTGTTAGTCGCGTGGCCCGTCCTCACAGATCCGGATGCCCGCGTTATGTCGCCATAGATCAGGTTGAATGGGGCTGCTCAGGATTATGATGCCGCCCAAGTTGCAGCTGTTGGCGGTGCTGACCTTCGGGGTCGCGATGCTCTTCCTGGAGAACCAGATCCAGAAGCTGGAGGATTCCCGGGGAAAGCTCGGTAAGCGGCTGGCCCGGAGGGGGAGGGGAGGCGGCGGCGGTGTGGCTGGAGGAGAGGAGAGGAGGATGAGCGACTGACATTCCCAGACAGCAACAACTCCTCTCCACCCTGCCCGAGATGATGTACATGACGGATCACAGGGACCCGACACACATGGAGGATCCCATACACATCCAATCTACTGATACATCACAGATCACCCATAGTGACCATTATATATAGAAGTGTCACATACCTGAGATCACCCTGCAACCATCAGGACCCCATACACATCCAATCTACTGATACATCACAGATCATCCATAGTCACCATTATATATAGAAGTGTCACACACCTGGGATCACCCTGCAATCATCAGGATCCCATACACATCCAATCTACTGATACATCACAGATCATCCATAGTCACCATTATATATAGAAGTGTCACACACCTGGGATCACCCTGCAATCATCAGGATCCCATACACCTCCAACTCCTCCATACTGAGACATAATTCATCCCTGATCACCCATAGTCACCATTATATATAGAAGTGTCACATACCTGAGATCACCCTGCAATCATAAGGACCCCATACACATCCAATCTACTGATACATCACAGATCACCCATAGTCACCATTCTATATAGAAGTGTCACACACCTGAGATCACCCTGCAATCATCAGGACCCCATACACATCCAACTCCTCCATACTGAGACATAATTCATCCCTGATCACCTATAGTCACCATTATATATAGAAGTGTCACACACAATCATCAGGACCTCATAAACCTCCAAGTCCTCCATACTGAGACCTTACCCCTATCAGATCATACATAGTCACCATAATGCATTAATAATAATAATAATATAGTGTCATATTGAAGATCTGACCCTGGAATCATCAGGAACACATACAAATCCAACTCCTCCATACTGAGACATTTCCCATCCCAGATCACCCATAGTCACCATTATAAAGAAGTGTCACACACCTGTGATCACCCAGCAATCATCAGGACCCAATACACATCCAACTCCTCCATACTGAGATATTACCCATCTCAGATCACCTATAGTCACCATTATATATAGAAGTGTCACACACAATCATGAGGACTCCAAATCCTCCATACTGAGACATTACCCATCTCAGGTCACACATAGTCACCATAATACGTTAATAATAATAAAGTGTAATATTGAAGATCTGACCCTGTAATCATCAGGACCCTATACACATCCAACTCCTCTATACTGAGATATTACCCATCCCAGATCACCCATAGTCACCATTATATATATAGAAGTGTCACACACAATCATCAGGACCCCATACACATCCAACTCCTCCATACTGACACATTACCCATCACAGATCACCCATAGTCACCATTATACATTTATAATAACAGTGTCGTATAGAAGATCTGACCCTGGAATCATCAGCACCCCATAAACCTCTAACTCCTGTATACTGATACATTACCCATCACAGATCACCCATAATGACCATTATAAAGAAGTGTCACACACCTGGGACCACCCTGCAATCATCAGGACCCCATAAACATCCATCCTCCTCCGTACTGAGACATTACCCATCTCAGATCACTCGTCACTAGAATACATTATTAATAATAAAGTGTCATAGCCGAGATCAGGGAGGAATCACCAGGGCCCCATAAACATCTCACTCTTATATAATGAGACCTTACCCATCAGAGATCACCCATAATGCCATTACTAAATGTCACAGAGGTGATCTGACCCTGGAATTCTGAAATCCCCATGAACATCCATACTCCTGTATAATTAGACATTACCGATCGCAGATCACCCACAGTCCCCATTTTAAAAAATTGACACACACCTGAGCTCACCCTGTAATCATCAGAATCCCATAAATCTCCAACTCCTGTTTACTGAGATGTTACCCATCCCAGATTACCCTTAGTCGCCATAATACATTAATATTAATAAAGTGTCATGGCGGAGATCTGACCATGGCAGAGATCTGACCCTGGAATCACCAGGACCCAATAAAGATCCAACTCATGCATACTGAGTCATTACTGATTTCAGATCCCCATAGTGATCATAATAAATGAATAAAGTGTCATAGCGGAGATCTGACCATGAAATCCCCATGAACATCCAACTCGTATATACCGATAAATTACTGATCCCACATCGCCCATAGTGCCATTAATAAATGTCACACACTTGAGTGTCATAGAGATCTGACCTGGAAGTACAAAGATCCCTTAAAGATTCAACTCTTATATATTGAGACATTGCTGATCCCAGATCACATTACATGAAGATAATCAGTTAATAATGAATATGTGTCATAGAGCGACCTGGGGACTGGAGATCTGACCCTGAACTCTTCCAGTCCCCAACAGATCCAACTCCTAGATAGTGAGACATTACCAATCCCAGATCACTCAAAATGATCACCATCAAATATTTAAGAATTGTCACAGACCTGAGTGCAGGGGATCTGACCTAGAATCATACAGTCCCCATAAAGTTCCAACTCCTAGATTCCGAGACAATCCTAGATCACTTATAGTAATAATACTGTAAATGAGTGTCCTAAAGAAACCTGAGGGCAGGACATCTCACCCTGAAATCCTAGTCCCCACTAGATCCAGCTGCTTGATACCGACACATTACGAATCCCACTGATTATAATAGTGCCTGTAATAAATGAGTGTCATAGACCTGGATGTAAGAGACCTCCTTTACACTGAGACATTACTGATCCCAGATCATTCATAGTGCCAATAAACGATTAATAATGTTTTATATTTCAATGTAGGAAATTTACCCTGGAATCATGAAGACTCCAACACATCCAACTCCTTTATACTGATACATTACCAATCACAGATCATAGGGCCACTAATAATAAATACGTGTCATAGACCTAAGTGTAGGAGATCTCTCCATGGAATCATAATCTTCAACAGATCCAACTCCTGTATATTCATACATTATAAATCCCAGATCATGTATAGTGCTAATAATTGTTAGACAGACCTGACCCTGGAATCATAGCGATCTATGGTCAGATCCAATAAGGATCCATCTCCTATATACTGATACATCGCCATTCCCAAATTATCCATAGTGCCAATAATAAAAAAAAGAGGTCAGAGAGGAGTGTTAGGAGATCTGACCCTGGAATCATAAAATCCACAACAGATCTAACTCCTATATAATGATCCAATGCAGATCCCAGATAACCCATAGTGCCAATAATCAATGACCCTAAATAAGCGTCATAGACTGATCTGACCCTGGAAACAAAATAGTACGAGCAAGCACAGTAAAACTCATTACTGACATGTCATGTGCTTTTAAAATTGATCTGTATTTTTAAATCAATTAAAAATCTCTCTTTGTACCTTATTTGATCAAAATTGCTCCGGTCACGTGATTTTCATTCCACAACTCCCTTGGTCGTTTATAGCAGCTGGGCATGCCATTGCTCCACAGCTGCTGGGCATGTTCCAAAGTGAATTTAATTTCCGGAAGTGAAGTACCGGCCTGACGTCACTTCCGGCTTATGGGCACATACAGTAAAGGGAAATGACGCTGTATGGTGGCCTCATTTCCATGGCAACAAAGACTCTGCTGCCTGATTTAGCGTGCATAGAGCACACAGTGAGTGATATTTCAGGTGTCATCTAGGAGGGGTGGGGCTGGGCAGGGCAGGGGCGGTTGTAATGAATAGTAGGCATGACAGTGCAAGAGGGAACAACGTTTTCAGGAAATGAGGCAGAATTCAGATAAAGGGAGATAAGGTTGTCTGTGAAGAACAGGAAGAAGTTGATTGTTCAGCTTAGATAAGACTTTCTAAGCTACACAAGCAGCTAGCTAGAGAAAGAATAATATCAAAGATAAAGATATTTTACATACTATTAATAGGAAAAATTTCATTTTTGACTGGAATTCCCCTTTAAGTCCCAAATCGATCCAACTGCTATATACTGATACGTTGGTGCCAATATTCATCTAATTATATTAAATAAGTGTCATGGACCTGAGTGCAGGAGGAAATTTTAACCCTGGAATCAAAAAGATCACAACAGAACCAGATTTTGTATACTGATACATTACAGCTCCCAGATCATATGTAGTGCCAATACTCAATCAGGTAATTATACTAATTAGGTGTCATAGACCCAGGTGCAGAAAATCTGACCCTGAAATCCTAACAATATTAAGTCCCAAGGAGAACTCCCATACTGCCAGTAATCCATTATACCAAACAAGTGCCATAGACATGAATGTCATGGAGGAGATCTGACTCCGGAATTGTAAAGTCCCCAATAGATCTAACTCCTATATACTGATACATTACTGATCCCAGATCCCCCATTCTACCAGTAATCCATTATGCCAAACAAGTGCCATAGACCTAAATGTCATGGAGGAGATCTGACTCCGGAATCGTAAAGTCCCCAATAGATCTAACTCCTATATACTGATACATTACTGATCCCAGATCCCCCATTCTACCAGTAATCCATTATGCCAAACAAGTGCCATAGACCTAAATGTCATGGAGGAGATCTGACTCCGGAATCGTAAAGTCCCCAATAGATCTAACTCCTATATACTGATACATTACTGATCCCAGATCCCCCATTCTGCCAGTAATCCATTATGCCAAACAAGTGCCATAGACCTAAATGTCATGGAGGAGATCTGACTCCGGAATCGTAAAGTCCCCAATAGATCTAACTCCTATATACTGATACATTACTGATCCCAGATCCCCCATTCTGCCAGTAATCCATTATGCCAAACAAGTGCCATATACCTAAATGTCATGGAGGAGATCTGACTCCGGAATCGTAAAGTCCTCAATAGATCTAACTCCTATATACTGATACATTACTGATCCCAGATCCCCCATTCTGCCAGTAATCCATTATGCCAAACAAGTGCCATAGACCTAAATGTCATGGAGGAGATCTGACTCCGGAATCGTAAAGTCCCCAATAGATCTAACTCCTGTATACATTGCTGATCTCTGATCATCCATAGTGCCAATAATGATTTAAAGTGCCGTTCCAGGATAACCGTAACTACTCCTAAATCTGTCCCCTCCCCCCTTATAAAAAGTGTCATACATACCTGAAGATTGAGATCTGATCCTGGAATCATAGGCAAATCTTATGTACTGATACATTGCCGATAGTCCTGAGTGCAGGGGATGTGCGTTTGGAATCTTGACGTCCCCGGCAGATCCAGATCACCATGTAATATTCTATACAGAGCTGTACACAATGTATGAGATGATGTTCTCACTCCCAGCACACCATTATTGAAGTCTCTATAAAACATTTATGATGCTCCTCGTATCTCTGCTCTTCTGACTGTCATGTTGAGGAAATGTTCCTGATCTTGATTGCTTTTTTGTCACATCACATCTCTGTTCTGCGTTTTGAGCTGTTTGAAAATTTTGATTGATTTTCATCTTCTTTTACTTTGATCTTTATTAGGGATCTATCTTTTAAAATGCAGAAATGAAAATGATGTTCTACCTTAAAGCGGAACTAAACCCTCCTATCCTTTTCAGCCAAGGAAGCTGCCATCTTAGTCTCTGTTTGATCTGTTACTGCCATGGTGCTGCACATGTGATCAGTTATGACATCGGCCATTTGATGGGTTGACAGTTTGTTTGAGAACACAAGAAAATGTGACAGTTAGTCCCAGCATGTTGTGAATCGAACAGTGTTTTTTTTTTTTTTTAATCCGTTAAGGCCCCTTTCACACTTGTGAAACCTGTCCTGTGACTTGGGACTGCAAAGTCGCACGATGAGCCGTACCTCATTTCCAGTAGGTACTACTGTATATCTGTGTGACTTCAGAATAGCCCCTGCACTACTTTGGTGCAAATTTGATGCGACTTGAGGTCCATAGACCTCAAGATTACACAGGCATTGCTTTAAATTGCGTGACTTTCAGGTCCTACATGTGTCAAAGGGGCCTAAATCAATGGGTTTAGTTCTGCTTTAAGGCTGACTATACACTATGCAATCTGATTATACAATCTACTGTAGATCTATCATCAACTATTTAGTACTGGGGGCCTGCTTGATTTTATAATCGTTGAATTGGTTTAGGTTTGTCCTTCTATTTATTTTTGGTAACGTTACGGCATCTTGCACACAGTACTGATGTTTGTTTTTTGGACATAATTTCATGTATTTGCACGCACAATATATTCCTAGGGAAAATGCATAAATATTTGTGCTCATATGCGTGTAATTGCATTCATTTGAGCACATTTGCAACTACCGGCACAAAAGACTGACTGGAAACGCAGATTTATTCTTTTTTTTTTTTTTATTTCCCATGAAAACGCAGCACCTGTTTACACACCTGTGTGTGCAGGCACATTGGAAGCAATAGAAATGAAAAGCACTCGCGCCAATTTTTTTGTGTGTTAGAGAAAATGGGTTGCTGCTGTGATAAACCTCTATGGGTGGAAAGTTGGGAATTTATGTAATATTAAATATTACATCAACAGCGCATAACTTGTAGCAGGGTGTATGGGAAAAAGAATTTGCTGTTTAGGGTGGTGTGTGGATATCAAAATATATTGGTATTGACAACAATGAGTCTACCTGTATTTTAGGGGTTGCTAATGCCAATAGCCCTAAAAAATGTACATATGGTACTAGGTAGTATGATGATTGTTACCTACAGCATGTGCCAAGATATAGGGGGTATCTGGTACCACCTATATATTTTTCCCATGTGCTTGTATAAACCACATACAATTATTATATATATATATATTGTGCGTATACTGTGCTAAAATATGGCTTTCCAGTCATAGACCATAAACGTGCACACACCAAATCTAATGTGTTTGCTTAACCAAATTTAAAGTGCATCAGCTATGCTTATTCCAATTGTTGCAGATAAAATAATCAATGCATTTTGTAAATAAATATACAGTGATAAAAATTCCTTAAAAGAGTCCAATGAGACAAAGAAAAAGTGCTCAGTGCAGAGAAATAGTGTCCATATATTCCAAGAAATAATAATAGTTCAAAGTGACTGTTCTGGTTTCAATATTGGTGTTGGATTCAAAGCAACAGTGCAATGGTGGTGTCACCCTCTGTGCTCCTGTATATATTTAAAAATAAAAACATGGAGTTTTATACTACACCATGAGGAGTGCGATATTTTTTTACAACCAATAGGATCCAGGACCATCTGAGCACGGATGGCTGGGACCCCGCTGGATACTCACCACACAAGCTCATTTGACCCACTTGCCGTATGACATTGGGGGTCAACAACATCTGGTGAGTTTGTATTGCCTACCTCATATATACAGGAGCACGGAGGGTGACACCACCATTGCACTGTTGCTTTGAATCCACGACAATAGGTCATGACTATCTATAGGTCATAGTGAAAGACAAATTATGCTGGTTAATGTTCATGGCAGCAAGGCATTGTTGTAAAAGGGATGGAAGGCCATCCCATAAGATGAACACATCATCTATGTAGCGTAGCCACAAAAGAAAATGTTTAGAAAATTGAGAAAACTCATCCGAATGGAGGAGAGACCGTTCCCACTCCCCCAGGTACAAATTGGTGTAGGATGGGGCACAACAAGTCCCCATCGCTACGCCTTGTACCTGGAGGAAGTGGGAACGGTCAAAGGAAAAACATGGTAATGCAAGATGTATTCCAAAATATCAAGGGCAAATTGGAACTCTTCCCTTGAATGTGCCAAACTTTGTGAAAAAAAAAAGGCTTGAATCACTTCAAGGCCTTTAGAGTGGGGAATTGGAAGAGTACAGTGCCTCCACATCAAAGGTCACCAATAGGGTATCCCAGGCCTCGACAAAACCCGGGCGCCAGGTCGCATTTGCGACTAGAATTAGCGACCTGGCGCCTGGGGTGCCCTGCAGAAGGTGTCCTGTCATTTTTGCATGGACTTCCGCGCACGGAGTGCACGGACTTCCGGGCCGTCCGAAAATTGAGGCCCTGGATTTTCGGCCTACTTGAGATGAGAGGCTTCCAATGGGGAACTGGCGCCCTCTTGTGGTGGTTGGGAGTAATGACTGTTGTAATGACTGTTTCCACTGCCTGATTGTTCACAATGCATTACCATCTCCCTGTCCAGTTAGTTACCTTTGACAGGGAGTGTGGTTATTTATTATTAATTTAATTTATTTTTTAAATGTAAAAACTAAATAATATTTTTTTCTTTTTAATTATTAAAAAAAATAAAAAATATATATTTTTTTCCAATTATTATTATTAAAAAAATAATAATAATAATTATATATCTATATCTTTTTTTTTTTTTTCCTCATCGCCATGCCACAGCCGAAGGCCCCTTTCACACGGGCTGTCTGATCAGGTCCGCCTGTCAGTTTTTCAGGCAGACCTGATCGGACCCTTCATTCTCCTCAATGGAGCAGTAATCTGCCGCCATCTGATCCTGTCCTCCAAAAGCAGACGGATGGTGGTTCTATTTTCTATCCATCCCGTGGATCGGATCAGATGGCATCGGATGTAAAGAGACAGTCTGTTTTCATCCAATTGCGCTAGAGGAGAGTGGGGTTCTAGTCGTATTTATGTGTAAATTTAGTATCCGTTTTATTAAATAAAGCTTGGTTGTTAGTTTAAAAAAAAAAAAAAAAAACTGGCTCCTAACTTTTTTAGCTGGCTCCTAGATTTCAGGAAAATTTGTCAAGCCCTGGGGTATCCCTAAAGATGTAGATGCCGTCTATGGAAGACAAAAAATAGCCTGTATCCTTGACATAGGATGGTAGCCCTGTGACAAAGGGACGGAGAAATGAGTCAACGAAAACGCTTGCGTTTTCAGAAGTGCCTGAGTTACCAGAAATGATGGGTCTGCCTGTGGGGTCTGAGAGGGACTTGTGTACCTTGGGAAGTGCATAAAACACCGGTAGTCTAGGATGCCGATTTTATATATATGAAGTCATAAGTGCTCCTGGAAGTTATTCTTTGAAAGGGGCCCATGTCCACAATTTTATAGAATTTCTTATAGAAGTGGTGATGGGGCATTACCATTCCTGACTATTCAGGATCTTTAAACAGTTCTCTATTGGTCGGCATCCATGACTACGGTGTTTCCCCCCTTGTTACCTTGCATCACGTTGCATTTGGTATATGCTCCTTTGTGCATTGTTGTGTTTTTTCTTATACAATGTATGTTATATTCTTGTGATTATTTTTAAATTCCATATATTAGAATCTATGAAATTTTTTAAATAAAGGCAAAACTTCTTTTTTACTTTTTATATCCTTATTTGCTTTATAAATTAATTACGGGTCTAGACACTCTTAGGCATCTCAAACATCCCCTTTCCCCGCTCTTAATGGAAAGATCCCTCCTGGGGATTTTTTCCTGGTTTTCTATATTAGTCTGGGATTGACTGCCGCTAGTTGTTAGTGTGGGTAGAAGTGAGCAATGATGCACAAGAAAGCCCGCAAACGGTTTGCTGAAGATGAGCAGCCTAAGGGCATGGATTACTGGAACCATGTCTTGTGGTCTGATGAGACCAAGATAAACTTATTTGGTTCAGATGGTGTCAAGCGTGTGTGGCGGTAACCAGGTGAGGAGTACAAAGACAAGTGTGTCTTGCCTACAGTCAAGCATGGTGGTGGGAGTGTCATGGTCTGGGGCTGCATGAGTGCTGCCGGCATTGGAGAGCTACAGTTCATTGAAGGAACCATGAATGCCAACCTGTACTGTACCATACTAAAGCTGAGCATAATCCCCCTCCTTCGGAGACTGGGCTGCAGGGCAGAATGCCAACAGAATGACCCCAAACACACCTCCAAGATGACTACTGCCTTGCTAAAGAAGCTAAGGGTAAAGGTGATGGACTGGCCAAGCATGTTTCTAAACCTAAACCCTATTGAGCATCTGTGGGGCATCCTCAAACGGAAGATGGAAGAACGCAAGATCTCTAACAACGCAATCGTACCAAAGCGAGCTATTCTATCCATTTTGGCACCTTCTCGTTTACAGTGGTTGCCAAGCAACATGAGTACATGCCGGCTGCAGCTTAATGACACAAGTGTACCGCGGTTCGGATACAAAAATAAAATGTGAACACTGTCCTTCAGGGGCAGGGGGAGCAATCGAACTCGGGTTCAAGCAAGGCGATCGCACCAAGTGTGAAAACACCCTCAGACACAACTCGCACCAGACCCTTTTTGGGTCTGCAGCAGAATCGGATTGCATGGGTGTCCACACCTATGTGATCCGATTCATGTCCGAACTGACAGTTCGCACTGCGATATGTGAACTGATCTGGGGGGTGTCGTTAACTTTGTATTGACACCCTCAGCAATTCACATATGGCTGTGTGAACTGCCTGCGAGTTGAATGCGATGTGGGAACACGCAGTGGATTCGGAGGGTTCCAGCATTGCATATATGTGAACCGGGACTAAAGGGATTGTAAACCCTTGTGTTTAGTTTTTTTTTTTTTTTAATAAAAATAACAAATGTGCATATAGTTAACTCCCTATATCATTTTGCACAGAGCAGCCCCGGCATTTTTTCGCCTGGGATGCCCTGCTGGCGCTCAAGGCTCCTCCTCTTTATCGGTTGCCCCCACGGAAAGCTGTTTTAAATGAGGGCACCCATGTGTGCTCGCTCCCGAGTCCCGCTGCTGCGTCCATTGATGCAGACAGCGGGATTCAGCCCCCCTCGCTCCCATGTCACAGGATTTGACAGCAGCAGGAGAAAATATCATTCGTTCCAGTGAGGAGAGACAGCGGCTGCAGCATAGAATGCATGAAGGTAAAAAACCTTTAACCATTAAAACCACTTTATTGCAGGGAATGCATCAAGGTAAAAAAAAAGTTTTAAGTTCAGAGCCACTTTAAAGCTGGCTGAAAATAGCTTATATTGCATGAAAATTGCTGTATGGCCAATTTAACCACTTAAGCCCCAGAGGATTTGGCTGCTAAACGACCAGGGGGTATTTTGCGATTCGGCACTGCGTGACTTTAACGGACAATTGCGCGGTCGTGCGACGCTGTACCTAAACGAATTTGGCGTCCTTTTTTTTCCCACAAACAGAGCTTTCTTTTGGCGGTATTTGATCACCTGTGCGATTTTTTGATCACGCGCTATAAACAAAAAAAGAGCGTCAATTTTGCAAAAATAGCAATATTTTTCCCTTTTTTTTTTTTATATGAAATTCCCCCCAAAAAAAATGTAAAAATCAAAATTTTTTAACATTTTCGGCCAATTTGTTTTATGCTACCTATGTTTGGTAAAAAAAATCGCAAAAAGCGTATTTTGATTGGTTTGCGCAAAAGTTATTGCGTTTACTGACTAAGGGAAAGATTTTTGTCATTTTTGTTGTTTTTTTTTTTTTTTTAACGCGTAATGGCGGCGATCTGCGTTTTTTTTTTTTTTTTTTTTTTTTGCGGTACTGCGACATTGCGGCGGACAGATCGGACCCTTGACTGACATTTTTGACACTTTTGGGGTTACCAGTGACATTTCTACAGTAATCAGTGCTATACATATGCACTGTTACTGTAAAAATACACTGGTAGTGAAGGGGTTAACTTTATTTGAGAGGGAGGGGCTGTGTGTGTCCCTAGGGGCGTGATTCTTACTGTGATTGGCTGTGGCTTCAGCTGTATGCAGAGTGATCAACGGATCTACATAGTAGATCCATATGATCAGCTCTCATACAGAGGGGAGAATGACAGGCAGCTTGTTTACACAAGCTGCCTGACTTTCTCCCTCTCCCCCGCCGATCGCAGAGTGGCCGGCGGACATCGGGTCCGCCGGTCACACGCGCGGGGGGCGCGCGCTCGCTCCCTAGACCCTCACAAGCTAGTGACGTAGCCCTACGTCACTTTGCCTGTGAGGGGCTGACCGCCGACGTAGATCGGCGTGCGGCGGTCGGCAAGTGGTTAAGAACTTTAAATTCATTGATATACAGCTATATTTGTCAAGTCTGTACAACAATTTTATATTGAAGTGTCTAGTCTTTTTAGCTTTATGGTCTATTTACTGCTTTCTTTGTTCCTATAGAGGAGATAGATTATCACTGGGATAGAAGGGTGGTGGGAACTGGGAAATTTTACAGGTCTCTGGATCAGGAATAGAGGGGAAATCTTCAGTGGGGACACCGGTTTTGATAAAACAAACTTGCTAATAGGATATTTAAAGTGATCGTAAAGGGCTCTTTCACACGGAGCGGACCGCATTGCGATCCGCTCCGGCACTTTTTTTTTTTTTTTTTCACGGAGCGGATGACACTTGTGTCATCCGCTCCGTATGTCCGCATATCATCCCATCCGTTTGCGGATGATATGCGGACATAATGTATGTCTATGGGGATTGCGGGTGTCAGCGGATGACACCGCTGACATCCGATTTTTCCTTCCTTTCCGTTTTTTGAACGGAGGAAAAATAGGGTTCTGTTCCGTTCCAAAAAACGGAACAGAACTGAAAGGAAGAAAATCGGATGTCAGCGGATGGTATTCCGCCGACATCCGCAATGCCATTGACTTACATTATGTCCGCAAATCATCCGCAAAAAAATAGGATGATTTGCCCTAAGAGCCCTAAAGGTAATTTTTTTTTTTTTTTTTAAATAAACATATTATACACACCTGCTCTGTGTAATGGTTTTGCACAGAGCAGCCCCAATCCTCCTCTTCTGGGGTCTACCGCTGGTGCTCTGTCTCCACCTCCCCCCCCCCCCCCCAAAAAAAGTGCAGCCATAGCAAGTCACTTGCTATATGGGCGCTCGTGGGAGCTGGATCCTGAGCCAACCTCTTGTGTTTCCATTGACACGCAGAGCGTAGCTCAACCCTGCCCCCACTCCCTCCTTACATTCTTTGACAGCAGCAAGAACCAATGGCTCCCACTGCTGCCTCTATGTCCATTGAGGGGAGAGAGAGAGAGACGCTGCAGACGTGCAAAGTGCTGCATCAAGATCAGGTAAATATTTAGAAGGGGAGTGGGGAGAAGGGAGCTGCACACAAGAGGTTTTCTACTGTAATGCAGAGAATGCAATACTCCAAAAAAAAAAAAAAGCCTTCTGCCTTTACAGCTACTTTAAAGTCATCTTAAACTCTGTTTTTTAATAAACTTTCATTAACTG